>NC_089498.1:24310909-24613939 GCF_036850765.1 Saccopteryx bilineata
TTGTCTGATACCAAAAGCTGTATTCTTGTGATACATATAAAGAATTTACTTCATCCATGGATAACAGCTTAAACTGGTGTTTTTTTTAGAAAAGAATAATTCAGAATGAAAAAGTGAAAGTCTGAAAGTTGATATTCAATATCAGTTTCTGAATGAGATTCTGATTCACAGCAAGCCTTTTTGCAGCTCTGCCATTCTAAAAATATCTGGAACACCTTATTCAACTGAAATTGAATAAGAATTTCAAATCTATATTCTTTATTTTTACATGGCATCACAGAGCAGGCAATGGCACAAATAACTGTTGACATAACTTCAGCTCCGAGTTATATACTGAAATTCTTTCTGAAAATATTAGAAACCTAATGAAATAAATCCTTGGTTGATCACAAGAACGTTATCATCTCTGGGAAGAATTTTTCTTCTTCTTAAATTATACTTAAGGGAGATCCAAAAAGGCAGTAATTACAGGCTGAGCTACCATAATACCAGAAACATACAGTAGTATTCTATATACATTTGTTACGTGGTTGACAGAAATTCTATCTGATCTCTAAGTTTCCAAAGGCAAACAAACTGTCAGTCACTGAGGTCATAATGAAATAAATTCTTCTCCCAATTTTTTTCCTTTCTGGTCTATTTTTCAAGCAATTAAAATTTAACATTAATTCTCTAATATAGTCCCAAATTAAGACCAAAACTGCAATAACTTCAAGCTGACAGGACAAGAAATAAAGGACTAGTCTCAGAAATTAAGTCCACAAATTTTGATTTCTTGATGAAAAAGAACTAGGATGGGAAAGAAAAAGATTATCAAGAAATGCATATCTAGGGGGGGAAAAAGAATTAAATTTCTGGGGTTTGCCTGACCTGTAGTGGCACAGTGGATAGAGCGTTGATCTGGAATGCTGAGGTGGCCTGTTCAAGATCCTGGACTTGTCTGGTCAAGGCATATATGGGAGTTAACACTTCTTACTCCTCACCTCTTCTCTCTCTCCCCTCTCTTTCTCTCTCTCCCCCCTCTAAAATAAATAAAATCTCAAAAAAAAGTAAATTTCTGGAGTTCCTCTGCATACCTCTAAAGGAATTCATTACCATTATGCATTTAAATCCAATTCTCCCAGGAGAAACTGCTCATCACAAATAAACACCAATAAATTAGATCTGAAGGGGAAAAGAGAAAGAGAACTTCTGAATGAAGTTATAGACCTATTTATTTTATGAGGACAACTTTATGTTGGTTTATTTATTTTTTTATTGAGAGACAGAGAGACAGACATAGAGAGAGACAGACAGGAAGGAAGAGAAATGAGAATCATCAATTTTTTTTGTATTGCATGGCCTTGATGACATTCAAATGCAAGTCACCCACGTGCCCAGAGGCCAAGGGGTAGCTGCTGGCTGCAGCATTCATCTCACCAGTCCCCACCACCAGAGTCCACTAGAGAACTTCTTATAAGGTACCACACAAGGCAGAAGTGATTCTTCTCAGCACCGCAATTCACAGGTGGCAGGGTGAAGCTGAGAAACTAGAGCAGTTCAGAGACAGTGGACTGACTGGGCCGAGGACTACTGGACGGCTTGTTCAAGACTGCAAGACTGCAGACAAAGGGCTCTCGGAAACAATATGGCCCTACCTGGGAGTTTGTAATCTTCAGCTGTCCTAGTCCAAACCTCCAAATTTCCAAAAACCAAATTTTTTAATTGAAATTGGGACTACTTCCAAAATAAAAAAAAATTCAGGAAGCTACCAAACTGTGCCCACAAGGGACACCCGTTTCTAAGTATAGACCTTGGGCTCCTGGTAGTTTAAGATTACAGCAGCCAAGGAAAGAGAAATAAAATATGCCAGAGCTGATCTGGGGAGCCCTGGGACCCAGTGCAAGAGGAGGGCGGGGCCAGCCTGAGAGGAGGTGCCTGGACGCTGCAGGGCAGCACAGAGACCAACAGACCCCCATACACAGCAGCCCGCGGCCCCTGCAGGAGCGGGCAGGGCAGGTGCTTGCAGAAGTGATTTCTTCGCATGTTCTCCGAGAAGGATTCACTTTTTCTTTTTTTTTCTTCAGATTTTAAAACATTTTTAGGTTAAAAAAATCTTTTTTTCTCTTTTTATTCAAGCTGCTGGGCCCGAAAGCAGTGTAGGCTACAGCGATCCTGGACAGAGAGAGGCGGCCAGTCAAAGGGCACATGGCAACCTGGGCCCAACTTTCTCTTTTAACTTCCTCTCCAAATACATCCTTTAAAAAATTTCTAATAATTAGTTATAAGCTGGTTACAATATAAGTATAAGGTAACTTTCTGCTTCACAAATATCTTCATGTGAAATCTCAGGAAATTCTGCTTCATTTCTTTCTTAAAAGCACCTATTTAGGAAAGTTAGAAGGCAGGTATCCCCAGCGCTGGTAGAGAGGTGCATGGCCACATCGTGGAGAACAGTCAATCTCATATAAGGGGCAGAAAGGACCTGTATTTTCTTAGGCCTATATGGAGAGGGAAGAAATATTGAAAAGGGAGAGAGATTGAAAAGTAAGAGAGAAAAAGAGAAGAGAATGAAACAGCAAAAGGTGATGATTATGTCTCTAAGATAACAAATGGAAAAGTAATTTAAAAGGTAAAAGGAAATAATGGGAAAGCCATCTCTTATAAAGAAAAGCCCCTTTCCTTAGTTTCTCAACAGTTTACCTAGAAAAGACATTCTTGCTAGCTTCTACCGATTCCAATAAGCCATTTCTTTTTTGTAATTGACTGATTTTAGGAACACAGAGAGAAAAAGCAGCATTCATTTGTTGTTCCACTTAATTGTGCATTCATTGGTTGCTTCCCTTATGTGACAGGCAATGGAACCTGCAACCTTTGGCATTTGGGGGACACTCAAACCGACTGAGCAAACTGGCCAGGTCCCAATAATTCATTTCTAATTCTATTCCCTTTCCCACTCTGTTCTTCACCAGTTCACTCTGTGTTCATGAACCAAGTATCCTGAAAGTCTAAGTAAACAAAGATTCTGGCCTGACTATGGTTGTGCAGTAGATAAAGCATCAACCTGGAATGCTGAGGTTGCCGGTTTGAAACCCTTGGTCAAGGCACATATGGGAGCTGATGCTTCCTGCTCCTCCTCCCTTCTCTCTCTCTCTCTTCACTCTAAAATAAATAAATAAAATCTAAAAAAAAAATGACATTCACTAAATTTTAAAACATTAAAAAATGATTCTGCATAAAGCTTAAAATATTCTCTATTCAACTAAAATGTGCTGCTAAATAAATGAATAAAAGAGAATTTACTCTTTTGTAAAGGGAAAAATACAAATAGTGGTATTTACTTACTACACAGGAAATTGCTTCTACCTGTGTCAAACCTCTGCAAACATTCATTTTATGTGAGTGGCAATTTTGTTTTGTGAGAAATGAAACTATAAACTATGCTTCTGTTCTATAGAAGTGGAAGGCTTTTCTTATAAGAGAGGGGAGATAAAAGCCAGAAAAATCTGTTTTAGCCTTAATTAAAAAATAATTATAGGCCCTGGCCGGTTGGCTCAGCGGTAGAGCGTCGGCCTAGCGTGCGGAGGACCCGGGTTCGATTCCTGGCCAGGGCACACAGGAGAAGCGCCCATTTGCTTCTCCACCCCTCCGCCGTGCCTTCCTCTCTGTCTCTCTCTTCCCCTCCCGCAGCCAGGGCTCCATTGGAGCAGGGATGGCCCGGGCGCTGGGGATGGCTCTGTGGCCTCTGCCCCAGGCGCTAGAGTGGCTCTGGTCGCAATATGGCGACGCCCAGGATGGGCAGAGCATCGCCCCCTGGTGGGCAGAGCATCGCCCCATGGTGGGTGTGCCGGGTGGATCCCGGTCAGGCACATGCGGGAGTCTGACTGTCTCTCCCTGTTTCCAGCTTCAGAAAAGAAAATGCAAATAATAATTATTATTATTATTATAAAGGAAATACAGATTGCTATGTGTCTTTAACTTTATAGGATCTACTGATTCTTTAGATTATGTGTAACTTTAATAAAAACTAAAACTTAAATTTAAAAAAAATTTATTTTACATTGTTCCAAAGTGAGAAGCAGGGGACAGCAGACAGACAGACAGACTCTCGCATGTGCCCTACCGGCATGCCCAACAGGGGGCACTGCTCTGCGGCAGCAGGAGCCATTCTAGTGCCTGAAGTAGAGATCACGGAGCCACCCTCAGCACCCGGGCCAACTCTGCTCCACTGGAGCCTTGGCTGTGGGAGAAGAAGAGAGAATAGAGAGAAAGGAGAGAGGGAAGGGTGGAGAAGCAGCTGGGCGCTTCTCCTGCATGCTCTGGCTGGGAATTGAACCCGGGACTTTCAAAACTTAGAAAATTTAATCTCGGTCCTGACCAGCTGGCTCAGTGGGAGAGCATTGGCCTGGCTTGTGGATGTCCCAGGTTTGATTTCTGATCAGGACACACAGGAGAAGGAACCAGATGCTTCTCTACACTTCTCCCTCCTCCTTCTCTTTCTCTCTCTCTTTCCCTCCTGTAGCCATGACTTGATTGGTTCAAGCATTGGCTGGGGCACTGAGGACGGCTCCATGGAGCCTCTACCTCAGGTGCTAAAAATAGCTCAGTTGCGAGCATGACCCCAAATGGGCACAGCATCAGCCCCAATGGGGGTTGCCATGTGGATCCCAGTCAGGGGACATGCAGGAGTCTGTCTCTGTATCTCCCCTCCTCTCACCTGGAAAATAAAATTAAAAGTTTAACCTAAATTATAATAAAATTAAAGCTGATAAAAAGAATTCTGAAACTTGTTAAAGATATCTTTTGTGTATATGTGACAGGGACAGAGAAAGGGACAGGAACAGACAGACAGACAGGATGGGAGAAAGATGAGAAGCATCAATTCTTCATTGCAGCACCTTAGTTGTTCATTGACTGCTTTCTCATATGTGCCTTGATTGGGGGGACTACAGCAGAGCAAGTGATCCCCCCAATCCAAACCAGCGACCTGGGGCTCAAGCCAGTGCCCTTTAGGCTCAAGCCAGTAACCCCACACTCAAGCTGGTGACCCACACTCAAGCAGGATGAGCCCGCACTCAAGCTGGTGACCTCAGCGTTTTGAACCTGGGTTCTTTGCATCCCAGTCCGATGTGCTATCCACTGCATCACTGCCTGATCAGGCAAGATATCTTGTTACTAAAACTTTGCTGAGTTTATTCTTGTGAATTTCAAAACCTAAAACTGCTGTTAGAATAAGCATTAACTATACTTTCTATTAAGGCTTGATCTTTTTTTTTTTTTTTCCTTACAGAGATAGAGACAGAGAGAGAGAGTCAGAGAGAGGGATAGACAGGGACAGAGAGACAGGAATGGAGAGATGAGAAGCATCAATCATTAGTTTTTTGTTGCACATTGCGACACCTTAGTTGTTCATTGATTGCTTTCTCATATGTGCCTTGACCAGTCTAGCCAGAGACCTTGGGTCCAAGCTGGTGAGCTTTTTTTTTTTTTTTTTTTTTGGGGGGGGTGAGCTTTTGCTCAAACCAGATGAACCGGCACTCAAGCTGGCGACCTCGGGGTCTTGAACCTGGGTCCTTGGCATCCCAGTCCAACGCTCTATCCACTGCGCCACCACCTGGTCAGGCTTAAGGCTTGATCTTGACTTAGTGTGAGAAAAGGTTTGGTGATTTTGTAGGGGAACAATCAAAATTATAAGCACCTGCATCAAGCAAGCTAGAAACCCCACCCATAGATATCAAAGCATGTATTCTATTTTTTAAAAAAGAGAGGCCCTGGCCAGTTGGCTCAGCAATAGAGCGTCAACCCAGCGTGTGGAAATCTCAGGTACAATTCCCAGCCAGGGCACACAGGAGAAGCACCCATCTGTTTCTCCACCCTTCCCCCTCTCCTTCCTCTCTATTTCTCTCTTCCTCTCCCACAGCCAAAGCTCCATTGGAGCAAAAGTTGTTCCGGGTGCTGAGAACAGCTCCATGGTCTCTGCCTCAGGTGCTAGAATGGCTCTGGCCACAACAGAGCAATACCCCAGATGGGCAGAGCATCGCCCCCTGGTGGGCATGCCAGGTGGATCCCAGTAGGGCACATGTGGGAGTTTGACCGCCTCCCGCTTCTAACTTCGGAAAAATACAAAAATAAAAAGAGAGAGAGAGAGAGAGTGTTTTATTTATTACAGTTCAGGGCAATCCTCGAAGTTCAAAAAGTAAACTTTGGTACACATGTACAGATGGCAAAGGTATTTTGTAGTAAGTAGATGATCAATTCCCAATCAGATACGTTTGGAAATGTGATAAAGAGACACTTTTGTTTATCACACTGACTTGGGAAGCAACACTGGCATTTAGAAGGCAATGTCTGAACTATAATTTACTGCTTTCAGAAACAGTAAATTAGCCTGACCTGTGGTGGTGCAGTGGATAAAGAGTTGACCTGGAATGCTGAGGTCACCGGTTTGAAACCCTGGACTTGCCTGGTCAAGGCACATATGGGAGTTGATGCTTCCTGCTCCCCTCCTATTCTCTCTCTCTCCTCCCCTAAAATAAACAAATAAAAGTCTTTTAAAAATATAGTAAATCGCCCTGGCCGGTTGGCTCAGCGGTAGAGCGTCGGCCTAGCGTGCGGAGGACCCGGGTTCGATTCCCGGCCAGGGCACACAGGAGAAGCACCCATTTGCTTCTCCATCCCTCCGCCGCGCTTTCCTCTCTGTCTCTCTCTTCCCCTCCCGCAGCCAAGGCTCCATTGGAGCAAAGATGGCCCGGGCGCTGGGGATGGCTCTGTGGCCTCTGCCCCAGGCGCTAGAGTGGCTCTGGTCGCAACATGGCGACACCCAGGATGGGCAGAGCATCGCCCCCTGGTGGGCAGAGCGTCGCCCCTGGTGGGCGTGCCGGGTGGATCCCGGTTGGGCACATGCGGGAGTCTGTCTGACTGTCTCTCCCTGTTTCCAGCTTCAGAAAAATGGAAAAGAAAAAAAAAAAAATAAAATAAAAAAATAAAAATATAGTAAATCAGGAATACATAATGATACTGACTTATATTTAATAAAAATACTAATTTAAACCATGTTCCTACTATGTTACCCTGAAAATAAGACATTGTCTTATATTAATTTTTGCTCCAAAAGACAAGCTAGGTCTTATTTTCAGGGGATATAGGCCAGGAGAGGCCTTATATTTCTAAGCTTGAAAAAGATTGCACTAGGTCTTATTTTGGAGGGATGTCTTATTTTTGGGGAAAAGGGTAGATGGTTAGCATCTCAAAAGATAAAGTACCTATAGACTTTTATTTTACTTTTTTAGATTTTATTTATTCATTTTAGAGAGAAGAGTGAGTGAGAGAGAGAGAGAAGCGGGGAGAAGTAGGAAGAATTAACTCCCTTGACCGGGCAAGCCCAGGGTTTTGAACTGGCAACCTCAGGGTACCAGGTTGACACTTTATCCACTGTGCCACCACAGGTCAGGCAGTACCTATAGACTCTTATTCTAAAATATTTAAATAAAATTTATTTATTTATTTATTTATTTATTTATTTTTCATTTTCCCGAAGCTGGAAACAGGGAGGCAGTCAGATAGACTCCCCCGCATGCGCCCGACCGGGATCCACCCGACATGCCCACCAAGGGGCGATGTTCTGCCCCTCTGGGGCGTTGCTCAGTTGCATCCAGAGCCATTCTAGCGCCTGAGGCAGAGGCCACAGAGCCATCCCCAGCGCCCGGGCCATCTTTGCTCCAATGGAGCCTCGGCTGCGGGAGGGGAAGAGAGAGACAGAGAGGAAGGAGAGGGGGAGGAGTGGAGAAGCAGATGGGCGCTTCTCCTGTGTGCCCTGGCTGGAAACTGAACCCGGGACTCCCGCACGCCAGGCCGACGCTCTACCGCTGAGCCAACCAGCCAGGACCGTAGTTGTGATTTTTAAGGTTAAATATTTTATTTAGGCCCTGGCCGGTTGGCCGTAGTTATAATTTTAGGGCCGTAGTTGTGATTTTTAAGGTTAAATATTTTATTTAGGCCCTGGCTGGTTGGCTCAGCAGTAGAGCATCGACCTGGCGTGCGGGGGACCTGGGTTCGATTCCCGGCCAGGGCCAGAAGCGCCCATCTGCTTCTCCACCCCTCCCCCTCTCCTTCCTCTCTCTCTCTCTCTTTTCCCCTCCCGCAGCCGAGGCTCCATTGGAGCAAAGATGGCCCGGGTGCTGGGGATGGCTCCTTGGCCTCTGCCCCAGGCGCTGGAGTGGCTCTGGTCGCGGTGGAACGACGCCCCGGAGGGGCAGAGCATCGCCCCCTGGTGGACAGAGCATCGCCCCTGGTGGGCGTGCCGGGTGGATCCCAGTTGGGCGCATGCGGGAGTCTGTCTGACTGTCTCTCCCCGTTTCCAGCTTCAGAAGGGTACAAAAAATTAAAAAAAAAAAAAATCACAACTACTATTCAAATTTTAGAAATAACATCAAATATTTAAAGACAGCCTGACCAAAAAAATAAATAAAGAAAAAACAAAGACAGCCTGACCAGACAGACTAGGGCACAGAGGACTCAGGTTCGAAACCCCAGGTCACGGGCTTGAGCATAGGCTCATCTGGCTTGAGCACAGGATCACCAGCTTGAGCACAGGGTCACTGGCTTGAGTGTAGGATCATATACATGACCTCATGGTCACTGGCTTGAGCCCAAGGTCACTGGTTTGAGCAAGGGACAGTCACTTGCTCTGCTGTACCATCTCCCACCCCTATCAAGGCACATAGTATGAGAAAGCAATCAATGACCTACAAAGATGCTGCAACAAAGAATTGATGCTTCTCATCTATCTTCCTTCCTATCTGTCCCTTTCTGTTTCCGTCTGTCTCTGACACACAAAAAAACAAAAAAACCTGTACTAAAATAAAAAGAATAACTGAATAAGGTTATTGAAAGTGAAGGGAGCCTAATCTGTGGTGGCACAGTGGACAAAGTGTCAACCTGGAATGATGAGGTGGCCGGTCTGAAACCCTGGGCTTGCCTGGTCAAGGCACATATGGGAGTTGATGCTTCCTGCTCTTCCCCCTTCTCTCTCTCTCTCTCTCTCTCTCTCTAAAAATGGATAAATAAAATCTAAAAAGAAAACATTTTATGACCTATCTACAGGGCAGGGCAAACCTTTCATTACTGAACACACTCTTATTCTGTGAATGACCTTCTTCCCCCATGAAGCTCCAAGGGGCCTTACCTCATCCTAAGATCAGAATGTCATATATACCTCATTTTTCCTTTCTGTCTCTGACTCTCTCATGTATATGGGGTTCTCATATGTACATATGTAATTAAGTTTGGTCATTTTCTATTGCTAATCTGTTTCGTGTCTATTTGATTATTAGACTAGTTGAAAGAATCCCCAGAAAAAAGACAGTGTCTTATATTAATTTTTGCTGCTAAAGACATGCTAGGTCTCATTTTCAGGTGATGTCTTATTTTTATACTAGAGGACAGTTTTATACTCCCCTACAAAAGTTAAACATAAATTTATATGACAAAAAAAACCTACCTGTGTGCCTTCAATTTCAGGAGAATAAGCTATACTGGAAAGCCTTAAGAGTAATTTTATAAAAATGAGAAACGTTTAGATCAGTGGTAGTCAACCTGGTCCCTACCGCCCACTAGTGGGCATTCCAGCTTTCATGGTGGGTGGTAGCGGAGCAACCAAAGTATAAATAAAAAGATAGATTTAACTATAGTAAGTTGTTTTATTAAGATTTATTCTGCCAAACAGCGAAAATCCGACATAAAGTACTTGGTAAGTAATTATTATTATATGCTTTAACTTGCTGTAACTCTGCTTTATAAAGTTTACTTCCCTACTTTATAAATCATGATTACTGTGGAACCGTTGGGCGATTAGAAAATTTTACTACTAACAGAGATACAAAAGTGGGCCGTAGGTATAAAAAGGATGACTACCCCTGATTTAGATAAAGGTCACAATGAACTAAATGATTGTTCTAGCATAAAACAAAGAACAGGCAGAAAGCAGTTATTTTGAAAACATAATACATAGCCTGACCTGTGGTGGTGCAGTGGATAAAGTGTCGACCTGGAACTCTGAGGTTGCTGGTTCGAAACCCTGCACTTGTCTGGTTAAGGCACATATGGGAGTTGATGCTTCCTGCTCCTCTCCCCTTTCTCTTTCTCTCTTTCTCTCTCTCTCTCCCACCTAAAATAAATAAATAAATAAAATTTATTTTTAAATTTTATTTATTTATTTATTTATTTGGTATTTTTCTGAAGTTGGAAACGGGGAGGCAGTCAGACAGACTCCCGCATGCACCCGACCGGGATCCACCCAGCATGCCCACCAGGGGGCAATGCTCTGCCCATCTGGGGCGTTGCTCTGTTGCAACCAGAGTTATTCTAGCGCCTGAGGTAGAAGCCACAGAGCCATTCTCAGCTCCCGGGCAAACTTTGCTCCAATGGAGCCTTGGTTGCAGGAGAGGAAGAGAGAGAGAGGAAGGAGAGGGTGAGGGGTGGAGAAGCCAATGGGCGCTTCCCCTGTGTGCCCCAGCCGGGAATAGAACCCGGGACTCCCGCACGCCAGGCCGACAGTCTACCACTGAGCCAACTGGCCAGGGCCAAAAAAAATTTTTAAATAATGAAAACATGATACATCTATTCAACAGACAATACACAGCAGGAAGAGAAGTACAGCAATTAGTCCCTTCAACTTGTCATGTTCTAAACTCTTTTCATCACAATTCAGCCTCCCTTCCAATAGATATACCACATTTAAGATCAGTATTTGCAACCTCTTTTCCTTAAGGATATCTGGTCACCAAAATGGGGTACGCAGGAGATTATTATCAAGAGAGGTAGTAGAAGGGTGCTAGCAGTTAAGGGGTACTAAAATAATTATTGATTGCATTCCGAAAGGTACGTACTTTCTTTTCTTGCAATAATCATTCAAAAGCTTCTTTCTGAGGTTGGGTATGAGGTTCCATGAACTTCTGAGTATGTGTTTTCATAATATGGCTAAATGTTAAAGCTGGCAGAAAAGCTGTAAAACTCAACTGATAAGATAACGTGAAGTCCTAAAATCTTAATATATCTTGGTCAATATTTTGGCTTAAAAAGTCAAGCAGGCCCTGGCCAGTTGGCTCAGCGGTGGAGCGTCGGCCTGGCGTGTGGGGGACCCAGGTTCGATTCCCGGCCGGGGCACATGGGAGAGGCGCCCATTTGCTTCTCCACCCCCCCTTTCCTCTCTGTCTCTCTCTTCCCCTCCCGCAGCCGAGGCTCCATTGGAGCAGAGATGGCCCGGGTGCTGGGGATGGCTCCTTGGCCTCTGCCCCAGGCGCTAGAGTGGCTCTGGTCGCGGCAGAGCGACGCCCCGGAGGGGCAGAGCGTCACCCCCTGGTGGGCAGAGCATCGCCCCTGGTGGGCGTGCCGGGTGGATCCCGGTCGGGCGCATGCGGGAGTCTGTCTGACTGTCTCTCCCCGTTTCCAGCTTCAGAAAAATACAAAAAAGGAAAAAAAAAAAAAAAAAGTCAATCATATGGAGCCCTGGCCAGTTGGCTCAGTGGCAGAGAGACAGCCCGGCGTGTAGAAGTCCCGGTCAGGGCACACAGGAAGAGCACCCATCTGTTTCTTCACCTTTCCCCCTCTCCTTTCTCTCTATCTCTCTTTACCCCTCCTGCAGCCAAGGCTCCACTGGAGCAAAATTGGACCGGGGGCTGAGGACGGCTCCCTGGCCTCCGCTTCAGGCACTAGAATGGCTCCGGCCGCAATGGAGCAACGCCCCACATGGGCAGAGCATTGCACCCTGGTGGGCATGCCAGATGGAACCTGGTTGGGTGCATGCAGGAGTCTGTCTGACTGCCTCCCTGCTTCTTTTTTTGTTTTTTTTGTTTTTTTTTTATAAATCTTTTTTTTTTTTTATATGTCACTCCTTTATTTAATTTTTTAATTTTATTTATTCATTTTAGAGATGAGAGAGAGAGACAGAGAGAGAGACAGGGGGGAGGAGCTAGAAGCATCAACTCCCATATGTGCCTTGACCAGGCAAGCCCAGGGTTTCGAACCGGCGACCTCAGCATTTCCAGGTCGACGCTTTATCCACTGCGCCACCACAGGTCAGGCAACCTCCCTGCTTCTAACTTGGGAAAAATACCAAAAAAAAAAGTCAAGCATACGGGAGTAGTGGCTCTGCTTTATGCCAGGCAATGCCTCCAAAGGGTGTGGGTTTCCTAGTATAACAGCAGTCACACCATATGGTGCTGCGTTCACTGGCATGGGCAGGACAGAAGCTGCCAAATATCAAATGTGTTATTTTGGGCCATGAAACGTGATAAATCCCAAATTTAAAACATATGAATTTTCCAAATTAAAACAGGTAATTTTAATTTTAAGGCTTCAAAAACGATTGTACTTTTATAATTCTAAGCTCAATTGAGTAACAGTTCTCAGTCTTTTGAGGTAAGACAATGACTCAAACAAAAGTCAAGAGATGGGAAATAAGCTTAGTAGTAATTCTCTGAAAAAAATTTTTTAAGGATTTAAATAAAACCTCTTTATAGTTATAAACATGAAGATATAATGTATAAAAACAGCTTATGGAATACTATGTCTTGATAAAATCAAACAAGGGCAGCAGATTTGAAAAGATGAAAGACAATTCATCAATGTGATGAATTCTGTACAGTGATATCTTGAAATACGAGTTTAATTTGTTCTGTAACCAAGCTCATAAGTCAGTCAACTCGTTTATCAAACAAATTTCTCCCACTTAAAATAACTGAAATAGATTTAATCCATTTTAGCTCTGTGAAACATCCCCAAACCATCCTAAATTATGAAAAAAGACATGTTTTTAATTAAGAAACACACATGTATACTTTACCAATGCATAACAAAATATATGAAATAAAAGAAAAAAGTGTTATTTAGTACTGTATTCTTACCTTGGACACAGACGAGTGCGGCTAACGGAGGTGAATGGCAGAGGAGGAGGGAGGGAGGAAGGTATGCAGGCACTGTAGACACGTAAACTAAAACTGCATTTTCTTTAAACAAAACTAAAACTGCACTTTCTTAACTTAAAGTGAAACCACAAAAACTTAATTGTAAAAAAATGCACTTTCTTAACTTTAAACTTAACCTAAGCTTAACATTATGTATTTTTCATTTAATCATCACCTGTTTTTGCCTTTTTGGCTGCACTTTCACTTACAGGACTTTTGAATAAAAATATACCCAAAGAGGTTTGCTTTTGGCTGCCTTTTAAAATGTTACGGAAATGTGACAAACAAGTTTCATTAAAAAGTGCTGAAGCATGACCAGTTGAAACTTTTTCTGGGTGTTTCTTTTCAATGAAACTTGAAAGCTTCTCCCACATTGCCAGCATATCTTTAATTTCACTTGTAGAAATCACTTCCTCTGACTCTACCTCCTCCTCACTACTAATCTCTTGCAGAAGCTCTGTATGTTGCATCATCCATAGCTCCTTCAACTACTCAGTTGAGAGTTCCTCTTCATGTTCCTGACCAGCTCGTTTACATCACCCTCATCTACCTCCAGACCATCGACTTTCTGAGGGGCACAATCTCTTCCAAAGCTTCTACTTCGGTCTCGGTCTCTGGTTCGAATCCTTCAGAGTTCCTGTCTGCAACATCAGGCCATAACTTTTTCCATGCCAAGTTCAAGGTTCTTGTAACCTCTTGCCATGCCAAGTCAATAATGAGTAAACATATCACGATGTTGTAGTGATCTTTCCAAAACTCTCGAAGGATTAGATTTGTATTCTCAGTCACCTCAAAGCAGCGGCAGAAAAAGTGCTTTGTGTAAAGCTTTTTAAAGTTGGAAATGACCTGCTGATTCATAGGTTGCAAGATTGAAGTTGTGTTGGGTGGGAGGTAGAGGACTTTCATGAATTTGAACTCATCGAGAATGTCATCTTCAAGACCAGATGGGTGGGCTGGAGCATTTTCAAGAATTAGTAATGCTTTCATAGGGAGTTTATTTTCTTGAAGATATTTCTTCACTGCAGGACCAAAGACGAGATTTACCCATTCAATAAAAAACTGCCGCGTCGCCTGACCAGGTGGCGGCGCAGTGGATAGAGTATCTTACTAGGATGTGGAGGATCCAGGTTCGAGACCCTGAGGTCGCCAGCTTGAGCATGGGCTCATCTGGCTTCAGCAAAAAGCTCACAAGCTTGGACCCAAGGTTGCTGGTTCGAGCAAGGGGTTACTCGGTCTGCTGAAGGCCCATGGTCAAGGCACATATGAGAAAGCAGTCAATGAACAACTAAGGTGTTGCGGTGCAAACTGATGATTGATGCTTCTCATCTCTATGTTTCTGTCTGTCTGTCCCTATCTATCCCTCTCTCTGACTCTCTCTCTTTTGCTGTAAAAAATAAATAAATTTAAAAACAAAAAACTGCCACGTACATGCCTTAGCATTGACACACCACATAACCTGCAGTTTTTCTTTAAGAATCTTGTGAGTCTTAAAGCCTCAAGGATTTTCAGAATGATACACTAGCAGTGGCTTGGCTTTACAGTCACCTCTAGCATTTGCACACAATGCAAGGGTCAGATGGTCTTTCACGGGTTTATGGCTTGGCGGCTTCTCTTCTGCGGTGATGAAAGTCCTCTGGGGTATTTTTTTCCAAAACAATCCTGTTTTGTCACAGTTGAACACTTGTTGGGGGATGTAGCCTTCCTTTGGGATAAGCACAGCAAAACGTGCAATGTACTCCTCAGCTGCCTTAACGTCAGCACTCGCAGCTTCACCATGCCTCACCACCAAGTGGATGCCAGATCTCTTCTTGAAATTTTCAAACCAGCCGTGCCTTGCCTTAACCGTATCCTCTGCTGCCTCTTTTGAGGTTGATGGTTCTTTCTTCTTCAAGTAGCCTAAACATTACGTGCCTTTTTTGCATATTACAATCTCCGTCACTGTATCTCCTGGCAGCTTTCTCTTTCACCCACACCAGCAGAAGCTTCTCCATTTCTTCATGGATATTTGTCCTTAATTGGGACAGAATTGTAGTTAGTTCCTTTTGCTGGATTTGCATTTTTGATGGCATCCTTTTGTTTAAGGATGGTACAAATTATAGATGTATTGCAGTTGTACAGCCTTGACAGTTCAATCACTCGTACACCATGCTCATGGTTTTCTATTATTTTTTGCTTTACTTCTATCAACATCATTCTTTTCTTCTTCTCACCGTTGTCCTTTACACTCACTTTCTTCGGCCCCATGATAGCACACAAAAAAAGTTAGTAAAAAATGCAAAAATGATGCAAGAATGAGTACAGTGCACGAGATTCAATTTGATTCTGCGGGTAACACGTGAGAAAGAACGAGATGAGGGTGTTCTGCTGCTGATACTGGACCGTGTGCCAATGTGCCAACTAGTGGCAGCTTCCCAAATCACGACTCATATCTCGGAATTTCACACGGATCTTGAACAAAAATACGGACCGAGCCACAGCTTGTATCTCTTTTTTTTTTTTTTTTTCCCTGAAGCTGGAAACGGGGAGAGACAGTCAGACAGACTCCCGCATGCGCCCGACTGAGATCCATCCGGCACGCCCACCAGGGGGTGATGCTCTGCCCCTCCGGGGTGTCGCTCCGTTGCGACCAGAGCCACTCTAGCGCCCAGGGCAGAGGCCAAGGAGCCATCCCCAGCGCCCAGGCCATCTTTGCTCCAATGGAGCCTCGGCTGCGGGAGGGGAAGAGAGAGACAGAGAGGAAAGAGAGGGGGAGAGGCGGAGAAGCAGATGGGCGCCTCTCCTGTGTGCCCTGGCTGGGAATCGAACCTGGGACTTCCGCACGACAGGCCGACGCTCTACCACTGAGCCAACCGGCCAGGGCCCACAGCTTGTATCTTAAAAAAAAACCTCGTATGTTGGTCTGCTCGTATCTCAAGGCACCGCTGTATTTCTCTCTAGCCACTTCTCCAAGTTTCTACACAATAACACAGCTCCAACTATTCTAATAAGCTGATAGAATGTTTGAAGCTAGAGCAACCTTGGAAGTATTCAGTTGACTTTAATAGACAAATTCTTTAGCCCTTACAAACTCAGCATTAGCTTTGAGGAACTAGGTCTAGGATTATAAAAATAACAATTCCAAATGCTAGAATGAAGTTGTTTCAAAGAAGCAATTTTTGAGCTTCTTTTCTTGTTTGAATGCTAGCCTTTCTCCCAAGCCTGCTGCCTTCTCCTGAATCAGGTTAATGACTATAGGTAATAAAAGTAGCTTTTAGTTTGCCCCAAGCTGGCAAAATTGCATTTTATGATCTGCTTCATATAAAGCAAGAAAATTTTAAGGATTAGGTTAACTCTGAGATCACAAGTGAAAACTCCATTTTCCTACCAACCCACTACTTTGCCAAACAATAAACATAAATTATCTGGAGTAAGGTGAACTGTAAACTCAAACAACATTCAAGTAAGGAGGGCTTTGGCCTGGTCAACACAAATACAAATGTAAAAGCATTCATACAAGCTCCAGTAGTTCTCAAAGTGCATCAATATCTGCACCTGCAAATTCTTGGACCCCCACACTTAACCAACTGAATCTGTGTTCTAACAAGGCTTCCAGGTGATTTGATGGAGTTTAAGTTGAAGAACCACTAAGGTAAGAGTACTTAGGCCTCAGATATGAGAAAAACTATGTTAAATACAGGTTATTGTTGGAAGAGAAAGGACATCTGGTCCTGCCTTGGTGAGGTTACTACTCATAGGCAGTGGTGCAAGCCATGTAAAGCCCTTGCAGTAATAACCTTTGGAACAGCTCACCTTGACTGACAACATCAGTACTGTATGATGCTAGCTAGTTGCCCCAGAAGGCGAGAGACCTAAGCCAGACAGCCAGCAGTCGATATAGCCAGCTTTTGGCTGGAAGGACTGATTCTACCAAGAACCAAACCTGGGGGGAAGGGGAGGGGGAGGGGTACAAAAAAAACTGGATAGAGGGTGACGGAGGACGATCTCTCTTTGGGTGATGGGTATGCAACAGAACTAAATGACAAGATAACCTGGAAATGTTTTCTTTGAATATATGTACCCTGATTTATTGATGTCACCCCAGTAAAATAAAAATTTATTTATAAAAAAAAAAAAGATGTAGCATAGTAATATGCAAAAGAAGAGAAAGTAATAGCTACCTGTGTCCATTTATTAGCAATAAAGATAATTCATGTTTAAAATAAAAAACAAACTGTCATTGTTGTGGATAAAAATGTAACTTCTAACTCATGGTTAAGGAATTCACTTTATACACAAAATAAAAATTTAAACAGCAAAAAAAAAAAAAAAGAACCAAACCTGGAGGAAGGTACTAAATTTGAACCTTATTTCTTTCCTCTCCCCTTTGCCTGGAACAATGATATCATTAATCTATCACTTGGAGTATGTTACTTACTTATTGACTTATTAAGAGACATTATCCTGTATGCTATCGATTTATGAGTTATCATAAATTACAATCCCCCACAGGGAACCTATTAAATAAATTACTGGCAAAGACAATTTCAGATTCTGAGAATAATTTGCCCCAAACAAAAGACTCTTTGTGACACTAACTCTCAGATTCTCCTACACTAATTCAATGTTAAACAATTTGTGGATAAAAAAGGGAACTTGAATAAATCATGGGCAGGGCAAGTTACATAGTCATGCCCCAAACCTATAACTTCTATTTCTTAAATTTATTTTTTGACAAAGAGAGAGTGAGTCAGAGAGAGGGGACAGATAGGGACAGACAGGAAGGGAAAGAGATGAGAAGCATCAATTCTTCGTTGCAGCTCCTTAGCTGTCGTGATTGCTTTCTCATATGCGCCTTGACCAGGGGGTTACAGCAGAGCAAGTGACCCCTTGCTCAAGCCAGCGACCTTGGGCTTCAAGCTAGCGACCTTTGGGCTCAAGCCAGCAACCATGGGATCAGGTCCATGATCCCATGCTCAAGCCAGCGATCCCTCGCTCAAGCTGGTGAGCCTCTACTCAAGCCAGATGAGCCCATGCTCAAGCCGATAACCTCAGGGTTTTGTACCTGGGTCCTCCGCATCCCAGTTCGTTGCTCCACTCACTGTACCACCACATGGTCAGGCCAAACATATAACTTCTTTAGTGAAAGGTTTTTAAGTAGGCCCTGTGCATCTAGGTTAATACATTTTTGAAATGCAAAAAGTAATACCCCTTGAAAGTATAACCACTCACAAGAGCATATAATCTTGCTAACTATCGCGTGACCAGGTGGTGGCACAGCGGATAGAGCAATGGACTAGGATGCAGAGAACTCAGGTTCAGAAACCTGAGGTCGTTGGCTTGAGTGCAGGCTCATCGGCTTGAGTGCAGGCTCACCAGCTTGAGTGTGGGGTCATAGACCTAACCCCCCAGTCAAGGCACATATGAAAAAGCAATCAATGAACAACTAAGGTGCTGCAATGAAGACTTGATGCTTCTCATCTCTCTCCCTTCCAGTCTGTCTGTCCCCATCTGTCCCTCTCTCTGTCTCTGTAACACACACAAAAAACCTTGTTAAGTATCCTCCTATAATCCAATACATACCTTGCTTTTTACCACCTTCAAGTAATCTTTCTTAAACTCCCTCCTTAATTCCAACTGCATAAAAGAAACTGCAAGATGTTCTTGGAGCATTTGAGATCTTACTTTCCAAACACCATTGTCAGTTTGCACTCAAATTTTTAAAAACTATTTTATTTATTGATATTAGAGGAGAGAGAGAGAGAGAAGGGGAAGAGCAGGAAGCATCAACTATAGTTGCTTCTCATATGTGCCTTGACTGGGCAAGCCTGGGGTCTCAGCATTCCAAGTTGATGCTTTATCCACCACACCACCACAGGTCAGGCTAGCTCAAATAAATTCTTATAAAAATTCTCCACAAGTTTGGGGTTGGTTTACAACACTGGTAAATCTTTAAAGAACTAGGTGCAAAAAAAAAAAAAAAAGAAGAAGAACTAGGTGCAGCACAGAACAGTTATCTACAGAAGATACCTGGGAATTAATGTTGCATAACATCAGTCTTAGAAAAAACCCTACAATTTTTCAGAATTACTTACTTAAACCCTACCTTGTTCCAAAATTATTTAAGACAGAATTTCTTCTACAAATGGGTTAAAACTTCTGCACTTTTCTCAACATATTAACAGTTGGTCTTTTAAAGTCAGATGGCTTCATTAAATCATGATAAAAATAGTGAGGAAAAGAACTAAGTTATAGAGAGGAACTTTAGTAAAATATATGAATAAAATTATCTTTTGATAACTAATCTTATTAATATTCCTCAGCTTGCAAATTCAATGACATCATTGTTTGTGACTATAACTCTTGGCTCAACAGTGGACCTACTGATAGATACTCAAATAAAGATGAGATGCTAATATACAAAGATGTAACTTCCTTCAGTTTTACAAAATTTTTTGTGGCAAAATAAAAAAAATCAATAAAAACTTTAAAAAATAAGATATAGCCTGACCAGGCAGTGGCACAGTGGATAGAGTGTTGGACTGGGATGTGGAAGACCCAGGTTTGAGACCCCGAGGTCACCAGCTTGAGCGAGGGCTCATCTGGTTTGAGCAAAAGCTCACCAGCTTGGACCAAGGTTGCTGGCTCGAGCAAGGGGTTAGTCAGTCTGCTGAAGGCCTGCGGTCAAGGCACATGTGAGAAAGCAATCAATGAACAACTAAGGTGTTGCAACGCGCAACAAAAAACTGATTGATGTCTCTCATCTCTCCGTTCCTGTCTGTCTGTCCCTGTCTATCCCTCTCTCTGACTCTCTTTCTGTCTCTGTAAAAAAAAAAAAAAAAAAAAAAAGGTTAAAGCTTGCTTGGAAATACCAACTAGAAGGACTATTCTCACAACTGATCAAATGACTACTATGGTGGCTTTAAAAATGTTTACAAGTTATAATTTTTTCTTCTTTGAGAACTGGATCAGGTCACCAAACTCCTCAAGTCATAATCTTGTCTTTGTTCAGTGGCTTTGTTCCAGACTGCCAAACATAAAATATATCAATTATTTATTCTGTAAAAGAATCCACTATAGAAAGAAAAACAAAAAGTTTAAACTTAGTACAGGTTTCCTTTAAACTGTAATTCCATTACAGTTTATTTAAAATGATTCCATTCTCCAAAGAATGATTTACAACTATTCTTCTGTTTCTGTGTAAAATTACTAGGCATAACACCAAGACAACTGTTAATGAACATGTGTGTTAATCAGTTTCTGTAATACAGTGCAGTAGTGGCACATTTTTCACAGACAGCAGAGGATGGCAGAAAAGAAGTCTGCTAGCTCCTCCCTCCTTCAATGGCAAGAACCAGGATCATTCTCAGGATTTCTCTCACTCATTTCTGTTAACTAAAGAACTTGGTCTGGTATATATAAACCCGTATTTATAGTTTGCTTTGGCACATCAAATGTTACAAAACATATGGATCGGCAATAGATTAACTTTATGTTTCCCTTGAGAGAATTATTACAATGTTCTCCCATTCCTGAATGCAGATTGGCCAATGGCTCAGCAACCATTAGCCCAGGATTTAAATTATTTCTGTTGGAAAAAATAGTCACTAACTCATATAGGAACAATTATAAGCTGGTGATAATTCACCTAATTTATATTACTTTACAGTAAGAGTTAATTCTAAATTCCTAAATCACAGAAAGTGCTTTTGCTTTTACTATAAGAAAGCAAGAACAATCCACCCTGGTCGGTTTGGCTCAGTGGTAGAGCATCGGCCCGGCGTGTGGAATTCCTGGGTTTGATGCCTGGCCAGGACACACAGGAGAAGCACCCATCTGGTTCTCCACCCTTCCGCCTCTCCTTTCTCTCTCTCCCCTCCCCTCCTGTAGCCAGATCCATTGGAGCAAAGTCGGCCTGGGCGCTGAGGATGGCTCCATGGCCTCCACCTCAGGCACTAGAATGGCTCCGGTTGCAGCAGAGCAATGCCCCAGATGGGCCAAGCGTCGCCCCCTGGTGGGCATACCAGATGGATCCTGGTCAGGTGCATGTGGGAGTCTGTCTCTACCTCCCCGCTTCTCACTTCAAAAAATTACAAAAAACAGGCCCTGGCCGGTTGGCTCAGCGGTAGAGCGTCAGCCTGGCGTGCGGGGGACCCGGGTTCGATTCCCGGCCAGGGCACATAGGAGAAGCACCCATTTGCTTCTCCACCCCCCCCTTCCTCTCTGTCTCTCTCTTCCCCTCCCATAGCCAAGGCTCCATTGGAGCAATGATGGCCTGGGCGCTGGGGATGGCTCCTTGGCCTCTGCCCCAGGCGCTAGAGTGGCTCTGGTTGCAACAGAGCGACGCCCCGGAGGGGCAGAACATCGTCCCCTGGTGGGCAGAGCGTAGCCCCTGGTGGGCGTGCCGGGTGGATCCCAGTCGGGGGCATGTGGAAGTCTGTCTGTCTCTCCCCATTTCCAGCTTCAGAAAAACACACACAAAAAAAACAAACAAACAAAAAAAAGTTTTTAAAAAAATTACAAAAAACAAACAAAAAAAAACAACAGAAAGCAAGAACAATCCAATAGGAGAAAAGTATGATGAAAACAAGCAACAATAAGAACATATCAATTATCTCACTTTATAAAACTTGACTTTGAATACTAGAAGTTCTTTTACTAGAAAGTTTAAAGTTTTTAATAGGAGAAATGGACTTCTCTGCACAAATTTTTGGTGTTTTTAGACTTCCTATAGGAAAAAAAATTTATTTTTTTTTAAAGTACTGACTAAAATTAAATATGCTATACCACAGGAATCCAATCTTGTCTCTTCATCTAATGAGTAGGGGGTATTGTGGAATACCTCTTCCAACTATTTAATATATGAAATAAAGAATGATAGGGGCAATGGCAAAAAGATGGGGGACATTTTATTTTGTTGAGAGAATAAAGTGTGAGTTGTCCAAGTGTTGTTTCCTTTGCTTTTTTTTTTTACAGGTTTTAAAGTTTTCTCTTTGAAAAGATGGTATCTTACAGTACATACAAAAATACTCTGAAAATACATACAACTTCATTTACAAAACACTGAATTAACATATTACAAGAATTACATGGTTATGGATTTTAATAAACTGAGCATGCATTCATGAAACTTAAAAAATATTATGAAATGCATTGAAAAAAAGCAGTGTAAAAAAAGACAACTCACCTAGTTAAATAAAAATTACAAAGGTCCTGAGCCAATTAATAGTTGGTAACAATGTCAGTCAAAAATGCCTTTAAGGCCCTGGCCGGTTGGCTCAGCGGTAGAGCGTCGGCCTGGCGTGCGGGGGACCCGGGTTCGATTCCAGGCCAGGGCACATAGGAGAAGTGCCCATTTGCTTCTCCACCCCCACCCCTTCCTTCCTCTCTGTCTCTCTCTTCCCCTCCCGCAGCCAAGGCTCCACTGGAGCAAAGATGGCCCGGGCGCTGGGGATGGCTCCTTGGCCTCTGCCCCAGGCGCTAGAGTGGCTCTGGTCGCGGCAGAGCGATGCTCCGGAGGGGCAGAGCATCGCCCCCTGGTGGGCAGAGCGTCGCCCCTGGTGGGCGTGCCGGGTGGATCCCGGTCGGGCGCATGCGGGAGTCTGTCTGACTGTCTCTCCCCGTTTCCAGCTTCAGAAAAATACAAAAAAAAAAAAAATGCCTTTAAGTTTCACTAAAATCCACTGCTTATTTCTGCATGCCTAGTCCATGAAGAAAATGTTTGAACTTGTGGGGTAATGGTCAGGAATTATCATGCCAAATTAATTTTACACCTCAAAAATACAAGTTTGCCATACTTAAAGGTATCTATTGTTGATGGCTGGAATGAGTTGCTTCTCAGTAAAAAATACCAGCCAGCTAACAAAAATGGTATGACACAGGCTATGTAACAATTTCACCATTCATACACTGACTTTTAGTATCTGGGTTCTATTTTGATTCTTTTTTTTTTTTTTTTTTTTGGTGGGCCATAGTCTTTAATTCTAGCTTTGCACCCGGCGGGCAAGTAAAAATACACACTGGGCTCCAAAACCCAGTCACATTCAGTGCTCACAAAGCTACTGACTTATCCGAGTTTCCTAGAATCAAAGGTTTCTAGCTCACCAGACTTATTCACCTCTGTTCCCCATCTCCTTTCCTTATCCCAGATACAAACTCTACACAAACTGGCATCTCACTCAGCACTCCACCATCTTGGCTGCTTCTCCTGGCCTCCTCCACGTGGCCTTTCTCTGCTCTCCTCTGCTCTCACTTCTAATACTAGTCTCAGGAACCAAGCTATTTTGATTCTTAATAAAGATGCATTTTGAAGACCTCCACGGGAGGCAAAATATAGAGAACTTATGGTGCCCAACTCTTATGTAATCACTAGATTAATTCTCCCTGGTAACTATGCAACATTTGGACAGAAAGGCACACAAGAAAATAAAAATTTAAATATTCCATGTGCCAATCTATAAAAAAATAATTTAAATCAACAGAAGAGACAATAAGTACATCTATACAAACAAGGAAAACAGAATAGATACCTCACTTTCAGTTATCTCAGGTTTTACAAAGTGGTTTCAATGCTAAAGGAAAAGTGTTAACATTTGGAAAATTACAAGACAATTTTTTTTGTTTTGTTTTCAACTTTTTCAATTCTATACAATGATTACAACAAAAGACAAAAAAAGGAAAAAAGGGGGGGCATTTGGGACTTGTTTTATCCGTGTTCAAAGAGCTAAGAACTGGTTCCCATAATAGACAAGCATCAGAAGTTAAGGCAGTAAAACCTCCAACACAAAGCCATCATATTGCAGATGACAATCTGACAGCAGGTGATCCTCAGAGAAGTGTGTGTAGCAATCAATGAGAGAATGCTATAGCATCTGTAGGTCAAAGTGTGAGAGTTCAGAAGAAGCGCCCATTTGCTTCTCCACCCCCCCCCTTCCTCTCTGTCTCTCTCTTCCTCTCCCGCAGCCAAGGCTCCATTGGAGCAAAGATGGCCCGGGCGCTGGGGATGGCTCCTTGGCCTCTGCCCCAGGCGCTAGAGTGGCTCTGGTCGTGGCAGAGCAACTCCCCAGAGGGGCAGAGCATCGCCCCCTGGTGGGCAGAGCGTGGCCCCTGGTGGGCGTGCCGGGTGGATCCCGGTCGGGCGCATGTGGGAGTCTGTCTGACTGTCTCTCCCCGTTTCCAGCTTCAGAAAAATACAAAAAAAAAAAAAAAAGTGTGAGAGTTCAAAAACCACTTCAAGGTTGTTAGGTGGGGACTGTAACTTTCACCTTATTTTATGTATGACAGCCACTTCTATTTTTAAAAAAGTGGCTGCATCTGTGTTACTAACGATTGTCACCTAAATAAGGAGGCACTGCTTTTACCGATTAAGGGTCAGTCAGATGGAATTTTTGATGACATGAATATTATTTGCTGGAATCGGAGACGATGAATCTGGTAGTTCTTTACTCGCAGTCTCTTTGAATAAGATTGTTACCTTTTTGCGTGAAGTATCAATAGTTGGAATAGGCATACATTCTCCCCCAATGGCATCCACTGGTTTTCTTTTTCTGTTTTCTGCAGCACACGATTCCTTAAACTTTGATTCAAGTCAAATAAACTTTTCTGTATCTTTCAACCTCTTTGAAGACCCATCTATAGATGGGGAATGGGATCTTTTAGGTACCACATTCTTAGTTAAATTTGACATTCCGTTTAGATGTAGTTGTCCCTGGACAGGGCTGTGCGGTGTTGTGATCCTAGGAATCACGTTTCGTCCTACTACAGTAGGAATGGTGCACACAGCGGGGGGTGATACAGCTTTTACTACAGAGTCAACTTTTGCACCAATGACTGAAATAGTCCCTGAACTGGTGGAACACTTGGTGGCTTTTTTGCAATTACAACATCAGGCTCAATGTTATTCCTTTCTTTTTCTCCTGAAGAAGAAATATCAGATTTGGAAGGTTTGTTTATAGACATTGGGGAATTAAAAGGTGTTCCATTATCAGTGTCTCTGGAGCTATCCAAACAACTGCTATCCAGAGATAATCTTTTGGATTGAGGTCCACTTGAACTTCGATTGACATCAGAAAGACTTTGCTTTTTCTTCTTTTGCAGAATCTCTGCTGGAAAATAGTGATGAAGTTGTTTCTTTTTAACATGAGTTGCTTCAATTTTCATTCCCTCCTTTAGCATGTTTATATTATTTGCCTGTCTGTACACTGTATCAGTAAATGACTGTATATCATATGTCAAATCTATGTTAACACTTTCTGCATTTTCTACTCTCCGAAAAATTATTCCGAGGAACCACATAGATATGTAGTTATTGTCTTTATAATGTTCCTTATTTCCTGGGAATGACTGGGGATTTACATGCACAAGAGTGATAAATTCATTCCGTTCCAAGTTTCCAACAAGTACACGGATTTTAGATTCTACTAATCCAACCCACTCTAGATGGTTTTCTTCTGTTGATGCACTGGCAGTCAGTACTATATAATGCCTATACTTTTGAAAAAAAATTGGTGGCTCAAGTAGTTTGGACCAGTCTGATTTCCCTTGAAGAATTTCACCTGTGACTGCGAGACCTTGTTTAAATTCTTCTACCATTACTGTTCGAGTTGATGTGGACACATTATACGTAGAATTCTGTTGTGGGTAGGCAGGGGTGATTATGGGCATGAGATGGTACCTATCTGATGGATTTAACCGAGGATCCCAAACAGGCAAATTCAAACTGCTTTCTTCTGGTTGCTTCAGCAGCACAGGATTTGGCCATTCCCACTTGGAAAAAAACTAAAAAGAACTTATGAACTAAAGTAGAAGCTGCTGCATTTGGAAATAATTGGCAAGTTCTTGCAACCAGCATTGCCCAAGAGACACCACCAAGGAATCCAAGCATGTTGGAATAAATACCACGTCGTTTTGCCCATAATTTGACTGCTCTTAGGGTGAGTCTAAAAGTTTCTTTATTTGGCACTAAATGCAAAATTTCATCAGTAATTCGACATCCATTTAGGCTGCGAATACACCTTATATCAAGGCTTCTCAATCGAGAGTCATCTCTTAGATCTAAATTATCTGATATGGTTTGTATTGTAGTCTTGCAAAGACTAGATCAATTTCAATTCCATCAAATTCAAATTTTATAACAGGTACAAAGGCATCCTCTGCAGCTCTTAAATTTCTAATGCCATCTTGATGTTTCAATTTTTCAAAAAAAGACTGAAAAAAATCAGCTCTCTCCACATGTCTTGGAGCTACACAAAGCGCATCAATGTCAGCTCCTTTGGTGTGTACTCCACGCCTGTAGGAGCCAAATGTGAAAATTTTACCAACAGTAGCCACAACAGAAGGTGGGAGATTCTTACTCTCACTAACATCGGAAATCCATTCTTTTACTAAATTGTTCAATTTACCAAGAACAACCAGCCTGTGGTTCAATTCTTCCTCATCTTCAAACACTCCAAATGGTTTCATGGCATCAATTAGTTTCTGTGTGTAAATGTGATCAATTTCTTTAGGACATGCCAAGCTAATTGGAGAGGTGATCCCATAATGCTTTTGTTGATGCTGACTGTCCAGCACAATGTTTGCAGACGTTTCTTTCATCGCTTCCTGCGTCTCCCTCACCCGTGAGGGTCTCTCACTCTGGAGTCCCGTTCTTGCCCTTCCCTTCTCCCCCTGTCCACTTTCTTCTGTCGCTTGCAGCTTGCTTGCTCGTTCACTTTCTCACTCACTACAGCCGAGTTACCCAACCGGGTAGTGAAAACACTACATAACCGGCTCTATTTATCTCCTTTGCTTTTAAAGAATGTTAATAATATTTCTAATGAGAAAAGGTTTAAAATTGGTGTTTTTTTTAGATTTTTAGAGAAGGGGTGAGAGAGAGAGGGGGTGAGAGAGAGAGGAATAGAGAAAAAGAGGGGGAAGTAGGAAGCATAAACTTATAGTAGTTGCTTCCTGTATGTGCCTTGACCAGGCAAGCCCAGGTTTTCAGACCATCAACCTCAGTGTTTCAGGTCAACACTTTATCCACCGTGCCACCACAGGCCAGGCAAATTATTGTCATTTTTAATATAAGAATATATGATCGCATAGAGGTTGAAAACTTTGTCTGTTTAAGTGAGAGGAAGAGAGATAGACTCTCGCACATGCCCCAGGATACCATCCGAGCTATCCTCAGTGCCTGGGACCAACATTCAACCAATCGAGCCACTGGCTGCAGAAGGGAAAAAGAGAAAAGAGGGAGAGGGAGGAGGAGACAAGCAGATGGTTGCTTCTCATGTGTGCCCTGACAGGGGATCAAACCCAGAATTTCTGCATACTGGGTGAACGCTCTATCCACTGAGCAAACTGGCCAGGGCTAACGTTGAAAACTTTAAATCAACAAATCAAAATATCATTATTGCAAAGTTCTAAAGATTATTGTTGAGGGCCCTGGCCGGTTGGCTCAGTGGTAGAGCGTCGGCCTGGCGTGCAGGAGTCCCGGGTTCGATTCCCAGCCAGGGCACACAGGAGAAGCGCCCATCTGCTTCTCCACCCCCTCCCCCTCTCCTTCCTCTCTATCTCTCTCTTCCCCTCCCGCAGCCAAGGCTCCATTGGAGCAAAGTTGGCCCGGGCGCTGAGGATGGCTCTGTGGCCTCTGCCTCAGGCGCTAGAATGGCTCTGATTGCAGCAGAGCGACACCCCCTGGTGGGCGTGCCGGGTGGATCCCGGTCGGGCGCATGCGGGAGTCTGTCTGACTGCCTCCCCGTTTCCAACTTAAGAAAAATACAAAATAAAAATAAAAATAAAAATAAAGATTATTGATAAGGACAGACAGCTAGGATCTGTAGTACAGGTTATGAAACATGGGCACTGGTCTCTTGAAGGGGAGAGAAAAAGTGGGAGAGAGAGAAAAAAGAAATCTCTTTGTTTGTTTTGTTGGAACATCTCCCTCACTTGTAGCCTGACTCACAGTTTCAGTAAAGTTTGTGATGCCAGCTCCTTAGAATGTGAAATGAGCAAATAGGTATTAAAATGAAAGAAGAAATTAAAAAACATTAGCATTTCCTAGGACATAGAACTCTTCTTGATTTGGGTCATCTTAGAAGTAAAACCCCCAAAGATAAAAATCACTACTTCCTATACTGAAACCCTACTCTATATAGTGAATTTTTGTCTCTCCCAAGAAACAAACTCTGCTCTTAGTCCCACTCTAAGTTCCAGTGCTTCAGGTGAGATTTCATTTCTGAGATGGGAATAGCAAATGACTCCAATCAGACACATATAACATTCATAAATGGTTCAGGGACTCTGACAGTGACAAACAATAAAACATTTACAAATAATGCTGACACAAATGGAGGCGTGGGGACAAGAGCTACTCTGGCCACCTTGCCATCACATGGAAGCTGTGAAAGAAGCCAGCCCAGAAGCAGATGTTAAGGAGAAATCAGACCAGCTAAACAGTTGAGGCCCAGCATCTAGCAAAGTCCAAAGCCAGTTTACATAGTTATATGAAAGAAATTCTCTTTTTAGCTTACGGACTTCTGGTTCCTATAAGAATAAAAAATGCTAAATATAGTGAGGAATATGTGCTTTTACTTAAATCTCACTCTGATAAAACAAAGGTGAAAGAAACATTAGAATAATTTTACTACTCTTTAATCTAGTCCATGTTTATTTAAAGTTGCAATAATAACAAAGTAACTAGGGTTTTTTTTTTTCTTTTAAAGAGATCCGGTGGTGCCCTGGCCCAGTTGCTCAGTTGTTTAGAGCATTGTCCCAGTTTGCCAAGGTTGTGGGAATGATTCCTGGTCAGGTACATATAAGAATTAGCCTGACCAGGCGGTGGCGCAGTGGATAGAGTGTCGGACTGGAATGCGGAGGACCCAGGTTCGAGACCCCGAGGTCACCAGCTTGAGCATGGGCTCATCTGGTTTGAGCAAAGCTCACTAGCTCAGACCCAAGGTCGCTGGCTTGAGCAAGGGGTTACTCGGTCTGCTGAAGCCCCATGGTCAAGGCACATATGAGAAGGCAATCAATGAACAACTAAGGTGTCGCAACGAAAAACTAATGATTGCTGCTTCTCATCTCTCTCCATTCCTGTCTGTCCCTATCTGTCCCTCTCTCTGACTCTCTCTCTGTCCCTGTAAATAAATAAATAAATAAATAAATAAATAAATAAATAAAATGCTCTTTAATCTTTGTTTCTTTTTTATTTATTTATTTATTCATTTTTTAGAGAGGAGAGGGAGAGACAGAGAGAGAGGAGAGACAGAGAAGCGGGGAGGAGCTGGAAGCATCAACTCCCATATGTGCCTTGACCAGGCAAGCCCAGGGTTTTGAACCGGCGACCTCAGCATTTCCAGGTTGATGCTTTATCCACTGCGCCACTACAGGTCAGGCTAAAAATGCTCTTAAAAAAAAAAAAAAAAAAAAAAGAATTAACCAGTGAATACATAAAGAAGTGGAACAACAAATTGCTGTCTCTCTTTCTCTCTCCCCATCCTTTCCTTCCTCTCTTTAAAATCAGTGTGTTTTTTTCAAGTGAGAAGAGGAGAGACAGACTCCCTTATGCACCCCGTTTGGATCTACCCAGCAACCCCTGTCTGGGGAAAATGCGTGAATCAACAGAGCTGTTTTTAGTGCCTGAGGCTGACACTCAAACCACTTCAGCCACTGGCTGTGGGAGGGGAAAATGGAGGGAAGGGGGAGAGGAGGGAGAGAAGACAGAAAGATGAGGGGGAGCAGTGGGGGAAAGGAGGGGGAGAAAAGCAGATGGTCGCTTCTCTTTTGTGCCCTGATCAGAATCAAACCAGGGACATACATATGCTGGGCCAACACTCTACCTACTGAGGCAACTGGCCAGGGCCCAATAAATTTTTTTAAAGCAAGAAATACAATGGTATTATGCACATTATCTGCTAAATGCAATGAAGTCACCTAGTCAAATTTAAGGAGGTATGGAAAAAAGAAAATTTTAAAACATTAAAGCTAATTATTCTATCTGGCAAATGGGCCTGTTTAGTTCCAAAGCATATTTAACAACAACTTCTATCCAGTATTTTCCAAAAGTAATATGGCACACTTTCATAACCTGTATCATCTAATCTCAATGAGATTCATCTGCCTCCTAGATCATATTTTTCAATTTAGGCCTAGAAAAGTAACTAAATTTTCACCGGCTTATTTGAAGTCTCACTTGTTTTTAATGGGTAGAGGGTAAACTAAGTTTATATCTCAGTATTAAATAAATTCTATTAACAGATCCCTGGTTACAGCTATAGTATGCTGATAACTCCAAAGAGGATTTCAATGATGGTTTCACTGAAGAAAAATAAAATGAGAGTTTGTTGAACTATTAAAAACAAAATGTGTGCATCTCCGGAAGGTCCTAAAGCTGATGATCTTAAATTTATTTTTATAAAGATTTTATTTATTCATTATAGAGAAGGGAGAGAGAGAGAGAAGGGGGGAGGAGCAGAAAGCATCAACTCCCATATGTGCCTTGACCAGGCAAGCCCAGGGTTTTGAACCGGCAACCTCAGTGTTTCCAGGTTGACGCTTTATCCACTGCGCCACCACAGGTCAGGCCTGAAGCTGATGATTTTAAGTAGCTCTGGAAAGAAGTCATCATTTTGTCATCTCAGAAATAGGTCTGAAACAAAACCCATCAAAAAAGAGTTTTGTGGCTGTTGACTGTAGTAGCTGCTGATACAACTACTTCAAGGATGCAAAATTCAAGAAAAAAGCAAAAAACAGTGCATTAAACAAAAAGACAAGTGTAGGAAGAGAATTTGCTCATGTTTTCATAAGAAAGGGGCTAGATCACTGATGTAAAAATGTGGTAAATGTGCCTGACCAGGCAGTGACACAGTGGATAGATGGTCGGACTGGGACACGGAGGACCCAGGTTTGAAACCGCCAAGGTCGCCCAGCTTGAGCCCAAGGTTGCTGGCTTGAACAAGAGGTCACTCAGTCTGCTGTAGCTGCCCCCCCATCCCCAGTCAAGGCACATATGAGAAAGCAGTCAATGAACAACTAAAGTGGCACAACAAAGAAATGATGCTTCTCATCACTCTCCTTTCCTGTCTGTCTGTCCCTCTGTCTCTGTCACACACACCACACACACACACAAAATGTGGTAAATGTTTATAGACTGGTAAATATTAACATGCTCAATTTTGCAATTCAAAGCATTTTGAATTATTTAGCGCTTCGATTAACTCCAGTTTGACTTTACAGTGACTATTTCAACTCACAATGATCCAAGACATAATTCATTGTACAAAATGTAAACAGCAGTGTTGATTTTAATGCACAATAAACTGAAGTGCTATGTATGAGTATGTTAGAAGGCACACCCAGTTGTCAAAATAGGGGCAAAAATTTCATTTCTTAAGGCACAACAACATTGATTAATATAGTTATTCTTGCTCTGGCCGGTTGGCTCAGCGGTAGAGCGTCGGCCTAGCGTGCGGAGGACCCGGGTTCAATTCCTGGCCAGGGCACACAGGAGAAGCGCCCATTTGCTTCTCCACCCCTCCGCCGCACTTTCCTCTCTGTCTCTCTCGTCCCCTCCCGCAGCTAAGGCTCCATTGGAGCAAAGATGGCCCGGGCGCTGGGGATGGCTCTGTGGCCTCTGCCCCAGGCGTTAGAGTGGCTCTGGTCGCAACATGGCGACGCCCAGGATGGGCAGAGCATCGCCCCCTGGTGGGCAGAGCTTCGCCCCTGGTGGGCGTACCGGGTGGATCCCGGTCGGGCGCATGCGGGAGTCTGTCTGACTGTCTCTCCCTGTTTCCAGCTTCAGAAAAAAATGAAAAAAAAAATATATATATAGTTATTCTTTTGCCCTTATAGGATTCAATGTGAGTGGTGATAAAAGTTAGGTATTCATTCACCTTTATACCAATTTGATTCACTCTCTTCCATGTATCTGACACACTGCTCTAAAATACTTGTTTTCTGTTCAAGTAAAGACATATCTAATTTGAAATAGCTAACCTCAAGACTCAAGACCCAAGCCTGACCAGGCGGTGGCACAGTGGATAGAGCGTTGGACTGGGATGCGGAAGTACCCAGGTTCGAGACCCCAGAGGTCGCGCGCGGGCTCATCTGGCTTGAGCAAAGAGCTCGCCAGCTTGGACCCAAGGTCGCTGGCTCCAGCAGGGGGTTACTCGGTCTGCTGAAGGCCCGCGGTCAAGGCACGTGTGAGAAAGCAATCAATGAACAACTAAGAAGTCGCAAGGCGCAACGAGAAACTGATTGATGCTTCTCATCTCTCTCTGTTCCTGTCTGTCTGTCCCTGTCTATCTCTGCCTCTGTAAAAAAAAAAAAAAAAAAAAAAAAAAAGACTCAAGACCCAAGTCTCACAGCAACAGCCTATTATAAATCACCAAAATATTTAATCTTCCTCTAATACTTAATTCTTAGCTTGTGTAGCCAGAGAAACATATAGTGAATCACATTCTTAAAGAAGAGCAGCAAGCAAAGCCACTTATTAAGTATTAAGAAAAATGGCCTGACCAGGTGGTGGCGCAGTGGATAGAGCACTGTACTGGGAAGCAGAGGACTCAGGTTCGAAACCCCAAAGTCACCGGCTTGAGCATGAGCTCAAGCTCATCAGCTTGAGCATGAGCTCAGCATCTTGAGTGTGGGGTCACTGGCTTTGAGCATGGGATCATAGACATGACCCCACGGTCACTGGCTTGAGCCCAAAGATCGCTGGCTTCAGCAAGGAAGGTGTCACTAGCTCAGCTGTAGCTCCCGGGTCAAGGCACATGAGAAAGCAATCAATGAACTAAGGTGCCGCAATGAAAAATTGATGCCCCTAATTTCTCTCCCTGTCTGTCCCTTTCCCTGTCTCTGTCACAAAAAGAAAAAAGAAGGAAAGGAAGGAAGGAAGGGAGGAAGGAAAGGTCATTTCCTTAGCTACAACAATGTATAAATGTAATAGAAAATAACTGGGTAAGAAAGATTTGTTTTTAGTGGAAGAAAAATACTTAGTAAACAAAATAATCGGAGAATATCCTTCATATCTCACCTGTAGATTTAAACTGGAGAATGTCAAGTTATAATTGCTTAACCACATACATATCAGGTAGCTTAAAAAAGAGATCACTGTAAAAAAATTGAACCTTGGATGCCTAAATTAAGTAAATTGCTAGATTTAGCTACCTTCAAAATAAGGTTGATATAAGAGTTTTAACTTCCACTAGGCATGTCATAATACTTGGGTGATCTGCCATCCAGGTATTATATAGCAGCCAACAGTGTTTTGGTAATCACTTTTTTTTTTCATACCAAGCCTGAATTTTTTATACTGATAAGCTCTCAACTATACTATAGCCACAATTATATCTGGCCAACTCAAAAGCCCCAATATTAACAAAAATATTTGTTTCAGCCTTCTATTAACTTAAGAAAAGTAAGTTTTTGGCTGGTGTATGTGTGTCTAAACTGAAATGACCACTACCCATTGATTTTATGACTCTTGGGTTCTCCCTCCTAAAAATGTGACTCACCACCTATTTCATTTTTATAGTTCTATATATTATCTACCATTTGCAAAGTGCTTAATCCTAAATCTGGTGTCCATGTGAATTAATAGGGAAGCCCAAAGAAAAAGAAATAGATGTGGTGATCCATTTCTGGTAATGGTGGGTTAGATTATTTGGAACCCTAAAACTATAAACACTAAAAATGTTGAAAGATAAAATGTCTTCTTAAAAGCAACAAAGACGCCTGACCCGGCGGTGGCGCAGTGGATAGAGCGTCGGACTGGAATGCGGAAGGACCCAGGTTCGAGACTCCGAGGTTGCCAGTTTGAGCACAGGCTCATCTGGTTTGAGCAAAAAGCTCACCAGCTTGGACCTAAGGTCTCTGGCTCAAGCAAGGGGTTACTCTCGGTCTGCTGAAGGCCCGCGGTCAAGGCACATATGAGAAAGCAATCAATGAACAACTAAGGTGTCGCAATGCGCAACGAAAAACTGATGATTGATGCTTCTCATCTCTCTGTTCCTGTCTGTCTGTCCCTGTCTATCCCTCTCTCTGGCTCTGTTTAAAAAAAAAAAAAAAAAAAGGCAACAAAGACCTAAGAATACTATAGGCATTACCAAGACAATAATGAAAGAAAAGGGGTGCCCAGAAAACAGGGGAGCTCTAAAGCTCACTTGAAGCTTTTCCCTTGAAGGCACTTGCTAAACCCACCATAACAGAGCCTCCTTTCTAAAGGGCCATGTGAGTAGAAACCAAGCCTAAGATCTGCTTATGGTAGAAATCTAAGACTATTATACAGTAGAATAAAGTAAAAGTTAAAACCTTTATTAGAAATCTTAATATACATCTTAACATAGTAAACACAATTATTTATTCTACATTTTCTTGAATTTGAAGATACACATATCCAGCCGCTTACCAACTATCAACCACAAACATGAATATATCCACCTTATAAATAGACTCCAGATTTCAAACACATCTCTAACAGATCCTAATTTACCATTACTTCTGGTTCTTATTGCATTTGCATCATCAAACTGCAACAGTTTTAAAAAATTTTTACAGCTCATAATTTGTTAAGAACAAGGCCACCTCTTATTTCTCCATAACTGCAAAACATTTTCAAAATATTAATAAAAACTAATTGGAATAGATCCAAATATACTCATTTCATCTATTTCCTTCTATTCACCTTTGTATACACATTTGACTTCAGTATTTTTTTACTTTTTTAGTCAATTTGGTAGAAAAACATCATGAAAAATGTACAAACACTGTCACATATTTTCCTATTAAATGAAGGCATGCTAGGTACTTGTCACAAAATATTGCATGACAAGTACTTCTTGCTGAATGACTAATTAGGTGAGAATAATATATTTTCTTTTTATACTTAGAAATAATTTGTTCACACATTGAATTTTGAGTTTCAGAAAATTTATCTGGGATACTGTCATCTGAAGATTCAGTTTAAAATGTTGCTCCTATACTATTAAGAGTATAGACCAGTGCTGCCCAACAGAAATATAATACGAGCAACATTTATAATTTTACATTTTAGTGGCTAGATTAAAAAAGTTAAAATAAACTGTTGAAATTGACTTTAATATATTTTATTTAACTCAAAATATCTTCAATGTTATTTGAACAATGTAATCAACATAAAATTAAGATATTTTAAATTTTTTTCTCTTTCCAAGTCTTTGAAACCCATGTATACTTTATATTTACAGCACATGTCAACTGTACTTTGTAAGTGCTCAATAACCACAGGCAGCTGACAGCTACCATACTGGAAAGCATAAGTGTATTTGTCTCTTTACATTTATCTTCTAGTCCACATAATTGTGAAATATTCTTTTCTTTGCCATTATGGGCAGAAAATGAAAAACTCAGCCGTGTTCAATGAAACTTAAACTACAACTACAAAGATGGTAGTTGCATCCATATGTTCAAAGATGGTAGTTGAACAAAAGAGTTCAATGCATCCATATAGTACCTGCAAGACAGAAAGCCAATTTTCTCTTTGTTTTTTGAAAAAACAGAATGAAGGTCATGAGACATCAATCTTCACAAATATTATTGTTCAGGAAAAAACTCAAAAATTAAAACTGGATCCACTAGGATTTCATAGCACAAAACGTTAAAGAAGTAAGACAAACTTGAAAAAACTTTCAGCCTGGTCAGGCAATGGTGCAGTGGATAGAGCATCGGACGGGGATGCAGAGGACCCAGGTTAAAACCCCAAGGTTGCCAGCTTGAATGTGGCTTCATCTGGCTTGAGCATGGGATCATAGACACTGACTCCATGGTTGCTGGCTTGAGGCTAAAGGTTGCTGGCTTGAAGCCCAAGGTTACTGGCCTGAGCCCAAGGCTGCTGGCTTGAACAAGGATCATTTGCTCTGCTGTAGCCCCCAGTCAAAGCACATATGAGAAAGCAATCAATGAACAACTAAGGTGCTGCAACAAAAAATTGATGCTTCTCGAATCTCTTCCTGCCTGTCTGTTCTTATCTGTTCCTCTGTCTCTCTCTCTTTCGCTAAAAAAGAACAAAATAAAAACTTTACAACAGGGAACAGGAAAATCTAAAAAGGAATAAAGCATATCAGAACTCAAAGAGTATAACAATTCTGAAAAAGAAAATTGGAAGACTAATATCACCTGATTTCAAGACTTACTATAAAGTGACAGTAATTAAGAGTAATATTGCTGAAAGCATAGACATAAAGATAAAAGGAATAAATCTATGCATGTGTTAAAATTCAGACTGTGTACCAAGCAAAAAAAGGGGCAAATTTATATTTTACTGCACGTAAATTGTACCGTAGTTCAAAAAGAAAGAGATGCCTGACCAGGCAGTGGTGCAGTGGATAGAGCATTGGACTGGGATGCGGAGGACACAGGTTCGAGACCCCGAGGTCACCAGCTTAAGCGCCAGCTCATCTGGTTTGAGCAAGGTTCACCAGCTTGAGCCCAAGGTTGCTGGCTCAAGCAAGGGGTCACTCCGTCTGCTATAGTCCCTCGGTCAAGGCACATATGAGAAATCAATCAATGAACAACTAAGGAGCTGCAATGAAGAATTGATGTTTCTCATCTCTCTCCCTTCCTGTCTGTACCTATCTGTCCCTCTCTCTGACTGTCTCTGCCACAAAAAAAAGAGAGAAAGGAAAAGAGAAAGAGAGAAAAAAGGGGAGGGGAGGGGAGGGGAGGGGAGGGGAGGGGAGGGGAGGGGAGGGGAGGGGAGGGGCAGAAAGTATCAACTCATAGTGGTGGGGGTCCTCGGGTTACAACATAGTTCTGTTCCTACGACAGTGACGTGACCTGAATTTTGGTGTAAGTTGAAACACACTCTAGCCTAAGTCACTTACCTATCCTAATACACTTGTAGAATCATAATCTAGAACATAAAAACACGACTAAGCCACAGAAAATGAATACTGAGGCCCTGGCCGGTTGGCTCAGCGGTAGAGCGTCGGCCTAGCGTGTGGAGGACCCGGGTTCGATTCCCAGCCAGGGCACACAGGAGAAGCGCCCATTTGCTTCTCCACCCCTCCGCCGCACTTTCCTCTCTGTCTCTCTCTTCCCCTCCTGCAGCCAAGGCTCCATTGGAGCAAAGATGGCCCGGGCGCTGGGGATGGCTCTGTGGCCTCTGCCTCAGGCGCTAGAGTGGCTCTGGTCGCAACATGGCGACACCCAGGATGGGCAGAGCATCGCCCCCTGGTGGGCAGAGCGTTGCCCCTGGTGGGCGTGCCGGGTGGATCCCGGTCGGGCGCATGCGGGAGTCTGTCTGACTGTCTCTCCCTGTTTCCAGCTTCAGAAAAATTAAAAAAAAAAAAAAGAAAAGAAAGAAAATGAATACTGCATATTTTTCCACTTCACACAACCAAACTAGTTCACCCACGTAATCCGTAAGTACAATGTTAACGGTTTTGCTGCAACACCCACGTCTCAAAAATTTTTAAAGTTTTTATAGGAGTGAGCATTGTAAACTTAAAACATTGTATGTCAAGACTGTTATAACCAGCCTGACCAGGTGGTGGCGCAGTGGATAGAGCGTTGGACTGGGATGCAGAGGACCCAGGTTCGAGACCCTGAGGTCGCCAGCTTGAGTGTGGGCTCATCTGGTTTGAGCAAGAGCCCACCACCTTGAACCCAAGGTCACTGGCTCTAGCAAGGGGTTACTCGGTCTGCTGAAGGCCCACGGTCAAGGCACATATGAGAAAGCAATCAATGAACAACTAAGGTGTTGCAAGGCGCAATGAAAGACTGATGATTGATGCTTCTCATCTCTCTCTGTTCCTGTCTGTCTGTCCCTGTCTATCCCTCTCTCTGATTCATTCTGTCTCTGTAAAAAAAAAAAAAAAAAGACTGTTATAACCAGAGCACCTTCTGTATTTGCTTCTTGTATGTGCCTTGACCAGGCAAGCCTGGGGTTTCAAACTGGTGACCTCAGCTCTCTGGGTCAACACTTTATCTACTACGCCACCACAGGTCAGGCACAATTCTTCTTTACAGTAGCTACTTATGGTGCTTTTCTTAACTGTTTTGGATCTGTTTCAGAATGGCATTTAGACCTTTTGGATCTACTTTCTTTAAGGTCTCCCGGTCTCAGTAAATATCTTTGAGGCACAAAGCCCCAAGGGTCAAGCTTACCCCAAAACTACCTTGCAATATTAACCAACATGACAATTTAGAAAGTGGCCACAGTATTACTGTGGACAATACGTTTAAACATTTCTATTTACTTTTGCTGAAATTTAACTTCAGAGTGAAAAGGTTCTGAGGAAGGAAAAAAGAGAGAAAAACAGAACATCTTTACTCAACAGATCATAAGTAAAACCTGAGATAGCAACTCTCTTGTGAGCTGATCGATTTATGAAATTCAAAAAGGCTATAGCTTTTAAGTACTTCAAAAAAATTATAAATCATGCCTGAACTGTGGTGGCACAGTGGATAAAGCGTCAGCCCGGAACACTGAGGTCGTTGGTTAGAAACTCTGGTTAAGACACAAATGGGAGTTGATGCTTCCTGCTCCTTCCCCCTTCTCTCTCACTCTCCCTTTCTCTCTCTTTCTAAATCATGTTTTCTGATACCAAACTGATTTGAATTTCCTCCCTCTTTCTTTTTTTTTTTTCATTTTTCTGAAGCTGGAAACAGGGAGAGACAGTCAGACAGACTCTCGCATGCGCCCAACCAGGATCCACCCGGCACACCCACCAGGGGCTACGCTCTGCCCACCAGGGGGCAATGCTCTGCCCATCCTGGGCGTCGCCATGTTGCGACCAGAGCCACTCTAGCGCCTGAGGCAGAGGCCACAGAGCCATCCCCAGCGCCCGGGCCATCTTTGCTCCAATGGAGCCTTGGCTGCGGGAGGGGAAGAGAGAGACAGAGAAGAAGGAGAGGGGGAGGGGTGGAGAAGCAGATGGGCGCCTCTCCTGTGTGCCCTGGCCGGGAATCGAACCCGGGTCCTCCGCACGCTAGGCCGACGCTCTACCGCTGAGCCAACTGGCCAGGGCCCCTCCCTCTTTCTTTATGAGCATTTATAGTCACCTTCTTCCTTCAGCATCTATCACTCACTCTCTGCTGGTTGCTTTCTCTTTGCCTTTAAACTATTATAAAATAGATTTCCTTAATCTGGACAAATCTTTATTTAACTAGGAAGTCCTCCCTTCCAAATAGCCTCACTTCTTGTCACTAGCAAACTTCTGAAATAAACTGAAATAGTCTCAAACAGTCCAAATCTGGGTTCTATACAAACTGTTGTACCCTAGTGATTACTACCACCTCCTTTCAAATTTCCCTTTCCTGGGCTCCCACAACTAAAATTTCCCCCCTTGGCTTCCACAGCTAAACTCCTCTAAATCTTCTTTTAACTCTCAACCACTCCTGTTCCCTGTAATTTCCTCAATAAGCCACTTTCTAACCTTTAATTTTGAGCATTCCCCAGGGCTCAATCCTTGGAATCATACTCTTCTATTTACACATACTTAAAGAGGGCTCAGCCATTTTCATACCTCCAACTATAGCCTTTTAAGCTGGATGACTCTAAAATTTAGATTTGGCTCAAGATTAGTTGCTAATTTGCATCTTTTTACTGGAAATTGCTTGAAGTGCTGAAGTGCTTGGCTGTCATTTAAAATTCCACACAAGCTAAGATTATATATTTCTGGAGGTAGCCTAACAGTTTAACTTTGACTTCTCGTCACCTGGTTAAATTCTACCATTCCTTCGGCTCAATCATCATTTTCTCAGGAAAACATTTCCTGACAATCTCATCAGCAAAATGCCCACATTGCTCTCTTTCATAGCACTTAATCAGAGCTATAATTTTCCATTTATTTTGTGATTCTCTAATGGCTACCTTTTCCACTAGATAGCAAGCTCCATGACAGCAGGAGTCGTGTCTTTCATGAGCGGAAGGTGAAGGGTATAATAATCACCATTTTCTCAGCACCTACCATTAAGTTTTAGGCATCTAGTAAATAATTTTCATCCAAAATTTGCCAAATGAATGAATAAAAAGCACTCTCAATTTTTCTTCCGTAATGCATCTGCCATCCATCTCATTTCCATCTCCACTTCTACTAGGTCCGCTGTAGTTCAGGTCTTTACTTCACAGCTTAATTACAAAGCAGTTTACTTAATGAGCTCCTTCAGATTTACTTTACTTCAATCCACATTGCCACAAGAAGAATTTCCTTAACTCTTTTACCATGCCATCCTCCTACCCAATAATCTTCAGTGACTTCCTATTTCCATAAAAAACAAATCTGAGCTAATGCAGACATTTCACTGAAGAGCTCAATTTGCCAAGAACACTCATGTCTGCTGCTCAGGACAGCCTATCCCACTAGCCATGGCTCTGAAAACGACTAACTGCATCTCTTTGACTCTTCACTCTACTTTATTCAAAGTCCTCTGAAGACCACCACTGGTGATATTACCTTGGCAATTCATTGCATCAAAAATGTCTAACAACGATTAACCAAGTTTTGTTGGAAATACATTTATAACCATCTTTTAGGAAGCATTTCTTACAAGGTACGATTGTATTGTTATTTATAATATTCTTCTCAATTATAGTATTAGACAGTATCATTTTATAACTTTGTCCTTATATTCTAATGATCATAAATTCAAATATTCTAAGTAAAATTATGGCAAATTGCCCTGGCCGGTTGGCTCAGCGGTAGAGCGTCGGCCTAGCGTGCGGAGGACCCGGGTTCGATTCCCGGCCAGGGCACACAGGAGAAGCGCCCATTTGCTTCTCCACCCCTCCGCTGCGCTTTCCTCTCTGTCTCTCTCTTCCCCTCCCGCTGCCAGGGCTCCATTGGAGCAGAGATGGCCCGGGCGCTGGGGATGGCTCTGTGGCCTCTGCCCCAGGCGCTAGAGTGGCTCTGGTCACAACATGGCGACGCCCAGGATGGGCAGAGCATCGCCCCCTGGTGGGCAGAGCAGTCGCCCCATGGTGGGCGTGCCGGGTGGATCCCGGTCGGGCGCATGCGGGAGTCTGTCTGACTGTCTCTCCCTGTTTCCAGCTTCAGAAAAATGAAAAAAAAAAAAAAAAAAATTATGGCAAATTAAATTTAGCTATCTGAAATAAAAGATAAACACTAGGTTCAACATTAGAAAAATCTATTAAGCCTGACCAGGCGGTTGCACAGTGGATAGAGCATCGAACTGGGATGTGGAGGACCCAGGTTCGAGACCCTGAGGTCACCAGCTTGAGCCCAAGGTCGCTGGCTCAAATAAGGGGTCACTTGGTTTGCTGTAGCCCCCCAGTCAAGGCACATATGAGAAATCAATCAATGAACAACGAAAGAGCTGCAACGAAGAATTGATGTTTCTCATCTCTCTCCCTTCCTGTCTGTCTGTCCCTCTCTCTCTGACTCTCTGTGTCTGCCACACACACAAAAAAAATCTATTAATATATCCCATTAAGAAACAGCAAGTTTCTTTCTCAAGGGATTGTTTCTGTATAAAATAGAATTTACAAAATATATACCTAAAATAAAAAAATTCAATGATAATGTATTATTATACTATGATACTAAAACCTTTATGAAATAATAGTATATGATACAATCAACTGCCTTAGTTTCTCTTCATTAAGTTCAATAATTTAAACTTCGTTTTCTAAGGCTCAGTATAATGTTTCTTTCCAAGGTGGATGGATGAATCACATCATTTATACTGACTACAGAGGAAGAAACATTACAATCATTTAAAAGATTTTTTATTTTCAAAATCCTTATAATACTTCTAAAGTGACTTTAATCCCATGCCTGCTTAGTTTTATGCATGTTTCAATACAAAGAAATTTCTGAACCAAAAAACTGTATCACTAAAGTTAGAATATCTCTGGATTAGGAAAAGATTTAGACAGGTGGTCAAACAGGCAGAGAAATACCACACCACTAGAAGACTACTACTAAAGACGACCCAAGAATCTTACAGGGAGGGGAGGACTACCAAACAGTCATGCTAAATTTAGTGCTTACAGAAAATCAAATGAGTTCATAATTAAATACAACTTTAAAAAAATATTTATTTTTGGCCTGACCCATGGTGGCTCAGTGGATAAAGCATCAACCTGGAATGGTGAGATTGCTGGTTTGAAACGCTGGGCTTGCCTGGTCAAGGCACATATGGGAGTTGATACTCCCTGCTCCTCCCCCCTTCTCTCTCTCTCTCTCTCTCTCTCTAAAAATGAATAAATAAAATTCAAACAAAATAAAATAAAAATATTTATTTTATTGATTTTTTAAAATTGATTTTAGAGAGAGGAAATGAGAGAGAGGGAGAGACAGAGACATCAATTTGTTCCTGCATCTGCCCTGACTGGGGATCAAACCACAGTCTCTGCACTTTGGGATGATGCTCTACCAATCAAGCTATCCAGCCAGGGTTAACTACAATTAAAAACAAAACAAAACAAAAAAAACCCTTAGCAATTATACTCCTTGAATTTTATAAAATAATCCTCTCCTCACAACATATCTAAACTTAAAAAAAAAAAAAGAAAAAGAAAGAAAGAAAAGGGCCTGACCAGGCAGTGGCGCAGTGGATAGAGCATCGGACTGGGATGTGGAGGGCCCAGGTTCAAGACCCTGAGGGTCGCCAGCTTGAGGGCAGGCTCATCTGATTTGAGCAAAACTCACCAGCTTGGACCCAAGGTCACTGGCTTGAGCAAGGGGTTACTCGGTCTGCTGTAGCCCCACGGTCAAGGCACATATGAAAAAGCAATGAACAACTAAGGTGTCGCAACAAAAAACTAATGATTGATGCTTCTCATCTCTCTCCATTCCTGTCTGTCTATCCCTCTCTGTGACTCTCTCTCTGTCTCTGTAAAAAAAAAAAAAGTAATTTTACCACAGAGGATTCCAATTTTTTTTTCCAAAAGGAACTGAACAAGACTCCAAGAGTTTGTGTCGTATCTCCGATGTTATATTAAATCCAGAGACATTAGGCAATTTGCCCAAAACTGAAATGAAAGAGAAAGGGTTGAAAAAGAACATAGTGGTATATATAAAGAACCTGTTTTAAAACGGTACTCAATAACTACCCTAACTAGCCTGACCAGGCAGTGGCGCAGTGGATAGAGCATCGGACTGGGATGCAGGACTGGGATGCGGCAGACCCAGGTTCGAGACCCGAGGTCCCCAGCTTGGGTGCGGGCTCATCAGGTTTGAGCAAGGCTCACCTCAAGCAAGGGGTTACTCCGTCTGCTGAAGGCCCACGGTCAAGGCACATATGAGAGAGCAATCAATGAACAATTAAAGTGTCGCAACGAAAAACTGATGATTGATGCTTCTCATCTCTCTCCATTCCTGTCTGTCTGTCCCTATCTGTCTCTCTCTCTGTCACTGTAAATAATAATAATAATAATAATAATAATAATTACTCTAACTACAAGTTTAGAGCAGCCCTGGACAGGTAGCTCAGTTGGTTAGAGTCTTGTCCTGACATGCCAAGGTCAAAGGTTCAATCCCCAGTCAGGGCACATATGAGAATCAACCAATGAATGCATAAATAAGTAGAACAAATCAAAGTTTCTCTCTCTTTCCCTCTCTCTCTCTCTCTCTTTTTAAAGTCAATAAGTAAAAATAAAAAATTTAGAGAAAATACAGAGGTCAAGGCCCTGAAGCTAAGCCAAATGATAAAAACACATTATAGAAAGATTTTTATTACTGTTTATCATTAACATAAAAATGTTAGTCTAAACTAAAGTATTAAATCAAATTGGCTAATAATACAATAATACATTAATAGGAATAATTCCTTTAAGTTATTTAAAAATAATTTTAAAGTACTTGTTCATAAATTGTCTTGAACCTTGAATGAAAGAGCCATAATTCTTCCATTTAAGACTAAGTTGACATCAGACAATCTGTCAACTGCCACAAGACATCCTCATCAGTAGTAGAATTCTTTACATACCACAGAAGACTTTCCAGTTTACAAAATGCTTTCAGATCTATAATATCTCGCTTAATCTTTATTCCCTGTAACTGCTCATTTTTACAGTTAAGGAAACTGAAACTCACCAAATTCACTTGTACAAAATAATTTCATCTCTACGGTCTTCTGACTCAGTTAAAAATTATATGTATTTAGCCTGACCTGTGGTGGCGCAGTGGATAAAGCGTCAACCTGGAAACACTGAGGTTGCCGGTTCAAAACCCTGGCTTGCCTGGTCAAGGCACATATGGGAGTTGATGCTTCCTGCTCCTCCCCCTTCTCTCTCTCTCTCTCTCTCTCTTTCTCTCTCCCCCCCCTTCTCTCCTCTCTAAAATGAATAAATAAATTTTAAAAAAAAATTATATGTATTTATATAACATTTATATACTATTTTCCCTGAAATGGTTAATTTTTTCCCCTTGCAACATTTTAGAATCCATCAAACATTTTGCATAAAAAAAGAAAGCAAATTCAACCAAGGTAAATTTTTGTTTGTTATTAGCACAGAAACAGATTATTCTAGAAACAGCTGTTATATTTTCTGCAGTAAAATTTGGTCATTTTGCATGACCTGTGGTGGCACAGTGTATAAAGTGTTGACCTGGAACCCTCAGGTTGCTAGTTTGAAACCCTGGGCTTGCCCAGTCAAGGCACATGTGGGAGTTGATGCTTCCTGCTCCTGTCCCCTTCTTGCTCTCTCTCTCTCCCTCTCTCTAAACTGAATAGTCTTAAAAATATATTTTTTAAAATGGCACTGGCCGGTTGGCTCAGTGGTAGAGCATCAGCCCAGCGTGTGGAAGTCCTGAGTTCAATTCCAGGTCAGGGCACACAGGAGAAGTGCCCATCTGTTTCGCCACCCTTCTCCCTCTCCATCTCTCTTACCCTCCTGCAGCCAAGTCTCCACTGGAGCAAAGTTGGCCTGGGCGCTGAGAATGGCTCCATGGCCTCGGCCACAGGCGCTAGAATGGCTCCAGCTGCGAGTCAGAGTATCTCCCCCTGGTGGGCATGCCAGGTGGATCCCAGTCGGGTGCATGCGGGAGTCTGTCTGACTGCCTCCCTGCTTCTAACTTTGGAAAAATACAAAATCAGAAATTTTTTTTGGTCTTTTTTTTTTTATTATTCATTTTAGAAAGAAGAGAGAGAAAAGCGGGGAGGAGCAGGAAGCATCAACTCCCATATGTGCCTTGACCAGGCAAGCCCAGGGTTTTGAACCGGCGATCTCAGCATTTCCAGGTCGACGCTTTATCCACTGCGCCACCACAGGTCAGGCCTTTTTGGTCGTTTTGCACATTAAAAGTGGTGATGTTCCGCCTGAACATCCCTCTTCTGACTCTGTCTCTGCAAAAAAAAAAAAAAAAAGGAAGGAAGGAAGGAAGGAAGGAAGGAAGGAAGGAAGGAAGGAAGGAAGGAAGGAAGGAAGGAAGGAAGGAAGGAAGGAAGGAAGGAAAAAAGCAAGCATGCATTGGCTAGGAAAGGTACTAAAACTGAGGGGTCCCCCTGCTGCAGTAGTCACCCAGACTCCAATGTGGACTGTCTCCACGACACTCGGACCAAAGACAGCTGAGAGGAGCACACCAACGGGGCCCCCTTAAGCTGTACTCAGGCACACCAAAAGGATTTGTGAATAATAAATTGCTTGTGTAATTCTTGCAACTAAGTTTTATGTCGGTCTCGTGTCTTTCCTCTGGTGGCAGTGTCAGCACTAATAAGTAGACTCCTCATAGCTGCTTCAAGAGTAGTATCGAAAATGCTGCTAGCCAGCCCTGTTGATAAGCAGGAGTGTCCCACTGCACTGGTCAGTGGAATCAGGGACGCTTAATCAACGTAGAGCTTGGGCTCTACTGGGACAAATAAATAAACTAACAAACAAAATAGAATCTGACTCATAGATACAAAGAACAGATTGACAGCTAAGAGAAGAGGGGTGTTGGGAGGCTGGTTGAAAAAGGTGAATGAATTAAGCAAAACAAAACAGACACAGACAATGGTATGGTGACTGCCAGAGGGAAAGAAGAAATGGGGGGGGGGATAGAAGAGGGTAAAGGGAGGATAAATGGTGACAGAAGGAGACTTGACTTTGGGTAGTAAACACACGAGGCAATATACAGATGACATATGAAGCTGTACTCTTGAAACTGATAGATCAGCTGCCATCCCATGGGCAGTGCAAACCCATGGGGGTAGGGGTAATGGCTTGCTTGAAGCCACGGCCTGGGACCTTTCAACCGGCCCAGGCCTCTGCTTTTTTACAACTGACGCTGATTATAGACAGTTGAGCCAGGAGATAAACAATTTGGAGGAGCTGTGGCACCTCTCCAATCCACATAGGAAGAAATATTACCTTGAACCTATTGAGGCAGCACCGTCAGCCGCTTTTTCCAAAACCCCTGACTAAAACCCCAGGGTTTTATAACTATATAAACCCTGCTCCATCCCTCCCTAGGGGCTGACGTGGCTTGTCTGTCTTGGCCAGCCTGCACCCAGGCTTTTAAATAAATTTTCCTTTTGGAACATACCAGCCTTGTGTTTTCGGTCCAGCTCTCTCCAGTACCCACCTATAGACCCAGGAAGGGGTTTAGCTTGTCAGTTATCTCACATGGGATAAGGCAGTCCAGCTGGAGTTCTTTAGGTCTGACCTAGTTGGGGGTTTATACCATCTGCCAGTTACTAAGGGAGACTGAAAATAGGATTTTCCCCCTCCCCAGTGAACTGGCCCCCCAGTTTCAACCTTTCAGAAACTAGTACAATTCTATTAACCAATGTAACTCCAATAAATTCAATTAAAAAAAAAAGATAATTTGAAACAAACTCCAAAACTAGTGTTAAATAAGTAACATACACAAATGGCTCATATTTTCTTTAAAAAATAAAAACATAAAGAACACAGTGGAAAGTTTCCCACCTACTTTATTTTTTATTATTATTTTTAAAGATTTTATTTATTGATTTTAGAAGACAGGAGAGAGAGAAATGGGGGAGGTGGAGAAGTGGGAAGCATCAACTCACAGTAGTTGCTTCTTTCTTGTATGTGCCTTGACCAGGTAAGCCCAGGGCTTCAAACTGGCAACCTTAGCATTCCAGGTAGATATTTTATCATCCACTGTAACACCACAGGTAAGGCCCCACCTATTTTAATCCTCCATTAATGTAGTTTCTTCTGTATCCTTCCACGGCATTTGAATACAAATATAACAAAAATATTAATAAATATTTTAATTCTTTTTTTAAAAATGTTTATTTTATTGATTTTAGAAAGATAAAGGGAGAGAGCGAGAGACAGACAGGAACATCGATCTGTTTCTGTATGTGCCCTGATCAGGGATGGAACTTGCAACCTCTGTGTTTCAGGACAATGCTCTAAACAACTAAGCTATCTGGCCAGGGCAATATTTTTATTCTTCTTGGTCTTCATCCTTGATTACAAAATGATAAGTCTACTATATTGAGCAATAACTTTACTTTTTCATTTAACAACAGATCTTGAAGATCTTTCCATACCTGGCATAAAGAGCTACTTTTCCACAACTATGTAATAATATATAGTTCATTGTATGCTGCACAATAGTTTATTTACTCCCTTATCGAAAGGTGCTGAGTTGCTCCTAATTGTTTGCTATCACCAAAAAATGCTTCAATAAAACACCTCCTACACATTCATCATATTGGTATATATACATTTTCAGAAGTAGGACTACTGGGTCAAACGATCTATACATATATTTGCAATTTTAATAAATAATTCTCAATCTCCTTTTCCAACAATTTCTCCCCATCCATTTCCATTTGATATGACAGAAGTTAAAATTCAAGAGATGGTGCCCTGGCCGTATATTTGGTTTGTTAAAGCATTGTCCCAAATCACAGAGTTTGCCAGTTCGATTCCCAGTCAGGACACATACAGGAGCGGATGTTCCTGTCTCTTGCTTTGTCCTTTCCTCTCTCTAAAAGCAATAAAATAAATAAAATAAAAACAAAAAACTTAAATAAAAGCAATAAAATAAACATTAAACAAAAAATTTTCTTGCCTGACCAGGCAGTGGCACAGTGGATAGAGCGTTGGCCTGGAACACTGAGGTCTCAGGTAGGAAACCCCAAGGTCACCGGCTTGAGTGAGGGCTCATCCAGCTTGAGCCATGGGCTCACCAGCTTGAGTACAGGGTCGCTAACTTGAGCATGGGATCACACACATGACTCCATGGTCACTAGCTTGAGCCCAAGGTCGCTGGCTTGAGCAAGAGGTTACTCACTCTGCTGCAGTCCTCAGTCAAGGCACATATGAGAAAGCAATCAATGAACAACTAAGTGACCACAATGAAGAATAGATGCTTCTCATCTCTCTCCCTTCCTGTCTGTGTGCTCCCATCTGTCCCTCTCTCTGTCTCTCTCTCACACACACAAAAAAAATTAAATAAATAAATACATTTTTTTAAATTCAAGAGATGGAACTTTTACTTTCATTCATGAAGAATTAATTACTCCAGGAATTACCCGCACAGTAATTAACTTGGCAAAATACAAAAAATAGCCTGACCTGTGGTGGCGCAGTGGATTAAGCGTCGACCTGGAACACCAAGGTTGCCGGTTCGGAACCCTGGGCTTGCCTGGTCAAGGCACATACAGGAAACAACTACAGTGAGTTGATGCTTCCTGTTCTCCCCCATCTCTCTCTATCTCTCCTCTCTCCAAAAATCAATCAATCAATAAATTTTAAAAAAAATAATTTTCAGTCATTGGATAACAGGCAGGTTAGGACTATGAATACTGAAAGAAGGGAAATAAATAAGATGAACCCAGTAGTGGGATTCAAATAATTTAACAACCGGTTCTTTGCCCTAATGACTGTCTTATGTATAAAAATATGATATACTGAAAGGTAGTTTATTATTTCATGTATTTAATACTTAAATAAGAACAATAAAAGAGGTCCACAAAGCTAGATACTTAAAGTTTTAAAATATTAATGAAAAAAATATTAAATAAAATAATACTTGACAAAAAACAATAAACTGTTATTTAAGATATTCCTGCCCTGGCCAGTTGGCTCAGCGGTAGAGCGTCGGCCTAGCGTGCGGAGGACCCGGGTTCGATTCCCGGCCAGGGCACACAGGAGAAGCGCCCATTTGCTTCTCCACCCCTCCGCCGTGCTTTCCCTCTCTGTCTCTCTCTTCCCCTCCCGCAGCCAAGGCTCCATTGGAGCAAAGATGGCCCGGGCGCTGGGGATGGCTCTGTGGCCTCTGCCCCAGGCGCTAGAGTGGCTCTGGTCGCAACATGGCGACGCCCAGGATAGGCAGAGCATCGCCTGCCCCCTGGTGGGCAGAGCGTTGCCCCTGGTGGGCGTGCTGGGTGGATCCCGGTCGGGCGCATGCGGGAGTCTGTCTGACTGTCTCTCCCTGTTTCCAGCTTCAGAAAAATGAAAAGAAAAAAAAAAGATATTCCTGGCTGGTCGGCCCAGCGTGTGGAAGTCTCAGATTCAATTCCTGGCCAGGGCACACAGCAGAAGCACCCATCTGCTTCTCCACCCTTCCCCCACTTCTTTCTCTCTGTCTCTCTCTTCCCCTCCCACAGCCAAGGCTCTACTGGAGCAAAGTTGGCCTGGGCACTGAGGATGGCTCCATGGCCTCGGCCTCAGGCGCTAGAATGGCTCAGTTGCAATGGAGCAAAGGCCCAGATGGGCAGAGCCTCACCCCCTGGTGGGCATGCTGGGTGGATCCCGGTTGGATGCATGAGGGAGTCTGTCTCTCTGCTTCCCTGTTTCTCATTTCAGGGGAAAAAAAAAAATTATATATATATATATATATATATATATATATATATATTTCCAATGACAGCTTGTCACCCCCTGGTTGTTTGGCACTTTTTCTCTTTATGTTACGTTTGTTTACTAAAGTAGCAAACACAAGAAAATTAAAATGTAGTGTTTCATCAAAGGTGCGATGAGTTTTATAAAATGAGTAAATAAATATTACAGGCATAGTTCCACCAAGTTTTTCACCTATGGACAGAATGAGCATTACTATAGGCGCTTAGAATACACTGTTGCACAGATGAACGTTAAAAAAGAATAAGGAGCCTGACCAGGCGGTGGTGCAGTGGATAGATCGTCAGGCTGGGATGCGGAAGGACCGAGGTTCGAGACCCCGAGGTCTCGGTCTGCTGAAGGCCCACGGTCAAGGCACATATGAGAAAGCAATCATGGAACACTAAGATGTCACAATGAAAAACCGATGATTGATGTTTCTCAGCTCTCTCTGTTCCTGTCTGTCTGTCCCTATCTATCCCTCTCTCTGACTCTCTCTCTGTCTCTGTAAAAAAAAAATGAGTAAGGAATGTAAATCTGTAAACTCCACATTGGGAGACTGCCCAGGTGTCCACCTTAGAGAAAACCCTGATTACAAGTGCCATTTTAAGAACCAGTTCGCCAAACTCAACAAAAAATTAGATATTGGTTCTGCTGGACTGGTGCAAACAAGCTGAATCCCACCACTGGGTGAACCTGATGATAACCCCAGACACAGAAGCCCTCATTGTTATCCTGTTCCAAGAACACCATCTCCATCTCCGTGTGCTGCAAATGTTAACTACCCTATACCCAGCAATGTAAAAGAATGTCTTTCTACTATATTCTTTATCCAATCTCAGAGATTTCCCGCTTTGCTTTCTCCTGCCTCCTTAATCTACCACCAATGAATTTCATATAATACCCCTTAAGTCTTCTCCTTTGATTTTAATGTATAAAATAAGATGCAAAACTGCCATTCTCTGGAGTTCTTTCTTTACTCTTTTTTTTTAGAAAGTTGGAATAGCTATATTTTTTTAAATTTTTTTAAAATTCATTTTTAGAGAGGAGAGAGAGAGAGAGAGACAGAGAGAGAGAAGGGGGGAGGAGCCGGAAGCATCAACTCCCATATGTGCCTTGACCAGGCAAGCCCAGGGTTTCGAACCGGCGACCTCAGCATTTCCAGGTCGACGCTTTATGCACTGAGTTCTTTCTTAATCTGTTGAGATTTTGCTTCTCAGCAATTGTTGTCAGTTTGGCTCAAATAGATCTAAAAAACCTCTACAGGGTTGGTTGGACATTTCTTACATTGGCAATTTTTTTTACTTTTTCTTTATTTAATTGTGTTTACATAGATTCTAGGGTCACCCCGAATGCCTCCCCCCTTCTCCTTACTCCCCTCAACATCTCCCTTGCCCCCCACCCTACAGCGTCCTCCCCCCTTCCCTTCAGGTTTATCCCATCCTATCATCCCCTGTCCCTCTGTCCTCTTTTTCTCTGGTCCCTTTGATCCCTCCTCTGTCTCAATTCCGTTCCTCAGTTCTCATTATTCCTTGGATTCCTCAAATGAGTGAGGTCATATGATATTTTTCTTTCTCTACCTGGCTTATTTCACTCAACATAATAGTTCCAGGTCCCTCCATATTGTTGCAAAAGGTAAGATATCCTTCTTTTTCATAGCCCCATAGTATTCCATTTATATATGTACCACAGCTTTTTAATCCACTCGTCCACTGACGGACACTTGGGCTGTTTCCAGATCTTCGCTATTGTGAACAATGCTGCCATAGCTCCAGTGGCGCAATCGGTTAGCGCACGGTACTTATACATTGACAATTTTTATATTTATCTGGTTTTACAAAGGGCAAAAAGATACAATCAATGCCTGTTGTTTCTCAGCTGATAAAATAGCTGTTCTTAGTCATTCCATCGATGGAGGGAGGATATTTTAAGTATAAGTAGTTCAGTCTCCAAAATGTGAGAGCTATTTTTTTTTCCTCTTCTATAAGAAAATGGATTACTTCTCAGCCTTTTGGCTAAGATCAAGTGGAGAAAATGGAGTTTTCCTTCGTCTGACAGGCAGTATAATTCCAAATTTAGTCATTATTTAGGCCAACAGAACTAAAAAACAGTTGGCAGAACTGAATCCTTTCATCTAGAGAATTCATCTTCATTCTTTTACACTCCATAATCTCAAAGTATATACATTTTAAATACCTCGTAGGACTATTTAAATGTTTTTGATCTTACTCTTCTAGTAAGTTCAACTCAAGTTTTCTTGAAGGAGCCTTGAAAAGATTATATAGAAGGTATGCAGCATTATAGTTCACATTTCTCTTAAGAGGGTGAACATAAAGCCTTATCTTAAATGATTTTATCTACAACAACAAAGGGAATGGGAAAGAACAGACCACTTATGGGCAAATGCAATTTGATGGATGAGACGTCTACATATTAAAAAATTTTCCATCCCCATCATAACACTGTTGGAAGTAGGTTTCATATCTCAGTTTTACAGATAAGAAAATTGAAAGTTCAAGAGATTGATTTGTCCAAGGTCATAGTAAGTGGTAAGTGAGCTAGGATTTTACCTATATTTTATCTACACATAAATTTTTATCTATACACTCTGTAGTTCCAAAGCGCATTCTATTTTTCCATTCACCATACTGTTTTTCCTACCACGGGCTCCAATGACTATAGGACATTATCTGTTCTGATTTTTATTTCATAGTAATAGCTCAGTAGATAACACGAATTAACAGATGACAGATTTTGTTCATGATTAAAACTCTCCGTTACATCCCCTCCCTGCTTCATGCAGTTTTTGTCCACTTCATGTTATTTTGTTGTTGTTTTTTAGCGAGAGAGACAGAGAGAGGGATAGACAGGAACAGAGAGAGACGAGAGGCATCAATTCTTCGTTGCAGCACCTTAGTTGCTCATTGTTTGCTTTCTCATATGTGCCTTGATTGGGGGACTAGAGCCAAGCCAAGCCAGTAAACCCTTGCTAAAGCCAGCAACCTTGGGGCTCAAGCCAGCGACCATGAAGTCATGACTATGTTCTTATGCTCAAGCCAGCAACCCTGCACTCAAGCTGGTGAGCCTGCACTCAAGCCAGATGAGCCCACACTCAAGTCATTGACCTCAGGGCTTTGAACCTGGGTCCTCAGAATCCCAGGCCAATGCTCTATTCACTGCACAACCGCCTGGTCAGGCCACTTCATGATGTTTTTCATATTACAGAGCTAATTTGCCCAGTGCAGGAACTTTGGGAGTTCTGTTAAAAAGACTTGCAGGCTGTCTAACTTTAACTTCATTACAAATGAAACCTTCCTAGACACAAGAACACTTCTTTAAACATGATTTCTTTGTCTTTGATTCTTTTCTTCTTTGTAATTTTGTCGTTGGGTTGATTTATAATTTATATGTACATTCTATGGCTAATTTCATTTCACTTCACTGTTTATCTTGCTTATTATTTTAAATATACTGTATGTCACTTTTTTATTTTTTAAAGAAACTCAAAACCATTTTAAGAGCGTGCTCTATTTTACAAGTGTACATATACAGGAATTTAAGTCAGCACTCATTTTCACTATGACTCCCCCTATAAAGTTATACATGTTATTCAAGCTTTTAATAGGAGAATTTATAGGTACTGTAAATACTATGCATTCAGCCTAGCATAATTTTCTAATTTCAGTAAAGTTATTAAAGATGAATGAAAACAGATGGTTGGTTCTCTTAACCCATTGTTTTTAGATTCCAGTCCACACTGCTTGTTCCTCCACACTCTATTTAAATGCAGATACAGGGTTAGTACTGGTACAGTTCTAAGGGCCACCCCTGAGATTCTTAAATTTCAAATGTATCTAGCTCAACCAAATAAAGATGAGTCACTTATGACTTCCTGTTTCATAAGAATATTGTTTCTCTCAAGTTGCAGGAGCTACAGCACCCCTGACAACTCATAAATTAGGCATGCCAAAGATGAGATCCATCCATTAACCAGACTGGGAGGCATTTTAAGGTAGCTAAATTAAGAAAGTCATATGAACCACCAACTTGAGAAGAATATAAAGTATTAAAGAGCTTTTTTTCTGATCCTCCCAACCACTTCCTCTACTGTATGCCCATAGAATTTTTTTCCTGAATATTTTATTTATTTATTTTAGAGAGAGGGGAGAGAGAGAGAGAGACAGACAGAGAGAGAAAGTGAGAAGCATCAACTCATAGTAGTTGCTTCTCATATGTGCCTTGACCAACCAAGCAAGCCCGAGTTTTGAAATAGCGACCTCAGCATTCCAGGTCGACACTTTATCCACTGAGCCATCACAGGTCACGCATGCCCATAGAATTTACTTTATCCTTCTCTTATTGTACTCACTACTATATAGCTTGTATTATGCTTTTCAGTAAGGATACCCTATTCTTCTTCCAGGTCAGTGATGTCCAACAGAAATACAATGTGAGCCACATATATTGTTCTATGTTTTCTAGCAGTCACATTAACAAATAAAAATTGGCTTCAAAACCTAATATATCCAAAATATTGTCATTTAAACATGTAATCAATATAAAAATTAATGGAATAGTTTACATTTGCATGGGGGGGGACTAGTCTTCAAAATCAAATGTGTATTTTATACTTACAATTTTTAACTATCTAACAGCTACTTTTAGCTGGCGACTACCACATTGAACTACTATAGAAATGGGGGAGAGGGAACGTCCGGATATTTCACAGCTGGAGAAACTTGCTTTCAAATCATAAATCCATGCCCTGGCCAGGTATCTCAGTTGATTAGAGCATCATCCCCCTACACCAAGGTTGCTCCCCAGTCAGAACACATACAAGAATCAACCAATGGCCTGACCGGGCGATGGCGCAGTGGATAGAGTGTCGGACTGGGATGCATAAGACCCAGGTTTGAGACCCCGAGGTCGCCAGCATGAGCAAGGGCTCATCTGGTTTGAGCAAAAGCTCACCAGCTTAAATTAAGCCCAAGGTCGCTGGCTCAAGCAAGGGGTTACTCGGCCTGCTGAAGGCCCGCGGTCAAGGCACGTATGAGAAGGCAATCCATGAACAATTAAGGTGTTGCAATGCGCAACGAAAAACTAATGATTGATGCTTCTCATCTCTCCGTTCCTGTCTGTCTGTCCCTGTCTATCCCTCTCTCTGACTCTCTCTCTGTCTCTGTAAAAAAAAATAATAATAATCAACCAATGAATGCATATATATATGTAGACCAACAAGTCAATGTTTCTCTCTCTCTAAAATCAATATACACAAATTTTTTTACAAAATCTTAATTTCAGCCCTGGCCAGATGGCTTGGTTGGTTAAAGTATCATCCTGAAGTACAGAGGTTGCTGGTTTAATTTCCTGTCAGGGCACACAGGACGAAGGCAAGATTTTATACTTCAATGGCCATATATTTTGTTTAATATACATTGGAAAAATATAATTAATATATCAAGCTCAAGAATCCATGTACATCTTCACTTACCATAGGACTAAAGTATACAATCCCTACTTAAGGAGGAGAAAATGATATAATTTTTAAGCTCAGAGTGGCAGAGCTGATTTCCACCCAAGTCTAAATACTGGCCCTGGCCAGTTGGCTCAGCAGTAGAGCATTGGCCCGGGCATGTGGAAGTCCAGGGTTCAATTCCTAGTCAGAGCACACAAGAGAAGTGACCATCTGCTTCTCCACCCTTCCCCTTCTCTCTCTCTCTTCCTCTCCCAGAGCCGTGGCTTGAATGGTTGGAGCAAGTTGGCCCCGGGCACTGAGGACAGCTCCATGGCCTCACCCCAGGTGCTAAAACAGCTCTGTTGCCAAGCAACGAAGCTATGGTCCCAGATAAGCAGAACACTGCCAGGCTCAGGACTTGCTGGGTGAATCCCAGTCAGGGTGCATATGGGAGCCTGTTTCTGCCTCCCTGCCTCTCAATTAAAAATAATTAAAAAATAAGAATTTAAATCTTAATTTTGTGCTCTTTTCACTGCACTAAAGAACTTACTGTCTGTATGACACCGAGTGATTAACACTGCCTTCTTACATAAATGTTTCTCGATAACAGTCTCATTTATCAAACAAACTATAAGCAATGGTGGTGTCTTAAAGTACTACTGTTTTCCACAATGACAGGTGCAGAATAGGAGATCAATAATGCCTTGATTATGTGGTTAGATTGCTTCCAACCACTGAGAGTTAGCACAGGAGGAAATTCCTATGGCTCAGACAAAACAATCATAATATATCCTAAAGCCAAACAGTTTGGATTAATTGCTGTTTGCATTATTCACATCACTATTTCCCCCCACGAATGAAAAATCAGGATATAGTACACAATAAATACTAGAAACTATAGGCATATCTCATTTTACTGCGCTTCATGTGATTGCACTTCACAAATGTTTCAGTTTTTACAAATTGCAGGCAATGCCTTCCACCAGAAAAAGATTATGACTTACTTTACTGTGGTAGTCTGGAACTGAACCCAGAATTCTTCCCAGGTATGACTGTATACAACATATACATATAGAGAATATATATAAATACAGGGAACAACTCAGTGATTAAATAACAGGGATCTTAAAATTATACTATACTGCCCACAAAAAGAAGGGGATATTTCAAAATGAATATGAAGTTATAAAATATCCCCTAATTTTTGTGAGTAGTGTATTATCTAAACCTTCCATTTAACATATGGAAAACTGAGACTCAGAGTGGTAAGATGACTTGCCAATAGTCATGAAGTTAGTTAATGACAGTGTCAGCTGCAGTTCTCATTCACTCTTCGTGATGTTCCATGGATTAAACACAAATAGTAGGGGGATATATACAATATATATCTAGATTATTACAATATAGTAATACAAATCCTGCTTAAGGTAAGATGGAATTTTAAATCTTTTCATTAAGCATAAATGCTGCTCAATATGGACTCAGACTAGTAATTAAATTAGCTTTGCCTAATAATGCTGGCCTATCTGTCTGAGAAAGCCACAATACTTGACCACAAAGAGCTGTTGCTATCCAACTGTTTTTGGTAGTGAAGTAAAGAAGATTCTAATTTCAGGTCATCGTTTTCATTTTGTGTCCATTTATGAACCCCTGGCATTCTCAACAGTCACATACTAAGTTCCCTAGCTGCAATCATCCATTGTAGATTGGTAAAAGGATAGTCTTTGAAGTCAAAAACAACTTCCTGAATACCAGCTCTATCACTTAGAATATAACATTGAACAAACTACTTCATCTCTCTGGGCCTGTTTCTCAACTAAAATAATAAGATTACACTATCCACTTCACAAGGCTATCAAAAATATTACATGAGATAATACAAATAGTACAGTACACTGTCTTAGGACATAGTTAAGTGAAAGGTGAAGAATAGAGTAAGAAAAATGTTCACTTATGAGTGTGAAGGTGAGTTTATGGTTTGTAACATTGAAATGTTAACTCCTGTTCAATACCTAAAATAGTCCACCTTAAATAAATATTTACAAAGCCTTCACTCTGTGCATAACTCAGAGACAGTTGTTCACAAATTTATGGTCTGATATTGATATACCAAGAAAAGATACCAAGAAATTCAGAAGACATATTTCATGATGCTTTTTAATACTAAAAATAACACTTAGGTTCTAGTTTTATTTTTAAGTCTTTATCAGAAACATACATTGAAGTCTTAAAGAAAAATAATATAGTCCCCAAACAGAAAACTGAAGTTGGGTGAAGTATACATAAAGAATCATCATACTAGTCTCTCTACTGCAGTTCATGTTTGAAATTTTCCAAATTAGCCTGACCAGGCAGGGGTGCAGTGGATAGAGCGTTGATCTGGGACACTGAGAATCCAGGTTCAAAATCCCGAGGTAGTCAGCTTGAGCATGGATTCATCTGACTTGAGCAAGAGCTCACCAACTTGTGCGTAGGGTCACTGGCCTGAGCATGGATCACAGATATGACCCCATGTTTGCTGGCTTGAGCTCAAAGGTTGCTGGCTTGAAGCCCAAGGTCACTGGTTTGAGCAAGGGGTCACTGACTCAGCTGGAGCCCCCCAGTCAAGGTACGTATGAGAAAGCAGTCAATGAACAACTAGTGTTACAAGTACAAGTTGATAGTTCTCATCTCACTCCCTTCCTGTCTCTGTTTCTCTCTCTCACTTAAAAAAAAAAAAATCCAAATTAGAAAGCTTTGTTTGCCCTGGCTGGTTAGCTCTGTGGATAGAGCATCAGCTGGATCCACAAACCTGGATGTGGACATCCCAGGTTCAATTCCCAGTCAGGGCACACATGAGAAGCGACCATCTGCTTCTCTTTTCCTCCCTCTCCCTTTTCTCTCTCTTTCCCCTCTCACAGCCAGGGGCTTGATTGGTTCCAGCAGAGGCCCAGGTGCTGAGGACAGCTCAGCTCAGCTCAGCTGATTCCAGCATGGGCCTAAATGGGGGCTGCTGGGTGGATCCTGGTCAGGGTGCATGCGGGAGTCTGTCTACCTTCCCTCCTCTCACTTAAAAAAAAAAAAAAAAAAAGGCATTTTTAAAAAAAATCTAACAGTAACAAAAAAAATTAACTAGACATAGTACTAATAAACTTCTCCTAAGGAACCAACGTCTCCATCTAAAGCTTTTTCTAAACCAAGAAACTATTGGTCATTTCAGCCAAAATTACACAAAGTATTTTAAAATTATACTCTCAACATAAGCATGTCTTATCTTTTAATTATAGAGCAGTATCTTTTCTTGCTTTGGAATTACTACTACTACACCTGTTAGAACAGCCTACAGTGTATTTTTCCTTTTCCCTGTATGTTCTACAGTTGATCCAAGCCAAAACCCCAAGAAGCGATTTCCCCTCTACTTTCTAACTATTTTATCAGTAACTAAAACTACTAACAGTTACACACACACACCAAGAACTCTAATATCCCACCATTACACCTACTATTTATTAGTGGGCCCACTGGATACCTGACCTTTTAAAAAAACATGATTCATCTCAAAAGAAACAAATATGATTCATCTGAGAATGACAAAAAAAGCAAGAGCCCTGTCCAAATAGTTCAGTTGGTTAGAGCACCATCACCATAGGCCAAGGTTGTGGGTTTGATCCCCAGTCAAGGCACATACAAGAATCAACCAATGGCTTGGCCTGTGGTGGCAAAGTGGATAAAGTGTCGACCTGGAATACTGAGGTCACTGGTTCAAAACCCTGGTCTTGCCCAGTCAGGGCACATCTGACAAGGTGTTTCTCTTGTTTTTCTCTCTCCTCACCCTGTCCTCTCTCTCTGAAAAAAGAGGCCCTGGCTGGTTTGCTCAGTGGTAGAGCATTGGCCTGGCGTGCAGGAGTCCTGGGTTCGATTCCCAGCCAGGGCACACAGGAGAGGCGCCCATCTGCTTCTCCACCCCTCCCCCTCTCCTTCTTCTCTGTCTCTCTCTTCCCCTCCCTCAGCCAAGGCTCCGCTGGAGCAAAGTTGGCCTAGGCACTGAGGATGGCTCCATGGCCTCTGCCTCAGGCGCTAGAGTGGCTCTGGTCACAATGGAGCGCCGCCCCGGATGGGCAGAGCATCACCCCCTGGTGGGCGTGCCGGATGGATCCCGGTCGGGCGCATGCGGGAGTCTGTCTGACTGCTTCCCCGTTTCTGGCTTTGGAAAAATACAAAAAAAAAAAAAAAAAAAGAAACATTAAAAAAATTTTTTTTTTTTGAAGGAAGACTTCGGCCCTGGCCAGTTGGCTCAGTGGTAGAGCATCCACCTGGTGTGTGGAAGTCCTGGGTTTGATTTCTGGTCAGGGCACACAGGAGAAGCACCTATCTGCTGCTTCTCCTCCCTTCCTCCTCTCCTTTCTCTATGTCTCTCTCTTCCCCTCCCACAGCCAAGGCTCCATTGGAGCAAGTTGGGCTAGGTGCTGAGGATGGCTCCATGCCTCTGCTTCAGGTACTATAATGGCTCCAGTTGCAACAGAGCAAAGCCCAGATGGGCAGAGCATCGCCCCTAGTGGGCTTTCTGGGTGGATCCCGGTCGGGTGCAAGCAGGATTTCTGTCTCTCTGCCCCCCCCACTTCTCACTTCAGAAAAATACAAAAGAGAAAAAAAAAAAGAAAGACTTCTCCACATAACACACACCTTCAAAATAATGGCCAAAATGACTGAGAAAATGCTATGAACATAGTCTGTATTCAATTTTACTACACTTTCTACATATATTTTTAATTTGTTGGCATATGATGCATTAGCCAAATTGAAAATATCAGTTGAAATTCTTTTTTTCCGCCTGACCAGGCGGTGGCACAGTGGACAGAGGGTCAGAGTGGGATGCAGAGGACCCAGGTTCGAGACCTCAAAGTCGCCAGCTTGAGAGTGGACTCATCTGGTTTGAGCACGGGCTCATCTGGTTTAAGCAAAGCTCACCAGCTTGAACCCAAGGTCGCTGGCTCAAGCAAGGGGTTACTCAGCCTGCTGACAGCCCACGGCCAAGGCACAAATGAGAAAGCAATCAATGAACAACTAAGGTGTTGCAACAAAAAACTGATGATGGATGCTTTTCATTTCTCTAAGTGTCTGTCTGTCCGTATCTATCCCTCTCTCTGACTCTCTCTCTTTGTTAAAAAAAAAATTCTTTTTTTCCACTTTTATTGAATTTATTGGAGTGACATTTGTTGTTAATAAAATTATACAGGTTTCAGGTGCACAATTCTACAACACATCATCTGTATATTGCACTGTATGTTCAACCAAGTCAATCAGTTGAAATTACTTAAAGGTAACCATAAATGCCTTTAAATACATTTTGTAAGTGAACTGCTACATAACTTTGAACACTGTATTACAGAAAACCTTAACATATTTGAATTTAAGACTTGGTGAACACGCGGTGCAATGTACAGATGATGTATTATGAAATAGTACACCTGAAACCTATGTAATTTTATTAATCACTGTCACCCCAATAAGTTCAATTAAAAAAAAAAAGACTTTACCTGGTAACCTATATGAATGTGTAGCCTCTGTGCTATACACCTGAAACTAATACAAAAAAGCATTGAATGCAAACTGTAATTAAAAAAATAAAAATAAATAGAAAAAAGACTTAACACTATATTCCCCCATGTTGTTTCAAAATAAAAACATGGTTTACTATACAGCTATCTAAATACTCACATGCTTTGCCTTTTTCACAATTCTAATAGCAAGAACACAGAATTTGTATCCAAAATGATAAAGAAGTACATGTCTACTTTCCTATCAAATAGTCCTACTTACTGAACAGCAAATACAAAACATATTCCATAATTTTACTTCAAATGTGCCTAGTAGTTTACTTTTTTAAGTTACGCTCTTTCAAGCACATAAATCAGATTTAACTAGTTCTCAAACTAAGTGGAATAAAATTTCCTCTGCTGTTTTTAAAATAGTTTAAAAATAGTTGTTCATGGTACTCTTCCTTATTTCTATGTATATAAAATTTTATGTATAAAAATTGGAAATTTAGAATCCTCCTTACCCCTCCAAATACCCACACTTTCAATTTACATGACATCTTTTCTTCCTCTGGAGTATAAAACTGACTCTGTTAGTTTACTCGTTCTCAATTGACAATATTAACTGACTATGCACTGAATTAGGTACTCTGGAAAGTTACAAAGGAAACGTAAGACTCAGTAACTCCTCTCAAAGAGTACATCATCTTATAAAGGAAGAAAAATGTAGTTACTGAAACAATATCCTTGCTGAGAATCTTACAGGCAAAGGAGCAAGGACTACATTTCCAGGCCAGGTTCTTTACAGTAAGTAAAGCAAGAAAGATAGTACCTACTAAATTAAACAGACTCCAAAAGTGGTCAGATCTACTTATATGTATGCTGCTACACTTCTACATGCATGACAAAAGGAGACCATTCCTGTAAGTCGAGGTTTCCATATGCCCCTGATGCACACAAAGAAAGAGACATGAACTCCTTGAATGGGCCACTGCCATTTTTCCTGATAATGTCCTGTTCTGCCTGAACCACAATGTGTTTGATCACCAATATCAGGTCCCCGTTTGAGGGAACAACTTCTACTACATATCATCAACAACACACAGAAAATTCCAAAAAGCTTGACAGTTAAAAGAGTTTTCGCTGCATCTACTAGAGGAGTAGCTGAAGAATAAAGAATAACAAGGGATTATTATCCTTCTAATATTCAAGTTGTAGCTGAGAAGTCACTGAAGGAAGGCCACATATTTCTGCCAGCTCTGGAAACTTCCTTTCTCTCTCTGTCTCCAGCCTATGTATGTCTTTTCCTCTCCTGAATTGCTTTGTATAAAATACTAGATCAAATATCACCACTGTGGGATTGGTGGTTGGGGGTGGGGACAGACTGCTAAAAGAAGCAATTTTCTACAATGGTCTTCCCATTACCATGAACACCTTAGACAACTCGGATGACACAATCTGCCAAACAAAATTGTATCAAACAGTAACTGCATTCTACTTGTCGACCTTTGGGCCTAATTCTATACACCTAAATACCCCCGCTTTTTTTTAAGTGTCCCGATCAGATTTGCTCCAAACTTTGAGAATTGTCAGATATGCAAATATGTCTGCAGCATTAAATCTAGAAAAGATATGCTCTGTCACTTAACTGAATCACGTCAAATAACAATAAACCTAGATTTCATTAAGAGGTTCTGTTAAAATCATATTCGTATGTCTGAAAGACAAGACCTCACAATCCAATCACAACTACTGTATACGTATTAGTTTCAAATGTTGCCCCAACTTTTCAAGCTCTGGGATTCTAAATCACTTGTAATACTAGTTTAAACAGTACAAAAAGACCAAAAGAAGTGTAGGGGGTTTGGGGGGTAGGCAAGCATACATTCGTTTCAGCACCGGTAAGAGAAATTTTCGAATTACAAAAGAATGGGGTAAAAACAGTAAATTCGTCTGTTGACTACAATACACATCGGACAGAACCCAAGTTACCTAAACAAACATTCTCTCTGGTAATAAACAGCAGTTCACTTCTTTAACAGTGTTTAAATGCGTCAACTATTTTCATGTTAAAAGAGGGTTGCTACAAATTGTCAACTCGAAACCGACGGCAAAATACTGAACCGGCCTTCAGCAAGGAGCCACTGTGTTTAGAGCATCACACAAAAGACCGGAGGCAAACATAAACACGCTCTGGGCCTTCGCAGACTGCGGCCAGGAGCGGGGTCTGCGTTCCATAGCCCCGCACCAGAGAGGGAACCAGGGGTGGGGGTGGGGTCGTCTTCTCGGAATGCGCCGAGGAGCGAGGTACAGGGAGGGAAGCAGCAAGAGCAGCACGGAGGAAGCGAGAGAAGCAGCAGACCGGCGTCATTGGCTTCCAAAGCTGGCGACACCCTCCGGCCCGCACCAGGCCTGGCCCTCCCGGCCCCGTCCCGCCTCCTCACCTCCCTCACGTCCTGCAGGCACTCGAGCACCGCCAGGTTGTTGCTCCAGGTGTGCTTGGGACACACACGGGTCACGTCCTCCCTGCAGGACTCTTCCTCTGCAAGCTTCCAGCCCCCGCCAGCCCCTCCGGGCCCCGCTCCGCCCCGCCGGGCCGGAGGCCCACCCGCCGGGAAAGGTGGTTGCGGCGGCTGAGGTGGTTGTTGCTGCTGCTGTTGCTGTTGATGTTGCTGCTGTTGCTGTTGATGCTGCTGCTGCTGCTGCTGCTGCTGCAGTTGGAGCTGAGCTGACTGAGGCATCTGGGGCAACTGCTGACCCACTGGCCCGCCGCCTCCAGCCTGCCCTACGATGGGCACAAAGTTGGCGCCGGGGCCTTGGCCCTGGCTGTGGCCGCCCTGGCTCGGTATTTTCTGGGCCCCAGCCGCCACGAGCAGCAGCAGCTGCAGCGCCGCCGACAAGCGGAACATCCTCCGTACACGTCCACACACCGCCATCTTGGGTCGCGGCGAGCTCGACGCAGCCGCCGGCGCCGCGTATTTAAATGAGGGGGAGGGACCGCTGGGCGGGGCTCGGCAGGCTCACCCGAGCCCCTCCCCGCCTGGCGCGGACTCAGGAGTTGAAGCACAGCCGGGTAGGAGGGCGCTCGCGGAACAGCCCACGCCCAGGACTTCGGCGGGCTAAAAAGCCGCGCTCCTTGCCGGGGGTGTTCCCGGTGCTCTTTAAAAAGCCTAGGTTTAGCGGTTTTGCCTTATTCCTTTGGTTGTCGGGTTGCCACAACCAAGATGGCCGGTAGGGTAGGTTGCCCGTTCAATATATCAATAGAAGTGAACTTCACACGATCAGGTGTACTCCAGAATATAAGAAGCCTTTCTTATATCTTTCCCTGCTTCCTTCAACCTGCTTCAAGTCTTTCTTACCCAGAAAAGGCAGCGCTGAATCCTGAGCACAAGTAACGAGGAGGAGCTCTAATGTTAAGTATAATTGTGAAGATTAGAAATAATAGTGAAGTGCCTGACACACAATATGGAATTCAAAGTTACAGCCAGCATTATAAAATCAACTGAAGCCTTTTTGTGCGTGAATCCTGATTGTAAGCCAGAACTTAAACTCATGTTTAAAAGAGGAAAAGAAAATAAAAAATGTTAAGTTTGTACCTGGGTAGCTTTTCTTGCTGACTTGAATGAAGCACTTTAGTCAGGGATTGGTTGTTTTACCTCACAGTAGTGTGCCCTCCCTCTCTTTAGGAGAGATGATATCTTCCCAAAGTTTTTGCACATTCGTTGTGTCCTTTGGGCCATGCATCAGGACTGGGTTGGGTTCTAATTAAACTGAGGAATGGCACAGAGATGGTAACATTTATGCACCGCAGGATTAATTGATTTGTCCAGGATAACCTCTGCCAGCCTAGGACCAGAATCCCTGGGACTTCCACTGTTCTGGTGCACTTTTATCCTACTCTGCCAATCCAGCATGTTAGAGAATGATGGCAGCTTGGAGCATGTGACACCAACTAGTCAAACATGTCCAAAAATGCAGTTTTGGCTATGCTGGACCACAAATAGGCAGTCAAAAACAGATCTGACATAACGAGAGCCTGATACCGAATATTCAGGGGGATACAAACTGCCCAGTGTGGCTGACTCTAGGTCTCTGTTTCTGAGAATGAGGGCATGTTGGCATCTCGACCAACACTCATATTTGCTACTACTGCCATAAAATGGTCCTGAGACTGCTGCTTACCTCAAGCATAGACTAATGCAGCCCAGGGTAGACCAGATAAGTGTATGTACTTATAAACAGATACACTACACTGCATAGGTAACTCAATCAGGCATGCAAGAGACATCACCAGAAGTTCTTTAAAAGGTCACTAGAAACCATTCATTCTCAATGATGGATCCGCACATACTCAGGCAAAAGGAAGATTATTTTAAGCTGGTTGAGGCTAGAAATTGACAATCTGCTAAGAGAAGCCAGTAGTTGTTTATCTCTCATCCTGCAATGAGGAAACCCTACACCCAGCCACAGATTGCCTCTGGAGATAGGGAGGAGTATATATGAGCCTATCTTGAAATCACAGTGACCAAGCAGCTAGAAACCAAGAGAAATCTGGGAACCTGGCCAGCTCAGGCTGTGGCAGCTAGTCTAGACTTTCCATAAGGCAAACCCCCAAGTCAGTGGAAAGAGGGTTGACTTCATCCGGATCTCAAGGCCTCCTTGACTTTTCAAGATAAAATATATTACCTCTGTCACAAACTAGAAATTCATTTTACCCTTTATTGTACTTAGTTTTTTGATGCTCACTTTTTTTTTTTTTTTGTTCATTTTAGAGAGGAGAGGGAAAGACAGAGAGAGAGAGAAGGGGGGAGGAGCTGGAAGCATCAACTCCCATATGTGCCTTGACCAGGCAAACCCAGGGTTTCGAACCGGCGACCTCAGCATTTCCAGGTCGACGCTTTATCCACTGCGCCACCACAGGTCAGGCTGATGCTCACTTCTTTAATTTATTGTTAGTTGAGGGTTTTTCTTTTTTGTTTTTTGGTTGTTTGTTTTTACATGCCAAGACATTGCTCAGTTGGTTAGAGCATTAGACAGATATGACAAGGTTGTGGGTTCAACCCCTGATCAGGGCACATACAAGAATCAACAAATGATACATAAATAAGTGGAGCAATAAATTGATGTTTCACTCTCTCTTCCTCTCTCTTTCTCTTTATAATTAATCAATCAGTAATAATAAAAAAAGCAAAGTATAAGAGATACATGATATAGTCAAAAGTTCTAACATACCCATAATTCAAGTCCCAAAAAGAGAGAAGAGTATGATGCAGCTCAATATTTGAAGAAACAATGCTATCGTGACAATGCTTTAACCAACTGAGCTATCCAGCCAGGGTGAGAGAGACAATCATAAAAGCAAACAAAAGACATAATATTGCCCTGGCCAGTTGGCTCAGCAATAGAGCATCAGCCTGGCATATGGAAGTCCCAGGTTCAATTCCTGATCAGGGCACACAGGAGAAGCAACCATCTGTTTCTTCTCCTTTTCCCCTTATCTTTCTCTTCCCCTCCTGCAGCCTCCAATGATTTGAGCAAGTTAGCTCCAGGTGCTGAGGATGGCTCCATGGCCTTGCCTCAGATGCTGAAATAGCTTGGTTGCCGAGCAATGGAGCAGTGGTCCCAGATGGACAGAGCATCGCCCTATAGGGGGCTTGCTGGGTGGATCCTGGTCAGGGTGCATGTGGGAGTCTGTCTCTGCCTCCCTGCCTTTTGCTTTAAAAAAAAAAAAAAAAAAGACACAATATCTGAACAGTAACACCTAACTTTTCAGTAAAAACTATGAAGGCCAGAAAACAGTGGAATAACATAATTCAAATACTGAAAGAAGACAATGACTAACCTAGAATCCTACACGCAGGGACAATGTATGTCAAAAATGAAGATAAAGCCCTGGCCGGTTGGCTCAGCGGTAGAGCGTCGGCCTAGCGTGCGGAGGACCCGCGTTCGATTCCCGGCCAGGGCACACAGGAGAAGCGCCCATTTGCCTCTCCACCCCTCCGCCGCGCTTTCCTCTCTGTCTCTCTCTTCCCCTCCCGCAGCCAAGGCTCCATTGGAGCAAAGATGGCCCGGGCGCTGGGGATGGCTCTGTGGCCTCTGCCTCAGGCGCTAGAGTGGCTCTGGTCGCAATATGGCGACGCCCAGGATGGGCAGAGCATCGCCCCCTGGTGGGCAGAGCGTCGCCCCATGGTGGGCGTGCCGGGTGGATCCCGGTCGGGTGCATGCGGGAGTCTGTCTGACTGTCTCTCCCTGTTTCCAACTTCAGAAAAATGAAAAAAAAAAAAAAAAAGAAGATAAATTAAATATGACACCAAAAGCACAAACAACAACAGCAACAGGAATGTGTCAGATGGGTGCAAGATTTATCAAGATGATCACTTCATAATTTATGTAATGTCTAATCACTGGGGAGTATGCCTGAAACTAATATAATAATATGTCAACTGGGCCCTGGCCGGTTGGCTCAGCGGTAGAGCGTCGGCCTGGCGTGTGGGGGACCTGGGTTCGATTCCCGGCCAGGGCACATAGAAGAAGCGCCCATTTGCTTCACCACCACCCCCTCCTTCCTCTCTGTCTCTCTCTTCCCCTCCCACAGCCAAGGCTCCATTGGAGCAAAGATGGCCCCGGCGCTGGGGATGGCTCCTTGGCCTCTGCCCCAGGCGCTAGAGTGGCTCTGGTCGCAGCAGAGTGACGCCCTGGAGGGGCAGAGCATCACCCCCTGGTGGGCAGAGCGTCGCCCCCTGGTGGGTGTGCCGGGTGGATCCCGGTCGGGCGCATGCGGGAGTCTGTCTGACTATCTCTCCCCGTTTCCAGCTTCAGAAAAATACAAAATAATAATAATAATAATAATAATAATATGTCAACTGGGATTGAAAAACAAAAAAATGGTTGCTGACCAGGTGGTGGTGAAGTGGATAGAGCATCAGACTGGTACAGAGAGGACCCAGATTCGAAACCCTGGGATCGCTAGCTTGAGCACAGGTTCATCTGGCTTGAGTGCAGGCTTAACAGCTTGAGCGTGGGGTCACTGGCTTAAGCATGGAATCACAGACATGACCCCATGGTCGCTGGCTTGAGCACAAAGGTCACTGGCTTGTGCAAGGGGTCACTAGCTCTGTTGTAGCCCCCAGTCAAGGCACATATGAGAAGGCAATCAATGAACAACTAAGGAGCTGCAATGAAAAATTGATGCTTCTTATCTCTCTCCCTTTCTTCCTGTCTGTTCCTCTCTCTGTGTCTCTCTGTCTGTCTCGCACACACACACACACACACACACACACAGATTTATAAAATAAAAAGTGAAGACAATCTACAGAATGGGAGAACATATTTACAAATCATATATCTGATGAGTCTAGTATACAGAATATGTATAGAACCATTATAACCATAAACAAAAATGTTTATTTTATTGAAGAGGAAGGAAGAGACAAGAATATGGATCTGTTCCTATATGTGCCCTGACTTGGGGTCGAACTGGCAACCTCAGCTCTTTTGGATGGATTGTGCGCTAACCAACTGAGCCACCATGCCAGGGCTATTTTATTTTTTAAATAAGAATTTTAAAAAATTAATTTGCGAGAGAGAGAAACATCAATTTGTTTCACTTATCAATACATTCATTGGTTGATTCTTACATGTACCCTGACTGGGGATTGAACCTGCAACCCTGTTGTATCGGGAGGATGTTCTAACTGACTGTCTACCCAACCAGGACTCTTCTAGGATTATTTATGGTTCACGAATTACATTTAAGTGTTTTATCCATTTTGAGTTTATTCTTGTGTATGGTGTAAGGAGGTAATCTAATTTCATTCTTTTGCATGTACCTGTCCAGTTTTCTTTACAGCATTTATTGAAAAGACTATCTTTACTCCATTGTATGTTCTTCCTTCTTTGTCAAATAATCGGCCATAAAGGCATGGGTTAATTTCTGGGATCTCTGTTCTGTTCTATTGATCTATATGCTTGTTCTTATGCCAGTACCAGGCTGTTTTGATTACAATGGCCTTGTAGTATAGTTTATCAGGTAGTGTGATACCTCCAAGTTTGCTCTTTTTTCTCTTTTTTTTTCCAAGATTGCTAAGACTATTCAAGGTCTTTTTTAGGTTCTAGATAAATTTTGGAATAGTTATTTTAGTTCTGTGAAATATGCCATTGGGCCCTGGCTGGGTAGCTCAGTTAGTTAGAGCATTGTCCCAATACATGAAGGTTGTGAATACAAAACCCAGTCAGGGCACATACAAGCAACCAACAAATGCATAATTGAGAACAAGTTAATGTTTCTCTCTTCCTAAAAATCAATAGGTAAAAAAAAAAAAAATGCAACTGGTATTTTAATAGGAATTGTGTTTAATCTATAGATTGCTTTGGGTTGTATGGACATTTAATGATGTTGATTCTTCTAATCCATGAACACAATATATGCTTCCACTTAATTTGTATCTTTTGCCTGACCTGTGGTGGCGCAGTGGATAAAGCATCGACCTGGAAGTGCTGAGGTCGCCGGTTCAAAACCTTGGGCTTGCCTGGTCAAGGCACATATGGGAGTTGATGCTTCCTGCTCCTCCCCCTTCTCAATCTTTGTCTCTCTCTCTTCTTTCTCTCTCCTTTCTAAAATGAATAAAATAAAAATAAAATCCAAGTCTTAAACTCTTAAAAAAAATTTGTATCTTTCTCAATTTTTTCAGTATTCTACAATTCTCCGACTACAGGTCTTTTATCTCCTTGATTAAATTTATTTCTAGGTACCTATTATTTTTGCAATAGTAAATGAAATTGTTTTAATTTTTTCTAATAGTTCATTATTAGAGTGTAAGAATGCCACCAGTTTCTGAATATTAATTTTGTATTCTGATACTTTGCCAAATTCATTTATCAGATCTTGTAGTTTTTTGGTGGTCTTTAGGATTTTCTATATATAGTATTATGACATCTTCAAATAATGAGTTTTACTTCCTCCTTTCCAATTTGGATGCCTTTTGTCTTTTTTGTCTGATTGTTGTGGCTAGGGTTTCCCTGTCTTATTCCTGATCTAAAAAGAAATGCTTTTGGTTTTTGCCCATTGAGCATGATTTAGGCTGTAGGTTTGTCATAGATGGCCTTTATCATATTGAGGTATGATCCATCTATTCCCACTTTGTTGAGATTTTATTATAAATGAGTGCTGGATCTTATAAAATGATTTTTCTGTATCTATTGATATGATCATGTGAATTTTATTCTTCATTTTGCTTGTGATATATCATGTTTATTGATTTGCAAATATTGTGCCAGCCTGGAATCCCTGGGATAAATCTCACTTGATCATGGTGTATGATCTTTTTAATGTATTGCTGGATTTGGTTTGCTAATATTTTGTTCAGGATTTTTAGCATGTATGTTCATCAGGGATCATACAATAGGATATTATTCAGCCCTAAAAAGGAACGAAGTACTGATACTAGAACATAGATGAACCTTGAAAACAGTGCCAAGTGAAAGAACTCAAAGACAAAAGGCCACCTATTGTATGTATTTATATTATAAACATCCAGAATAGGAAAATCCATAGAGACATTAGATTAATGGTTTATAGGAGATGAAAGGAAATTTTCAGAAGTATGGGGTTTCTTTTTGGGGGCGATGGAACTATTCTGAAATCAGATAGTATTGATGATTGCTTGACAGTGTGAGTATATTGAATACCACTGATTGTACATGTAAAAATGGTTAAAATAGTGAATTTTAGTGTATTTTATCTCAATATAAGTAAAAAAATTTGGACGTATTTAAAAAAAAAGAAATAAAGATATTTTCAGACAAACTGAAGCTGAGATAATGAGATAATCCATTGCTAGCATACCTACATTACTCTAGACCAGGGGTCCCCAAACTATGGCCCGCGGGCCGCATGCGGCCCCCTGAGGCCATTTATCCGGCCCCCACCGCACTTCCAGAAGGGGCACCTCTTTCACTGGTGGTCAGTGAGAGGAGCATAGTTCCCATTGAAATACTGGTCAGTTTGTTGATTTAAATTTACTCGTTCTTTATTTTAAATATTGTATTTGTTCCTGTTTTGTTTTTTTTACTTTAAAATAAGATATGTGCAATGTGCACAGGGATTTGTTCATTTTTTTTTTATAGTCTGGCCCTCCAACAGTCTGAAGGACAGTGAACTGGCCCCCTGTGTAAAAAGTTTGGGGACCCCTGCTCTAGACTGAGGGAAAGGGATCCCAGATGGAAATATAGGACTGAGGGGAGGAATAAAGAACACTGACAGGGTAAGTATGTGGACAACTGATATTGTTTTAAAAACTAATGAAGGCCTGACCTGTGGTGGCACAGTGGATGAAGTGTCGACCTGAAACACTGAGATCGCCAGTTCAAAGCCCTGGGCTTGCCTGGTCAAGGCACATATGGGATTTGATGCTTCCTGCTCCTCCCCCCTTCTCTCTCTCTCCTCTCAAAAATAAATGAATAAAATCTTTAAAAAACAGTCAAGAAAAAATAAACAATAATGAAGAATTTATAACATATGCAACAGTGAAATATGACTCCTACAGCATATAATCAAGAATACAGACTGTAATCTTTAGGCCCTGGAATCGGGTAGACACTAAAAAAATACTACAGCCTGACCTGTGGTGGCCCAGTGGATAAAGCGTCGACCTGGAAATGCTGAGGTCGCCGGTTCAAAACCCTGGGCTTGCCTAGTCAAGGCACATATGGGAGTTGATGCTTCCTGCTCCTCCCCCCTTCTCTCTCTCTCCCCTCTCTATAATGAATAAAATCTTTAAAAAATAAAAATTAAAAAATACTACAGGAATGTGTAAGTATAAAGCTAATAAAAGAAAAAGAAATACGAGTGAAAAGCTCTTGATCCCCCCCCCCCAAAAAAAAGGCAAAATGGGTGAAAATAAAGTGACAAAGAACACACAGGAGAAACAGAAAATTGCATTAGGTTTTGTTTTTTGGGGGTGTTTTTTTTTTTAAAGATTTTTATTTATTTATTTTACAGAGAGAGGAGGAAGGGGATGCGAGAAATAGCTGCTTCCCTCTGGCTCTTCATTGGTTGTTTTGTCGTGTGTGCCTTGACTGGGCAAGCCCAGGGTTTCGAACTGGAGACCTCAGCATTTCAGGTCAGTGCTCTATCCACTGCACCACCACAGGTCAGCCTGCATTAAGTTTTATTTAAATTTTAAGCCGTGAAACTTAAAAGTTTAAGCCATTAAAGGGGTTTTCACCAGGAGTGTGATTTAATTGCCAAGCAAAAGCTAGAAATGGTAGTAATTAACCACCTCACAACTATACTCACAGTGCTCAGCAAGATGTTGGACACAAAGGCAATCAATGAAGACCTACTGCTCCTCCCACTGCTGAGTGGCTGACGTGTTCCTCCTTGCCTGAGGCCCTCCAGTTTGCTCTTATCCACACTCGGGCAAACAAAGTGAAGAGATGACTGGGCAGAGCACTTTCCCCATCCTCCCATATTTCTTACCATCTTTCTCATCTGAGGACTACTGCAGTTTCTAAAGTACAAGCATACTTTGCTTATCTCAAGTCTCAACATTTTGAAGCCTTCCTGGGAAATTTTACCCACTGTCAACATGTCATTATTATATTCATTTATTCAGTAATTATTTTCTAAGCACTTCCTATGTATTTTCTGCCTTCAGGATAACACATGGTTAGAAGAACCAGCCTAGACTGACTGGGTTTCATTATCTACTCCCTATTTGCCTCCTGGTGGGTTATTTTGGGTTCTGTAAGAAGCACTCTCTAGACAGGATTAGCTATGGAAGACTTATTAGGACAAAAGCCTCCCAGGAATGGGCCCGTTTTAATATCTCTGCCGTGCTCAGTCATTGGCTAGGAGCAACCCTTTGAGTGTGGCCTCAGAGTAAACACAATGGTGGATTTCAGAGCACAGTAGCTGGGACATTGGTTAATTACACTCCCCATGGTTGGACATCTGAGGCATATTTCCATGACTATTACAAGCCACCCCTTGTCCCTCACAGATTATTCTGCACTAGTAGGGTGAGCAAGCTACTCGTTTCCATGGATCTGAGAACAAGCCAGAACAGCTTCACCACCTTTTCTTCCTTTCACTTGACCTGCGATGTGCCCTGAACAGGTGGTTCTAGCCCATATGTCATGTACTCTAACTGGCCAGTGGTGTTCCCAGCTTCAGCATCAAGAAACAGACAAATTAGGGCATGTAGAAGAGTACAAATAGTTGCAATAATGTGCATGACTGTGTGCTTTATTTTCACTTTAAATGTAATTGTAAGGAATTAGCCCAAGCTAATCTGTAGACAGGTATCAAAAACTGAAAGAGATCTTTCACCCAGGTTTCCCAATTCCTACTTAGCTGTCAGTAATGTAAAGTAAAAAATGGGGAAAAACAACCCCCCCAAAAAAGGGGGGGGGAACTAGGATATGTAAAATTTAATTAAATACTTCCTAAAATTTTCTCTTAATAGGACTTTTAACTTGTTTCTTGCCATGTAAATTATGAGTAACAATACTTGTTCTACATGGTTGCTTAAAAATCAATATATTGGGAAGCAGCTTTGTAAAATATAAACAGAAGTTGACAATTAAAGGACAGGACACACAAACATCTATGTTTAGAATTTCACTTATAGTCAATCACTGACATGGGAAACAAAAATACAGTGAAAGAGCCCGACCAGGCGGTGGCGCAGTGGATAGAGCGTTAGACTGGGATGCAGACGACCCAGGTTCGAGACCCCGAGGTCACCAGCTTGAGTGCAGGTTCATCTGGTTTGAGCAAAGCTCACCAGCTTGGACCCAAGGTCACTGGTTTGAGCAAGGGGTTCCTTGGTCTGCTGTAGCCCCTGGTCAAGGCACATATGAGAAAGCAATCAATGTCACAATGCGCAACGAAAAACTAATGATTGATGCTTCTCATCTCTCTCCGTTTCTGTCTGTCCCTATCTATCCATCTGACTGTCTCTGTAAAAAAAAAACAACCAAAAAAAAAAAAAAAAAAAAAAAAACCCAGTGGAAGAGAAGATAATAAAATTGGGTTTTCTTGGTAATTTGGAGTTTACTTCTAACTCAGGACCTCTGTTGGAAGACCAGGCCCCATGACAACAGTAAACTTTAACTATGGATTTAGTCCTCCTGGATTCGAGTATCTTCCATTTACCATTCAGCTTAAAGGCATTTCCAGCCTTTGCAGTCTACTCCCTGAACACTATCATTTACTGCAATATAAATTCCTGAACAGAACAAAGAAACTGAGGCAAGCAGCCAGAACTGTGCTGAGCAGGAACCCAGGAGCCCACACTTGCCCAGTGCTGACACCATCAGAAGAGCTGCCAAAGATGAAAAGAAACAAAGGTTAAGTCCTCTCCTCTTCTGCATCCTCCCACAGTAGTCTCCCGGACTCAAAGAAACAGGAAGTTAGCAGACAAAGTCTTACAATGTAATTTGCAGGATTTAGACTTAGATTGCAGAATAAACAAATGACCAGTGAAGGGGGTTCTTAAGAGGCAAACGTACAGTTTTCCCATTAGCAACAATAAAATAGAACTACTAGCTAAAGCTTCAACCACCTCCTCAATTTAAATAAGATGTTTACTTCAAATCAAGGGTAACTGTGTAGCTCAGATATAATACTACATGAAATGGAGAAATCTACCAGGCTGAGATTAATCTCTAGCAGTCAAAGAGACAAAAGACACCAGAAGCTGTTAAACAGGGCAAATTCTTTATTTTCATAACATTAAAATACAAAACACAAACAATAAGAAGAAATCCCATTGCTCTGTTTTCAAAGCAGATAGAAGAATATATACAAAATATTTTGAGTTTACTTAACTCTAAATGCTCAAGTGGAAAAACAACTTTAGAGACAGGAATAAAAAGATATGGTAGGGCAGAGCCTGGGTCTACAAATGCAATCTCTTGCCAGATGTGTGTATGTATGGGGTGTGTGTATGTGTGGCTAAGAGTGAAGTTTTTTTCCTTTGGAGAAATCAGTCACAATTCCATGAATTTGTTTCTAAAACATACAAATTTACTGGAGGAACGCAAGGATTGGCAAGAGACTCACCCAACTTCCCTGGTAATAAGTCCCTTGGTTTCCTATGCTTAGGCATATCAACCAGCATCCTTTGAGTGTACTTCAAGGCTAGTCAAATCCTAACCCTGCCAGCCAGAGTCTGACCATCTGCATCCCTCTCTGTGATAATCTACTGAAACCACATGTGCTCTGCTTTTTAATTCAAACCCCATTCTGCCTCTGATGCTCGAGGCCTGAGCAATTAATCATCAATATACCAAAAGGAATATCTCCTCTGAGAAAAGGGGGCTCTTTTCCAGGTCCTGGAAACGGTTTTTTGAAAAATATTCTAAAATAGAAGGAAACCACTCTTTAAAAGGCACAAGTGGAACTTAGAACTCTGGGGAAATCTACTGCAATAACCCCTTGCTGGTGACAAACACTGGAAATGGCTCAGGAGTTGACAGGTCAAGAATGGTTTTAAAATAAAAATAACATTTCTTCAACAATTATTTAAGAAAACCACACTCCTGAGGCCTCTACTGGAGAAAAGTACAGAGCAATCCACAGCTCTCCAACCACTATTATCTTCTTGAGAATAACCACTTTATTAAAACTCTTTGAAAAGATCAGAAAGGGAGGCAAGTCAAAGGAACTTGGAATCAAACATCATTTTCACATGGGGAAGGCTTTACATGCTGAAGAACAGCTCTCACTCTGAAGAGGTGTCTTTATTCAGATGAGAACACTTTCAGAATAGAAGACAGCCCTTCTTCTCTTTTCAGCAGCAGTCTGAGCAGCTTCTCTTTTGCAAGTCTCATTTCGGTAGCCCACTGCCCTGATGTTGTTACTAGGAAATTCAAGTAAGAGCTTTAACATATTGCTCATCTTTTCCTAGTGAGAGGGAAAGGAATGGTCTTCAAAGCATTAGAGATCCTAGGCTGGCTAGAAAAAAGTGTCTTCCTCACTCCTCAAACTGGTCTCCTTCCTTGGCTCACAATGCAATGAACTTAGTGCACTCAACATTAGCAAAACTGTCTATAGCACATCAGCTGCCTCTATCAGGAGGCTTGCCAATATCCTAGCACTGCACAACTGGAACATAACTGGGGCTGCCACAAAGTAGATCAGAGGTGCTCTACCACACATGCCTGTGGGGATGAGACCAAACTACTAAAAGGTTGTCAGCCCACAAGGTGAGAAATAGATCCCCCGCCAACACACAAGGTTCTCTAGTGCCCTCTTGTGTTCAACTGAAGACTTCATCAAGCAGCATCCAATAGTTAAGAGTCCCATCAGGGACATAAACACTCTCAATCCAAATAGCCCTGTGACAAGAGACTCAAGCAGGTCTTAGACAATGGTTGGTGCACATTCATATCCTAAATGACTGCTGGGAGGATATTCTCTGTGGTCCAGCAGACGACCTAAATGGAAGTATAGTCTCAACAAAGACTCATGAAGGCTTTAACCCAAGAAATGAGTAACAGTCACTTATTTTGACAGACACAGCAAATACACAATCTGTAGTGTTTCAGGGACCTGGAGTTTTAGAATCATACTAATCCAAAGTAACCACGTTCTCAATAGTTCTAGGCCACAGACAATAAGCAGGGATCTTGCTCAAAACTGTTAGGTGCTAGCAAACAACATTTAACATTAAATAGTGGCATGCTTTGTAAATTTCAAGACTGTAGTCACTCCCACTTATAAATCTGGACCGTCTTCTCTGTTAAGGTAGCCAAGTAGCTGCTCTGGTTCACCTCAAATGGGCAGATGTCCAAGACAGGCTGATCAGCTGGCAGGTTCTGCAGCAAGGAGCCACTGCCAGCATCCCACAGCTAAAGACAAAGACAAAAGGTAAAAAGTCATTCAGTTCAGCTGGGGCCTTGCTTTCTTTCTCATCAACTTTGAAAGAGATGCAGAGAGAGCACTGCCTGGGGAGCAAAGCCCCTGTCATAACACTGCATAAAATCAGCACACCTGACATATGGCCTCACCTAATGTAGTCAATGATCAGTTTACCTGTGGATAGATCTGAAAACAAAGCCCAGCTAGCATTTGTCCTTTCAATCTATGTGCTGGGTAGTCTTCTAAGGATGGAAGGGACACTATGACAAAGTACCTGTCCCTGGCTTTATGAAACCTATGCTTTTTCTTTTAAAAACTTTTTATGGAGGAAGGAAGGAAGGAAGGAAGGAAGGAAGGAAGGAAGGAAGGAAGGAAGGAAGGAAGGGGGAGGGAGGGAGGAAAGGAGAGAAGGAGGAAAGAAAATAAAAGTCAGAAAAGAAGAAAGGGAAAAAATAAATAAAAATAAAAAATAAAAAAAAAATAGAAACTTTTTATGGAAAATATTAAAGCCTGACCAGGCGGTGGCGCAGTGGATAGAGCGTCGGACTGGAATGCAGAGGACCCAGGTTTGAGACCCCGAGGTCACCAGCTTGAGTGAGGGCTCATCTGGTTTGAGCAAGGCTCACCAGCTTGAGCTCAAGGTTGCTGGCTTAAGCAAGGGGTCACTTGGTCTGCTGTAGCCCCCCCCCCCCGTCAAGGCACATATGAAAAAGCAATCAATCAACTAAGGTGCTGCAATGCAGAATTGATGCTTCTCATCTCTCTCCCTTCCTGTCTGTCTGTTCCTGTCTGTCCTTCTCTCTGTCTCTGTCAAAAAAAAAAAAATTAAAGTATTAAAAAGGAGAACAGTACAATGAGCGAACCATTACCCAGCTGATTAAAGTCTTACTACATCTGCTTTATCAACTCTATTTTTTTTATTTATTTATTTTTTACAGAGACAGAGAGTGAGTCAGAGAGAGAGGGACAGACAGGGACAGACAGACAGGAACAGAGAGAGATGAGAAGCATCAATCATCAGTTTTTCATTGGCATACCTTAGTTTTCATTGATTGCTTTCTCATATGTGCCCTGACCGTGGGCCTTCAGTAGACCGAGTAACCCCTTGCTGGAGCCAGCGACCTTGGGTTCAAGCTGATGAGCCTTTGCTCAAACCAGGTGAGCCCTCACTCAAGCCGGCGACCTCGGGGTCTTGAACCTGGGTCCTCTGCATTCTAGTCCGACGCTCTATCCACTGTGCCATCGCCTGGTCAGGTTCAACTCTATTTTTTCTTTACTTAAGTAAGGCTTGAATTAAGGTTCAAGGACATCTCATAAAAGGTGCCTTGTGCTTCATATTGTCTTACATTAGGAGACAAAAATGACTGGCCCGGTAACTCAGTTGGTTAGAGCGTCGTCTCAATTAGCCAAAGTTGCAGGTTTGATCCCCAGTCAGAGCACATACAATCAACCAGTGAATGAATAAGTAAATGGAACAACAAATTTATATTTCTCTCTATCTCCTTCTTCTTCTCTCTCTCCCCTAAGTGCCTTGACTGGGCAAGCCCAGGGTTTCAAACTGGTAACCTCAGAGTTTCAGGTCGACGCTTTATCCACCGCACCACCACAGGACAGGTCATAAGTTAAATTTTTTTAAAAGGCAAATTATTTCACCTGACCTGTGGTGGCGCAGTGGATGGAGCGTCACCCTGGAATGCTGAGGTCGCCAGTTTGAAACCCCGGGCTTGCCTGGTCAAGGCACATGTGGGAGTTGATGCTTCCAGCTCCTCCCCCTGTTCTCTCTTTTTTTTTCTCTCTCTCTCTCCCTGCTCTCTAATAAAAATGAATTTTAAAAAAAGGCAAATTATTTCTGGTAAGCCCACTTACATGTTCAGGTAGTAACAGGCTGACCCCTCTATTGTGAAATTCCCCACCAATTTTTCACCTACTGGTTTCACCCAGAATTAATAAAATAGAAGCCTGAATCATTATTTTATAGAGGTTGACCCCTTCATTGTGAAATTCCCCACCAATTTTTCATCTACTGGTTTCACCCAGAATTGATAAAACCAAAGCCTGAAACATTATTTTATAGAGATTTCAGTAGTGTGTTCATTTTTTTTTTTTTTTATAGAGACAGAGAGTGAGTCAGAGAGAGGGATAGACAGGGACAGACAGACAGGAAAGGAGAGAGATGAGAAGCATCAATCATCAGTTTTTCGTTGTAACACCTTAGTTGTTCATTGATTGCTTTCTCATATGTGCCTTGACCGCAGGCCTTCAGCAGACCAAGTAACCCCTTGCTGGAGCCAGCAATCTTGGGCTCAAGCTGGTGGAATGTTTGCTCAAACCAGATGAGCCCGTGCTCAAGTTGGTGACCCCGGGGTCTCGAACCTGGGTCCTCTGCATCCCAGTCCGACGCTCTATCCACTGCACCACCGCCCGGTCAGGCAGTGTCTTCATTTTTAAGGTTCAAAGTACGGTCCCATGGAACACTTGAGCTTATGTAAAAAGAATGAAGTGAATCTACAGATAATGAAATGGAAAGATACCCAAGATAGGATGTTAAATGGTAAAAGAGCAAACCATAGAACAGCATGTAAAGTGAGACTTGTGTAAAAAGGAAAGTAAGCAGATACACCTACATACACATATGCAGATGTGTAACCATAAAGCAAAATTTTGGCTTTCTGCCTTATACATTTCTGTATAAAAAAGAATTGGCTCACCAGGGCAGAATGTGATGCCTCATCTCCAGTACACACCAGGAGGCTATCATTCTTCTCTGGATTTTGGAAAACAGCATTTTTGGTCAGTAGTGTCCAAGTGTGCCCTGCAAGGAATGTCTGAACAGGATGGCAGGAGCAGACTGGCTCTCCAGAGTCATCCAGCTTGTAGGACATCTCCATCAGCACACTTCGTAAGGTACTGTTATTTTTATCTACGGGACAGAAAAATGTGTTGCGCTCCATGGAGATGGTCCAAAGAAATTAACCAAGTACCTCAGACACTTACAACCTAGTTGAGTAGAAATGCCACAATTTATTAAACCATCAAGAATAGCTATAAAGCAAACATAATAACAAGAGCAAAATAATACAGCACAAACGGAACTCAGAACCCTAGTCTAAGATGAAGCAAGTTATCTACAATAGGTTTTGTGTATGAGGGAAACAACCTGAGAATGAGCTAGCCTTTGAAGTAAAATCACTGTATCCTGCCAGATCTCTGCTTGGGTTTGTATCTTTCATAACAGTTCTGACTACATTATTCCCCCTTACCTGAGAGGACCCTAGTAGCCCCAGAACTGTACATTTTTATAAAATGTAAGTGTGCTACTATAGAAGGAGAAACATATGTGCAGTTCTGCTGGGAGGCAAACGAAACAGAAGCCCCAAGTTTTCTATACATAGCCAATAAGTCTTGGAGACAGAGGACCTGAGATGACTATGAACTGAAAGGGTCAGAAGATTCTACTGAGGCAACTTCTCAACTCAAACAAAAATTTAAATGATTAAATCTACCCAAACTAGCAAGTATGGCACTTTAATTACTACCTCTGATGAAACATCTACCTGACCATCAGTATAGCTCCATCAAAATGTAGATTCCTATCTTTCAGGCTATAAAAAACCTATAAATTTAAGCATAGTTGTTCTGGGGGCCGTGAGAGGTTCAGCTAGGTAGGCCCACACAACCATGGTTGTCCATCCACTCTCCACTTAACTTTGTTGGGCCCAAGTAAGAAGGAAGAGCTAATAATGTCCTAGTCTGGACCCTACATGGCTGCCTTCATCTGGGCCTTTCTTTTAAGTGAAGTGAGGGGCAGGCGGAAGACATGAAACTGATCTGAGGGTGGCTCAACGGCCTCAAAAAGCAGGCCTCCTCATTGCATTACTGTGTTAAGTCATAGTAAAGTGGCTAATTTACTTCCAGAAAGTACCTGGCAGAACCTGTCCTCGATCACACAAGTGTGGAGCAGGAAGGCAGGCTCTATGCGGAAACTTGGGACCATCATCCTCACCGTATTAGTCTTTGAGAGGCTTACCAGTAGTATTACGAAAGGTAGAGAGAACTCTCCTCTCCTCTCTTCCACAAATGTGCTACTAAACAAGTCACAGGAAGTCCCAAGAGGGCATCTCAACACTCACCAGGCCTATAGGTTACAAGACAGTGTCGGGTGCTGCTTTCTGTCTGAAAGTCTATGCAGCTCCCTGGTTCCAGGGGCATCACATGAGGCTTATAAGAAGAGTCCGTTTTTAGCTCCCAGAAGGAAGCATTCTCCAGGGTTCCAGCCAACACTCCACCATATGGAAATACAGCTGATGCAGCTCTGGGCATGTATGACAGGGACACCAGCGGGCATCTGAAGAGAAAGAAAGGAAACCAATGCCTCGTATTCTAATACTTGGACTAGTCCAGATCCCACTACCAGAAGCCCTCCCTCAAGCACATTTTTACCTGTAATGTGTTAAAAACCTCTGTGAGTCACTACTCCCTGACAGCTGATAAAAACTACCAGTCCAGGCCCTGGCTGGTTGGCTCAGCGGTAGAGCGTCAGCCTGGCGTGTGGGGGACCCGGGTTCGATTCCCAGCCAGGGCACATAGAAAAAGTGCCCATTTGCTTCTCCACCCCCCCTTCCTCTCTGTCTCTCTCTTCCCGTCCTGCAGCGAGGCTCCATTGGAGCAAAGATGGCCCAGGTGCTGGGGATGGCTCTTTGGCCTCTGCCCCAGGCGCTAGAGTGGCTCTGGTCACGGCAGAGCGAAGCCCCAGAGGGGCAGGTCATCGCCCCCTGGTGGGCAGAGCCTCGCCCCTGGTGGGCGTGCCGGGTGGATCCTGGTCGGGTGCATGCGGGAGTCTGTCTGACTGTCTCTCCCCGTTTCCAGCTTCAGAAAAAGAAAAAAACAAAAAACAAAAAAACTACCAGTCCACTCTAGAAATAAAAGGACATATATATAATATTCTATACCCAGTTTCAGAAGACACCACATGCTCTAAAGGCAATGAAAAAAAAAAATGAACTAAGAAATTAAATAGTATAAGATCACAATTACAAGACTAGTACGAACTTCTAGAAACAGAATTAATCACATACATAAGAAAAATTAGAAGTTACACTAATTATACACCTAAATAAAATAAAGCTTCCGTCTGACCAGGCGGTGGCGCAGTGGATAGAACATTGAACTGGGATGCCGAGGACCCAGGTTCGAGACCCCGAGGTCGCCAGCTTGAGCGCGGGCTCATCTGGTTTGAGCAAAAACCTCACCAGCTTGTATCCAGGGTCACTGGCTCAAGCAAAGGGTTACTAGGTCTACTGAAGGCCTGCAGTCAAGGCACATATGAAAAAGCAATCAATGAACAACTAGGGTGTCGCAATGCGGAACAAATAACTAATGATTGATGCTCCTCATTTTTCCATTCCTATCTGTCCCTGTCTATCCCTCTCTCTGACTCTCTCTGTAAAAAATAAAAGAAATAAAAAAATAAAGCTTCCAAGCTATAATTGACAGACCCTAAGTTAAAATATAGCCTAAAGCAACATTTTAATTCATAAACAGGATAGTTTTTCTCTTTTTTTTAAACAGAGACAGAGAGTCAGACAGAGGGATAGATAGGGACAGACAGGAACAGAGAGAGCTGAGAAGAATCAATCGTTAGTTTTTCGTTGCGACACCTGAGTTGTTCATTGATTGCTTTCTCATATGTGCCTTAACCGTGGGCCTTCAGCAAACCAAATAACCCCTTGCTTGAGCCAGCGACCTTGGGTCCAAGCTGGTGAGCTTTGCTCAAACCAGATGAGCCCGCACTCAAGCTGGCGACCTCAGGTCTCGAACCTGATCCTCCGCATCCCAGTCCGACGCTCTATCTACTGTGCCACCACCTGGTCAGGCAACAGAATAGTTTCTTTAGAGATTTTCTAAATCTCTTTTTGCAAGCATATAACCAGGACTATGCCAAAAATTATCTCAGAAATATTAGCCTACAGACTATTTTCCTATGAACTCGTTTCTGCTAAAGTTACCACAAAGTGATCACTTTGCCTACCTTATTTCATTTCCCTGTCACAATGAAGCTAACTAAAGCAAACTAAAAGAAGAATAAACAATACACATATTCTTTCCTTGCTATTTGCTGCATTTTATTGCTTACTCTAGGCAGGTTTCTCTAAATCAATGGCATTTGCCTTCTCTGCCTAAATTCATAATTGTATATAAGTTTACATGAATCGTCTTCAGGCCACATCACTGAAGCATAATTCTACTTCATCCAAATGAAAACCCCAAAGTACTGAACCTAGGTTTCAGTAAATAATTATTACTGTAGGGACATCTTTATATTTAGATCCTGCTACCCTCTTTTCATATACATATGTTCAAATTAGAAGTAAAAATTCTCTCTTAGGAAATTTCTTATTTTAGCTTAGGTCACAAACCCTACTCTCTTCTTGAGAACTTTAATGCCTCCAGGAGAGTATTATGCTCAAACGGTACTCAACACATTCTGAAGAGCCACAGTGGTACTGGTGACAACCTACCCTCAAAACCTGAGCTGACTTCACAAACCTGCCAACTCTCTAACTAGATTATAAAGGATAAATCATAGTACTATGAAGCTTTAGACCAAGCTGGTTTAGCTATAGATTAGGGAAGGTTTTTAAAAAATTTTTATTCATTTTAGAGAGGCAGTGGTAGGGGAGAGGGGGAGAAAGAGATAAGAAAGAAAAAAGGGGGTGAGGAGCAGGAAGCATCAACTCCCACATGTGCCTTGAGCAGGCAAGCCTCGGGTTTTTTTTTTGTTTTTTTTTTTTTAGAGGCAGAGATAGACAGGGACAGACAGGAACAGAGAGAGATGAGAAGCATCAATCATCAGTTTCTCGTTGCGCCTTGCGACTTCTTAGTTGTTCATTGATTGCTTTCTCACACGTGCCTTGACCACGGGCCTTCAGCAGACCGAGTAACCCCCTGCTGGAGCCAGCGACCTTGGGTCCAAGCTGGCGAGCTCTTTGCTCAAGCCAGATGAGCCCGCGCGCGACCTCTGGGGTCTCGAACCTGGGTACTTCCGCATCCCAGTCCGACGCTCTATCCACTGCGCCACCGCCTGGTCAGGCAAGCCTCGGGTTTTGAACCAGTGAGCTCAGCATTCTAGGTCAACACTTTATCTACTGCGCCACCACAGGTCAGGTAGATTAGGGAAGTTTTAAATCACTTTTTATTGGGCTACCTTTCACTGGTTTCTTCCTGTGTGTTAGACTTGTGGCTATAAAGGCAAGTATGTGCTAACCATATTTTACATATGAAATTACAATACACCAAGATCACACAGCTCATATGTAGTGAAGCTGGGTGTTGAATGTAGACCTGAGTTTATTTTGCCAATTTGGGTGATGAGTGATTCTGTGAACCTGGTTATACTTGGTATCAGAGCTTTCAACCACATGAAATATCATGAACACAATCTCTTAAGGGTCATACTGGGGTTTTTTTTTGTTTTTTTAGAGAGACAGACAGGAACGGAGAGATGAGAAGCATCAACTCATAGTTGCATCACTTTAGCTGTTCATTGACTGCTTTCTCATACATGCTTTGACAGGGGAGGGCTCTCCAGATAAGCCAGTGACCCCTTGCTCAAGCCAACGATCTTAGGCTTCAAGCCAGTGACCTTTGGACTCAAGACAGAGACCATGAGGTCATGTCTATGATCCCATGCTCAAGCCAGCGACTCTATACTCAAGCTGGTGAGCCTGCACTCAAGCTGATGACCTTGGGGTTTTTAACCTGGGTCCTCAGTGTCCCAGGGTGACGTTTTATCTACTGTGCCACCGCCTGGTCAGGCAGGATTGTACTGATGAAGCGAGAATAGATTAGTGGATTCATAGAGGACTGCCCTCTGTGAGCAATTCTGACCAACTGTAAAACATCTTAGAAAAAGGCCTGACCTGTGGTGGCACAGTGGATAAAGCGTCGACCTGGAAATGCTGAGGTCGCCGGTTCGAAACCCTGGGCTTGCCTGGTCAAGGCACATATGGGAGTTGATGCTTCCTGCTCCTCCCCCCCTTCTCTCTCTCTCTCTGCCTCTCCCTCTCCTTTCTAAAATGAATAAAAAAATAAATAAAAAATAAAGTGAAGCAACTATGACTTGATACTTCTTGTTCTCTCCCCTCCTCTCTCTGAAAAATCAATAAAAATTAAAAAAAAAAAATTTTAGAAAGAGAAGATTAATACAGTAACTGTTCAAAAGAAAGATTCTACCTACAGGAAAAAAGTGAGTGGCTCCCTACCTTGCTTTCTGAGGTACTAATTCCTGAACATAACCATTCGTGTTTCGAAGGTCATATACCAGAACTGAACCATTGACCAGTCCAGCATAGAAATAGTTGTTTTCATCAAGACACCAGCAGCAGCTCCAGACAGCACGTCCAGCATTGTAACTATGGACCACCGCATTTGTCTCCAGGCTGTGAAGTTATAAGAGACTTTTTTACAACTATGCATTAAGCAAACCAAATATATAACAAAGATATAAAGATTACTATTTCAATGCTGATCATTAAGCATATACCCACACACCCAAACCATCTGGATTTCTAATTTCCTTTAAGGATTGCCCCGATAACTCCTTTTAATTCCAAAATATTTTTTGGGGGAGGGATATAGGCTTTTCTCTTGAGGTCTAAGGAAATAAGACTAAAAGGAACAGAGACTCAGTACATTCCCACCCTACTTCTATTATTTCCTCCATAGTTACTTATTACATAGGAGATTCTATTCCAATTAAAAATATAAGAAGAATTCACTGTAATCCAATCATCCTGAGGCAGTCATTAGTGATGCTTTGGTATTAAACCCTCTCCTCTCATTTTTTTTAACAGTACTAGGGGAAAAAAAAGAATCACAGCATATACATATATATAAAACATAATGGTCATTGAGTTTTGGGGCAAAATTAAGTTGAAGCATTCTTCAAAAGTCATAAGGCTTATTTATAAATGCTTTCACAATGTCTCTCAGATTTAGCTGCAGAAATTAAACAGGAAGCCAAATATTAGACATCTGATCAGAAGTACTTTCTAAAAGATAAAGGAACAGAGCTCAGTTTTGTTTCATGGCACTCAGAAAGCATGTGAAAGATAAAATGCAGTAACTCAGGGTTACTGATGAGAGAATTCAACATGGCACCAAAAGACAATGAGCTCCCAGTAAACATTTCTGTTAGGCAGAATGATCCAGGAATAACAATTCCTAAGCTGCTAGAGTGACTCCACGGTGTCAGGTACCAAGGCTGCTTCCATATAACCACTTTGCCATCTCAGATTGTTACTCTTACCTGCATGGTTTAAGATATATAATTCTTAAAAAATCGGACACTACACATACTGTTTTGTAACCTGCTGTGTCTTTTAAATTCAATAAACCTAGAGCTCAGAAGTCAATGCCTTAGACACCCCCAACAAGAAACCCCTAATCTAAGATGGTCATCATAACATGAATATTAATTTCCATGATATTCAACATTAAACAGCCTAGGTCCCATCTTTCTCCCCAAAGCCCTCACCACGTCAGTTTGATAGTGTTGTCTAGGGAAGCAGAGAGAAGTAAGCCTCTGGATCGACTGCTGAAAGCCAGTCCACGAATCTGTTTGCCATGCATGGGAATGTAATAGCTGCTTTTCATGTTGGCAGTACTGAACACCTTAACACCAAAGCCTGTCAAAGATAAGCGTGAGATATGTTACCAATAGTCAGCTTAGGGCAAAGCAAACTATCTTTATAAGTAGCTCCTTTGACCACCTTTCTTGACATGTAAATTCCTAGAAAAAAAGCTAATCAAAGAAAATGAAAACTCCATGGGGTTATAATTTATTATAAAAAGTATATTTCATTTCAAATATCCATAGAGCATCTGACTGGGATGCAGAGGACCCGGGTTCGTGACACCGAGGTTGCCAGCTTGAGCGCAGGCTCATCTGGTTTGAGCAAAAGGTCCACCAGCTTGAACCCAAGATCGCTGGCTCCAGCAAGGGGTTACTCGGTCTGCTGAAGGCCCGTGGTCAAGGCACATCTGAGAAAGCAATCAATGAACAACTAAGGTGTTGCAACACGCAACAAAAAACTAATGATTAGCCCTGGCCGGTTGGCTCAGTGGTAGAGCATCGGCCTGGCGTGCAGGAGTCCCGGGTTTGATTCCCGGCCAGGGCACACAGGAGAAGCGCCCATTTGCTTCTCCACCCCTCCCCCTCTCCTTCCTCTCTGTCTCTCTCTTCCCCTCCCGCAGCCGAGGCTCCACTGGAGCAAAGATGGCCCGGGCGCTGGGGATGGCTCCTTGGCCTCTGCCCCAGGCGCTAGAGTGGCTCTGGTCGCAACAGAGCGATGCCCCGGAGGGGCAGAGCGTCGCCCCCTGGTGGGCGTGCTGGGTGGATCCCGGTCGGGTGCATGCGGGAGTCTGTCTGACTGTCTCTCCCCGTTTCCAGCTTCAGAGAAATACAAAAAAACCCCCCAAAACAAACAAACTAATGATTGATGCTTCTCATCTCTCTCTGTTCCTGTCTGTCTATCCCTCTCTCTGACTCACTCTCTGTCTCTGTAAAAAAATAAATAAATAAAAAATAATAAATCTATATAAAAAAAATCCATTGACAGGTACATGATAAACCACTGTATATATACACAATGGAATATTACCCAGCAATTTGTATACTCAGGAATAAACGAATATACACAATATGCATAAAGCTCAAAAAACTTAGGCTGAATGAAGCCAGACCGCCCCACCCACCAAAATAGTAATACTATTTATGATTCTATTTATGTAAAATTCTAGAACGTGTACACTAATCTATAGTGACAGAAAGTCTCTCAGGGGTTGCGTGGAGATGGGAAGAGAAAGGGACAAGTGGAAGATGAATTACAAAGAGGAGGAAACTTTTGGGGTGATAGATATGTTCATTATCTCGATTGTGGTGACAGTTTCAGGGGTGTATACATATATCAAAACTCATCCAATGATATACTTCAAGTATGTACAGTCTACTGTATGTCAATTATACTTTAATAGAGCTGTTAAAAGAGACAGGGCACGAACATCTATTCCACCAGAAACAAATACTCAACATGCAGAAGAGATGGTAAACAATAAAGAATGGAGATGAAAAAAATAAAGTAGCTCAACATCAAATGTAGTACGACGACATCAAACTGAAAAGTTTTTGCAGAGCAAAGGAAACCATCAACAAAAGACAACATAATTCATGGGAGGACATATTTGCCAATGATACATCTAATAAGGGGTTAATACCCAAAATTTATAAATAACTCATACAGGGAATGGCCAGGTGGTTCAGTGGATAAAGTGTTGACCTGGTGTGGCAGTGGTTGTGGGTTCAAACCTTGGTCATGGCATGTATGAGAAGCAATCAATGAGTATACAACGAAATGGAACAACTAAGTGATGTATCTCTCTCTCAAATCAATGGAAAAATAAGATAACTAAACCAAAAAAGTATACAAATAAACACCAAAAAAACAATCCAGTTAAAAAATTGGCTGAGGATCTGAATGGACACTTCTTCAAAGGAAACATACAGTCACTAGACATGAAAAGATGCTCAATGTCACCAATCTTAAGACAAATGCAAATGAAAACCACAATGAGATATTATCTTGCCTGACCTGTGGTGGCACAGTAGACAGACCATCAACTTGGAATGCTGAGGTCACCAGTTCGAAGAGCCAGGCTTGCCTGTTCAAGGCACATCTGAGAAGCAATTACTATGAGTTGATGCTTCCTGCTTCTCCCTGGCCAGGGTAGCTCAACTGGTTAGAGCCCTGGTCAGCAAACTGCAGCTCATGAGCCACATGCGGCTCTTTGGCCCCTTGAGTGTAGCTCTTCCAAAAAATACCACGTGCGGGTGCTACCTTGATAAGGAATGTACCTACCTATATAGTTTAAGTTAAAAAAATTTGGCTCTCGGCCCTGGCCGGTTGGCTCAGCGGTAGAGCGTCGGCCTGGCGTGCGGGGGACCCGGGTTCGATTCCCGGCCAGGGCACATAGGAGAAGTGCCCATTTGCTTCTCCACCCCCCCCCTTTCTCTCTGTCTCTCTCTTCCCCTCCCGCAGCCAAGGCTCCATTGGAGCAAAGATGGCCCGGGCGCTGGGGATGGCTCCTTGGCCTCTGCCCCAGGCGTTAGAGTGGCTCTGGTCGCGGCAGAGAGGGGCGTGCCGGGTGGATCCCGGTCGGGCGCATGCGGGAGTCTGTCTGACTGTCTTTCCCCGTTTCCAGCTTCAGAAAAATACAAAAAAAAAAAAAAAAAAAAAAAAAATTGGCTCTCAGAAGAAATTTCAATCGTTGCCTGACCAGGCAGCGGCGCAATGGATAGAGCGTCGGACTGGGACGCAGAGGACCCAGGTTCGAGACCCTGAGGTCACCAACTTGAGCGCAGGCTCATCAGGTTTGAGCAAGGCTCACCAGCTTGAGCTCAAGGTTGCTGGCTCGAGCAAGGGGTCATTCAGTCTGCTATAGTCCCCCCCCATCAAGGCACATATGAGAAATCAATCAATGAACAACTAAGGAATCGCAATGAAGAATTGATGTTTCTCATCTCTCTCCCTTCCTGTCTGTCTGTCCCTCTCTCTGTCTCTGCCACAAAATAAAGGAAAAAAAAAAGAAATTCAATCGTTGTACTGTTTATATTTGGCCCTGTTGACTAATGACTATGCTGACCACTAGTAGAGCATCATCCCAATACATCAAGTTTGTGGATTTGATCCCAGGTGAGGGCACATACAAGAATCAACCAATGAATGCATGAATAAGTGAAATAACAAACTGATGTTTTTTACTCTTTCTCTCTCCTTTCCTCTCTCTTGAAAATCAATAAACAAACAAATAAACCACAATGTTGGTAAGGATGTGAAGAAAAGAGACCTCTTGTGCACTATTGTTGAGAATGCAGATTGGTGTAACCATTATGAAAAACAGTACAGAGGGTCCTCAAAAAATTAAAAATGGCATTGCCTTATGGCCCAGTAATTCTTTGGGTATACAGCAAAAGAAAAACCAAAACACTAATTTGCAAGAATATCTGCAATATTCATTGGAATGTTATTTACAATAGCCAAGATATGGAAACAACTCTAATGCGAATAGAGGAGTGGGTGGAAAAGTTGTGGTACATGTACAATGGAGTATTACTTGACCATAAATGAATGAAATCTTACCATTAGCAATAGCATGGATGGACCTAGAAGGTATTACCATATTTCCACATGTATAGACATACCTTATTTTGGGGGCCCAAAATTTGGAAAAAAATGTATTACATAAAAGTTATTGGAACTCAAGTTTTATTAATCATTAAATTCATACAACTCATCACTGTCAAAAGTCCCATTCATTAGCTTGTACTCATCTGTGTCTGATGACAAATCACTATCTTCATATATAGCCTTGTCCTCAGTTCCATTTACGGCATTTGAAATGCCACACTTCTTAAATGACTTGACGACAACCACTGTGTAAGACGCACCCAGTTTTTAGACCCAAAATTTTTTGAAAAATGGTGTCTTATACATGGGGATATATGGTATGCTAAGTGAAATAAGTCAGTCAGAGAAAGACAGATCCCACATGACTTCACTTACATGCAGAAGCTATAGAAAATAAACAGACAAATAAAAGTGAAATAAATTCATAGATAGATACAGAGAATAGAATGATGGGTACAAGAGAGTAGAAAGGTCAGGCAACTGGATAAAAAAAGTGAAGGGATTCGGTGGTTACAAATAGTCACAGAGATGTAAAGTGCAGCATGGGGAATATAGTCAATAATAACTACAATATGTATGGTGTCAAGTAGGTACTCAAAATATGGACGGGGAGCGCCTGACCAGGCAGTGGCACAGTGGATGAACTGTCAGACTGGGATGTGGAGGACCCAGGTTCGAGACCCCGAGGTCGCCAGTTTGAGCGAAGGCTTATCTGGTTTGAGAAAGGCTCACCAGCTTGAGCCCAAGGTCGCTGGCTCGAGCAAGGGGTCACTTGGTCTGCTCTAACCCCTCCCCCCCATCAAGGCACATATGAGAAATCAATCACTGAACTAAGGAACCGCAACAAAGAATTGATGATTCTCATCTCTCTCCCTTCCTGTCTGTCTGTCCCTATCTGTTCCTCTCTCTGCCACCACACAAAAATAAAGATTGAGGGGGAGCACTTTGGAAAGTACATTACAGTATGTCTAACAATTATGCTATACACCTGAAACTAATACAAAATAATACTGAATGTAAACTGTCACTAAAAAATAAACAAAAAGGAATGGCAATAAGTAATTTCAGTGTCAGGTGGTCAAGATAGGCTACATTAGTCTAAAATAGAATGAAAATAGTGTCCCAATTAATGCATACCATTCTAGCAGTGAAAAATAAAATAAAAAACTTGTCCTTTTAAATTATTTGTTGGCCCTGGCCGGTTGGCTCAGTGGTAGAGCGTCAGCCTGGTGTGCAAGAGTCCCGGGTTCGATTCCTGGCCAGGGTACACAGGATAAGCGCCCATCTGCTTCTCCACCCCTCCCCCTCTCCTTCCTCTCTCTCTTTTCCCCTCCCCAGCCAAGGCTCCATTGGAGCAAAGTTGGCCCGGGCACTGAGGATGGCTCTGTGGCCTCTGCCTCAGGCACTAGAATGGCTCTGGTTGCAACAGAGTGATGCCCCAGATGGGCAGAGCATTGCCCCCTGGTGGGCGTGCCGGGTGGATCCCGGTCGGGCGCATGCGGGAATCTGTCTGACTGCCTCCCCATTTCCAATTTCAGAAAAATAGAAAAAAAAAATTTTTGTTACTCTGTTCTCTTTCCAGGTTATCATATCTATTTTTACTAAGTACTATTATATTATTTTTAATTGTAAGAGAAAGTTTGTTTAGAAAGTAACAGGGGCAGAAGAAGTGAACCAGCTGGGTTGCATAAGGCTTCAGGAAACAAGTTACAAGGCAGAAAAAGGGCCCGAAAGAGAAGGCAAAGGTAACAGGCCTAGGTAAAAGAGGGGAAAGGGAAAGGCATGAGTGTGCTCCCAAGAGGGAAAGCGCAGCACTAGTTGTCTTTTGTTGAGTTCTATGCTAACAGAATTTGTCAAATCCTAGACAATTCAGCTTCTCTAAGGAACCATATAGAAGATATTTTGTGCCCTGTCCAGTTGGCTCAGTGGTAGAGCATCAGTCCAGCATGTGGTTGTCCTGGATTCAATTCCCAATCAGGGCATACAGGAGAAGAAACCATCTGCTCTCCACCCCTCCCGCAGCCATGGCTAGGTTGGAGCAAGTTGGCCCTGGGCACTGAGGATAGCTCCATAGCCTCGCCTCAAGCACTAATGTATAGCTTGGTTGCCAAGCAATGGAGCAACAGCCCCAGATGGGCACAGCATTGCCCCATAGGGGGCTTGCCAATTGGGATGCATGCAGGAGTCTGTTTCTCTGTCTCCCGCTTCTCACTTAAGAAAAAAAGAAAATTTTGTATTTGCTCCTGAAAAGATAATTAGGAGACCAGAAAGACAAACAGAGAAAGTATAGGATTTAAGTTAACAAGGGAAAGTGAATACTTGTCAAGTGAATCATCAAGAGAAACAAGAAGTTAGTACCAGCAGGATATCAGGAAGCGCTAGCTAGAGCCCTAGCCAGGTAGCTCAGCTGGTTAAGAGCAGGGGTCCCCAAACTACGGCCTGTGGGCCACATGCGGCCCCAAGGCCATTTATCTGGCCCCCACAGCACTTCCTATAGGGGCAGCTCTTTCATTGGTGGTCAGTGAGAGGAGCACATTGACCATCTCATTAGCCAAAAGCAGCCATAGTTCCCACTGAAATACTGGTCAGTTTGTTGATTTAAATTTACTTGTTCTTTCTTTCTTTCTTTCTTTATTTTTTTCCCCCTTCATTTTTTCTGAAGCTGGAAATGGGGAGAGACAGTCAGACAGACTCCCGCATGCGCCCGACCGGGATCCACCCGGCACGCCCACCAGGGGCGATGCTCTGCCCACCAGGGGGCGATAATCTGCCCATCCTGGGCGTCGCCATGTTGTGACCAGAGCCACTCTAGCGCCTGGGGCAGAGGCCACAGAGCCATCCCCAGCGCCCGGGCCATCTTTGCTCCAATGGAGCCTTGGCTGCGGGAGGGGAAGAGAGAGACAGAGAGGGAAAGCGCGGCGGAGGGGTGGAGAAGCAAATGGGCGCTTCTCCTGTGTGCCCTGGCCGGGATTGAACCCGGGTCCTCCGCACGCTAGTCCGACGCTCTACCGCTGAGCCAACCGGCCAGGGCCTTGTTCTTTATTTTTAATATTGCATTTGTTCACCCTTTTTTTTTTTTTACTTTAAAATATATGCTGTGTGCAAAGGAATTTGTTCATTTTTTTTTTTATTTTTACAGAGACAGGGAAAGTCAGAGAGAGGGATAGATAGGGACAGACAGACAGGAATGGAGAGAGATGAGAAGCATCAATCATCAGGTTTTCGTTGTGACACCTTAGTTGTTCATTGATTGCTTTCTCATATGTGCCTTGACCGCGGGCCTTCAGCAGACCAAGTAACCCCTTGCTCAAGCCAGTGACCTTGGGTCCAAGCTGGTGAGCTTTGCTCAAACCAGATGAGCCGGTGCTCAAGCTGGCGACCTCAGGGTCTCGAACTTGGGTCCTCTGCATCCCAGTCCAATGCTCTATCCACTGTGCCACCACCTGGTTAGGCTTGTTCATTTTTTTAAAAATTATTTTTATTTATATTCATTTTAGAGGAGAGAGAGAGAGAGAGAAAAGAGCGGGAGAAGCAGGAAGCTTCAACTTCCATATGTGCCTTGACCGGGCAATCCTAGGGTTTTGAACCGGTGACCTCAGTGTTCCAGGTCGACCTTTATCCACTACGCCACCACAGGTCAGGCCATAGTTTTTTTTATAGTCCAGCCCTCCAACTGTCTGAAGGACAGTGAACTGGTCCCCTGTGTAAAAAGTTTGGGAACCCCTGGTTAAGAACATCATCCCAATATGTCATGGTTGTGGGTTCAACCCCTGGTCAGAGCACATACAAGAATCAATCAATGAATGCACAAATCAACCAATCAATCAATAAAATTAAAAAAAAAAAAGGTAAGCAAAGCTAGTTCTATAGAGTGGAATAGATGCAGCAAGAAAAAAGAGATTGCCTGACTAGGCGGTGGTGCAGTGGATGGAGCGTCAGACTGGGATGCAGAGGACCCAGGTTCGAGACTCCGAAGTTGCCAGCTTGAGCGCGGGCTCATCTGGTTTGAGCAAAAACTCGCCAGCTTGGACCCAAGGTTGCTGGCTCCAGCAAGGGGTTACTTGGTCTGCTGAAGGTCCACGGTCGGGGCATGTATGAGAGAGCAATCAATGAACAACTAAGGTGTTGCAACGCACAATGAAAAACTACGATTGATGCTTCTCATCTCTCTCTGTTCCTGTCTGTCTGTCCCTGTCTATCCCTCTCTCTGACTTACTGTCTCTGTAAAAAATAAATAAATAAATAAAATTAAAAAAAAAAAAAGATAAAAGAGATTATACCTAATTTGGAGAACAATTAGTATTTCCTCAACATATGGGGAAAGTTTTAATTTATGATATATCTTTTAATGAAAAATCTGGATGGAATATACTATAAACAATCCTTTTAATGACCCCTCAATTGAAGCATCCTGACAGCCTCTCAACTCATAGCTAATATCAGTGAATAAAATAAATAAATAAATTAAAAGATAATGTAGGAATCCCACTCCTTATCCTGTATATACCCAAGTTTTGGGACATAGTTTTGAAGCATTTGATGAAACTTGTAAGTGGGGAGACAGAAGATATCAGGCTGAAGCAAAGAGACCTGACAGTTGATAAGAATCATATGCTAAAGACAGAAGAAAGAAACATTTAGGAATGACTTAATTGGGCATGTGAGATTTACCTGTGAACCTTAAGATATTGTAAAATTAAACTTAAAAAGCACAAAATATGAAAAAATTAGTCAAGTATTAATAAAATTATAATGTATTCCCAAATTATTTTATTGGAATTGGAACACTCCTAAAAATAATTATTAAATTTTAATTTGAATTAGCCCTCAGGGTAGTGTTTTTCCCCCAAATATTTCCAGTCTAAAATGAATCTGTAACTTCAGTGTGACATATAATCCTTCTTGGGACTACACCAGCAACACACATTTCCAAGTACCTCATCTTCTTTTATTTTATAATGGGTTTTCAGTATTCCTACCCTCTTGGTGAATAAATTTACAGAATGAAGTAAACACACAGTAAAGATATTTTTAGCACCCTGAAGAATCTGCATGAACAGAAAATTTACTAAGAAAAGATGATTTGGTGGGCTGTGGACAATGTTTACCTACAAGTGAGTCCTAGATTCTCCAAAAAGGGAGAAGAGACATAAATGGGAGTCCAATAATGAACACTAAAGTTGAGGTTCTAGACTGTTCACCTGGAAGGATGGTGGCCTGAGGAGAAGGTTGTGACACCGCCAGGCAGCTCAGAGCATCACAATATGTCATAATTCGGCAGCTTCCACTCTGAGACACTGGGAAGGTCTTTTGGAAATAATACTTGTGCTTAACTTGGCTGGAAGGCAAGCCGCTTAGGAAATCTGCTTGAGCGCCCCTGGGATTCCGTAACAGCTGATCCCGATGTTGCAGAATAAGTTTTTGCAAGTCCTAAACGAAAACGATTTTATAAATGTGAAGCTTTTCATTTGTTATTCCCCTCATAAAAAATTGCTTGAATACAAGTTTTATTATCCATTACATAAAAAATTAACACAAATCCTAAAGAACTGCTGCAGTTTTTACAGTATTCCAACAAGTAAATAAAATAAGGAGAACAGAGAATCATAAACAGGAGGGTTAAAAGTCATTTTTGTTTAAAACCTTCATTTTATTTGTAGACTCAGGAAGGTGAAATGACTTAAGTTTTGAATTTTCTAGTTTAATTTTTAAAAAATTCCAGTAGTAGAATTCACCATAAAGCATATAAGCTTTAAACAAATACCCTACCCAGAAATAGTGCTGTTTACTTGCTTGATAAATCCTATTTGTATCTGAGATGAACTTTAGTAATTTTAAATTCCTTTCCAATTCCTACCCCAAAAGTTCCTTGAATTAGAAAGGGCAAACGTACCTGGACACGATTATGAAGCTTAGTGCAATCCTCAGTGAGGACTTGGAGTCGGAGCCGGCACTGTGCCATTTCTAACTCGGTCTCCTTCCTTAGCATCTGCTCCTGTAGTAAGAAACTAGAAGGGGAAAGCCAGCAACAGGTAGGGATTAGAAAGGCCACAGAAGACTTCCCATCAAGATGACATAGTAAGTTCATGGCATGATACACTTTGCTGCAAATGTCATGACAGTGAATAAAATATAACAAGAAAAATATCTCATGTCTAGAAACAATACAGAACTGTAGCATGCAGGGCGCAACTCATAAGCCTACTAGACTTTGGTGTTAAAGAAGGGGTGACCAGGAGTATAGCTCCGTAAGCAATGGGGACTAAAAATGCAAAATGAGAAATCAGAGCTAGGCTCACTATTTAAGGTAGGGCCAAATTATAAAAAAATAAAATTAAAATGACACGTTAAAAAACTAAGGTTATCTATTCGATTAAAAGAATATAACAAGTTACCAGTTGTTCATCAGATACTCAAATAATACTACAAGAAAAGCGCGAAGTTAAAAACATAGGAAGTATTTAACAGGAAAATGCTAACAAAAGAATGATTAGAATTAAAAAGCATGAATAAGCATCAAGAAAAACAATGCATAATGAAAGGGCACATTCACCAAGAATAAAAATCATAAATCTGCATGTACCTGAAGACAATTTGAAAATACGAAATGTAAAATAGAGATTTTCACTTGGAGACATTATAGAAAAAAAAACTGTAAAGGAATAAAGCTGCCCCATTTACCTCATGGAAAACTGGAGAACTTAAAAAACTGCTAGAGTTCAGAAAGGCTCTTGGTTCAAGATCAAGAAAATTAGATTCATCACATTCCCCAAATACCCTATAAGTGATTAGTAAGTTAACAACAAAAAAAAAATTCATTCATAACAGCAACCTAGGAAGAAAGTTAAAGGATATGTAAGAACTTTATGAAGCAAAGTACACTTGTAAAAGAACCAAAAAAACATTAAGTAACTAAAAGGATATTATATCATGTTAATGCTGGAAAGACTCAAAAAAAATTAAGACTTATATTTACAAAAATTGAAAACCACCTTAACTGTCCATCAGTAAAAAATATACATAAGTAAATTCTAATTAGAGAACTAGAATATTATTCAGAAATTGAAATGAGTAAACTAGAGCTAAATGCCCTGAACAAAAGCAAAAACTTTTTGAAAAAATGAAGCTACAGAAGGAAAATATTATAATCCAGTAACACCTGCATAAAGTGTAAAAATATCCTGATTCACAATATACATAGATCCTCTGGATAAAGAGATGGAATTAAAGAGAATTTAGTTCACAGTTTCTATTGTATCTATAATACAACTAAAATTTTAAAATGCTACAAAGTATGTATTTGTTAGAGCATATGAGAAAAAACAAAGAAAATTAAGACCATCCGTATTACCAGTCCTCAGTAACTACTTTTCTTTTGCTAGTTCACAATATAATCACATTTATAATGTGCTTTCGCCAGACCAGGCGGTGGCGCAGTGAATAGAGCATCGGACTAGGATGCTGAGGACCCAGGTTCGAGACCCTGAGGTCACCAGCTTGAGTGCAGGCTCATCTGGTTTGAGCAAAAGCTCACCAGCTTGGACCCAAGGTCTCTGGCTCCAACAAGGGGTTACTTGGTCTGCTGAAGGCCCGCGTTCAAGGCACATATGAGAAAGCAATCAATGAACTAAGGTGGTGCAATGCGCAACGAAAAATTAATGATTGATGCTTCTCATCTTTCCATTCCTGTCTGTCCCTGTCTCTCTCTCTGTTAAAAAAAAAAAAAGTGCTTTCACATGACAACATATATATTATGTGCACTTCAACAGTAGTTTTAATGAATGTACAATATTCCATCACATAGATATTCCAGAAATTACTCAACCAATTAATTCTCTTGGATTACCAATGCCAAATAAAAAGATTCAAGTAAATCTTTCCATACATCCTTGATTATTTCTTTAAAATAAATGCCTGAAGTAGAATTACTTTTAGAGGTTGTGAAGCAGGCCCTACCCAGTTAACTCAGTTAAGAGAATCGTCCTAAAACAAGGTTGTGGGTTTGATCCCTGGGCAGGGTACACATGGGAAGCAACGAAAGAAAGCACGCCGGAGTGGAAAAAATGAACAAATAAACGCTTCGCTTCCTCCTTCCTCTCTCTCTAAAAATCAATAAAAATTAAGCCCTGGCAGCACCATCCCAAGCACAGAGGTTGCCAGTTTGACTCCTCAGTTAGGGCACATACAGGAGCAACTCCATGTTCTTGTCTCTCTCCTCCCGCCCCTGCCTCTCTCTTGAAAACAAATAAAAATAGATAAATAAGTAAATAAATAAATAAAGGTTGTAGAAGCATGCTGCGAAGGGCTTCTCTAAATGGTGTGCATGTGGCCTGACCAGGCGGTGGCGCAGTGAATAGAGCATTGGACTGGGATGCCGAGGACCCAGGTTCGACACCCCGAGGTTGCCAGCTTGAGCGCGGGCTCATTTGGCTTGAGCAAAACAAAAAAGATATAAATAAAAATAAAAAAATGCTCACCAGTTTAGACCCAAGGTCGCTAGCTCAAGCAAGGGGTTACTCGGTCTACTGAAGGCCCACAGTCAAGGCACATATGAGAAAGCAATCAATGAACTAAAGTGTTAAAACAAAAAACTGATGATTGATGCTTCTCATCTCTCTCCGTTCCTGTCTGTCTGTCCCTATCTATCCCTCTCTCTGACTCTCTGTCCCTGTAAAAAAAAAAAGTAAAAATAAATAAATAAACAAACAAATAAATAGTGTGCATGTGTACTTTGTTAGAAGTAGTGCACCAGAGAACCCATTTCCCTGAAGTCTCTCAGTGGTATCTCTATTCTTTAATATTCTTAAAGCATATTTTAAGTACAGCTATTAGCAATTGTTCTTGGGCTTCCAAAATCCTGATTTCTTACACTGCACTATATGTGCAAAGCTTCACTTATGAGTCTTTTGTATAGAGTGCTATTGTAGTGGAGTTTAGGAACACCATCAGCAAAAATGGCATCATTTAAGTAATGTGCCAGATCCTGTTTGTTTTTGTGTGTGTATGTGACAAAGACAGAGAAAGAGACAGAGAGAGGGACAGACAGACAGGAACAGAGAGATGAGAAGCATCAATTCGTTGCAGCACCTTAGTTGTTCATTGACTGCTTTCTCATATGTGCCTTGACCATGGGCCTTCAGCAGACCGAGTAATCCCTTGCTCGAGCCAGCGACCTTGGGTCCAAGCTGGTGAGCTTTTGCTCAAACCAGATGAGCCCGCACTCAAGCTGGCGACCTCAGGGTCTCGAACTGGGTCTTCTGCATCCCAGTCCGACGCTCTATCTACTGCGCCACTGCCTGGTCAGGCCAGATCCTGTTTTTTAAATTTCTTTATTTTATTTTAGAGAGCATGAGGAATGGGGGGAGGGGCAAGGAGAGGAGGGAGAGGAAAAAAGGGGGGGAGTAGGGGAGTGGAGAGGGAGAAAGAGAGAGAGAGAGAGAGAGAGAGAGAGAGAGAGAGAGAGAGGAGAGGAGGAAGAGGAGGAGGGAGAGACAGAGATTTGTTGTTCTACTCATTTATGCATTCACTGGTTGATTCCTGTATGTGACCTGATTGGGATAAAATCTGCAACCTTGGCATACTGGGACAATGCTCTAACTGAGCTTCTTGGCCAGATATTCTAGCGAAGAGGAGTCTAAGACTTGGAAAGTGTTTCAGATGGCCACGAACTGGCTTACAGAGAGTATGAGATGGGAATCTCGGGTTCAGTTTTCATAGTATTTAGCAGCAGAGGCAGGCGGTAAATGAGTAAATTTAATCCTTAGGTTAGAAGCTGGACAGGCTACAACAAAAGCCCCACAATATCTTCTTTCTGGTTGCCCAGGCCAGGTGTAAGGTATTAAAGTAGGGCTATAGGTTTCTCAGAACATCTGACTTTAGCCTGGCCAGGCGGTGGCGCAGTGGATAGAGCGTCGGACTGGGATGCAGAGGATCCAGGCTCAAGACCCCAAGGTCGCTAGCTTGGGCACGGGCTCATCTGGCTTGAGCAAAGCTCACCAGCTTGGACCCAAGGTCCCTGGCTCAAGCAAGGGGTTAGTCGGCCTGCTGAAGGCTCGCGGTCAAGGCACATATGAGAAAGGAATCCATGAACAAGGTGTTGCATCGAAAAACTGATGATTGATGCTTCTCATCTCCCTGTTTCTGTCTGTCTGTCCCTATCTCTGACTCTCTCTTTTTCTCTGTAAAAAAAAACAACTTCTGATTTTAGGAGGGCTTAAAACACCGTGGTCTTGATCTCCCCAGGTCATACTTACCAAAGGCTTATAGTCTTTTTGTGTGTGTGTGACAGAGACAGAGAGAGGGACAGATAGGGACAGACAGGAAGGGAGAGAGATAAGAAGCATAATTTCTTTGTTGTGGCTCTTTAGTGTCCTTAGTTGTTTACTGACTGCTTTCTCAAATGTGCTTGGGAGGGGGGTTGCAGCAGAGCGAGTGACCCCTTGCTCAAGCCAGCGACCTTGGGCTTCAAGTCAGCACCATGGGGTCATGTCTATGATCCCACACTCAAGCCGGTGACCTCAGGGTTTCGAACCTGGGTCCTCCATGTCCCAGTCTGACGCTCTATCCACTGTGCCACCACCTAGTCAGGCCCGAAGGCTTAAGTCTTAAAGCCAATTCCAATTTCATGGGAAAGCCTCAAGTGCTTCTACAGAAGAAAGCACATTCCTTCAATACTTAACCTTAGTAGTCAAAAGGCCAAGAATCAGTGCTGCTCCATTCCTTCTGAACCTACTTGTTCCAATCAGCACACAACACTCAGGCTCTGTAAATAGAGGCTCATGAGAGGTGCTGAGCACATAGAAAGAACAAGTGGCAGTCCTCCTCCTGTTGCCCTTCTTTCTTTCATGTCTTTCTGCAACACTGGTGAGTACTCCGGACATTACAACAGAATTTAAACCGGCAAACTACAATGGAAAACGATTGCACTGACTTGTAACTGAGAAATGCACTGAAGTTTAACTCAGTCATAACTGAAATTACAATTATTTGTTACCCCAGATTCCCATTTTTAATGCTATCTGGAGAATAAACCAGGCAGACTTCTTCCAGAAGATGATTGGATATATATAGTAAGTCACAATATGAGACAGACAGATAGCAATCCCTAGAGATCCTCAGTCACAGACCAAGTAAAGCCTCAGAACTACACAAAGAGTGACCCATATATCCTTTTCCAGCTAGGCAAACTCTTTCTACCTACCTTTTCATGCGCTCATGTTCACTAGTGTCCAAAGCTCTCAGGGTTCGGGCATAAAGTACAACAATGTCACTGTGCTTGGCTTTCTTGTTGCACTAAAAAGCCCAATAGGATACAATTAGTAGGCGTCTAGGAATCCTCCTGACTTAACATGACTGTGCATATGCGCAGTCCCTATGTACAGCCCTTACCTGGGGACATTTTCGTGTTGGTCCTTTGAGCCACTTAGAAATGCAACTAAACCCAAAGAGGTGCCCACAGCGTAATGCAGAAAGCCTGTGGTCCCCAGCATTTGTCCATTGCTCTAAACATATTGTACAAGTGTCCCCTTCTTCCTCATTCGTAGGAGCTGAAGGTACAGGAGAGCTGGACTTCTGGGGAGACTGCTGGATGGAAACCAGAACACATTAGAGAAAATGCAAAATCAGTCTTGAAGAGGACTCATAACTACCAAATTAACAAAACCTCATAAAAATGATACAAAAACAGTATAGAAAAACTATTAACACCTATAAATCACTTGTCATTCTTTCTAGAACGCAATCCAGTCAAATGTAATACAAGCTATGAAAATATTACTGCTGTTTGATCTTATGAAACGCTTAGATTTTTTTTTCATTCAAATGAAGAAAAAGAGCTATCTTTAAGATATATAATAAAACTAGCAGTTACCCAGTCAACTAACAACAGGGAACAGCAGGTTTATTACTCATCTAAAATTCAGTTCATAATCAACTCAAGTAGCTATAAAATACTTGGCTCATGTGAATCAAAGAAAAATACCACAAAAACAAATATAAACAGCTTACAAAAAAATACATATGGTCAATAATTGTTCTTATAAGTAAATAAATGCAAATTAAAGATGCCATTTTTCATCTATTAGTTGGTATAAATTGATGTCTGATGAGAGTGAGGGAGAAACAGGTATGCTTACATACTGTTGTTGCAAGCAGAAAGTAGCACAAATTTTACAGAGGGCAGTCTGACATATCTATTAAAACTAAAATACATATCTCTCCTTTGACATAGCAATCTCTCTGCTAGGAATATATACTATGAAGAAAGGCACAAAATTTGCCAACATATTTATTTGTACAAGGACGCTCAGTGTGCCACAATTTATATTAGGAAAAAATGAAAAAGAAAGGGGAACGACCATAGCATACATGACAAGAGGTAACGAAAATTTTATTTATATGATGAAATGCTATTTTTAAGCTATTAATAAAAATGAGATTAAACTTAATGTACTGATAATAGGAAGCTCTCCAAAATGTAGTTAAGTCAGAGGGAAAAGGAATAAACAAGGTATAATAATATATTAAACAAGGTATAATATAATCCCATTTGTGTAAGTTTAAAAATAGAACATTTATACACATAAATTTACAGGTACATAAAATTTTTCTAGAGGGAAGAAATAAAAACAGGAAGACCATGTAGAAACTTGCAAAAAAGTAGATAAATGTTTTGGGATTGGCAAAGTCCACAATTAATGTAAATAATTTTCATATTAAGGACAACAGTATGTTATTTTTGTAAATAAAAAATATTTATCACATAGCAATCACATTCTGTCAGCGAGTTCATAAACTACATTCATATGTACGATTTTAGTTGACATTTAACCTTATTAGTTAAAGACAGGACAAGTTATTCTCACTCCCCCCCAACCCCCAACCTTTTTAAACCTAAGAGAAAGAAGTCACACAAATGACTAATTTTGACAAGATCGGACTCCTAGACCTCCTGCCTACAAAGCCTACAAAGTTTTCCATTTTAGCCTGCAGCCTCCTTTTAAAATGAAAATCCAAACCTTTCATTTAAAAGGATGTTCATTCATATTACCTGCTTGAGGAGAGTCTCTCTTCCACCAATACATGTAACTTCTTGCTCTGATGAAATACTTTCTGATTGTTCTGTGAAGTTGTTTCCAGAAATGACAGGATAGGCAATTACAAAAGAAGACACAAATTGTAAGGTATCAGAGGCTAGCAGAACCTGACTCATTCACCACTAATTGGTAGTGATACTGTAAAAGGGATGACAATTTTCCCAAGTAGCATCAGTAAGTTTTCCCCCCCACTTATTTTAGATAATTTCAAACATACATGAAAGTAGACAGAATAGTATAACTCACCCAAGGTACCCATCACCCCATTTCAAACCCTAAAATAGCATTTTCACTTGTAAAAACTTGTAACATTAACTGATAAGGATTTATTTTTACATAAACACTACTATTATACCTAATATTTTATAAAATGAACAATAATCCTCTAATACTATCTAATACTTAGGCACCCAGTTCACTTCAAATTTTCCCAGTTGTGTTAAAGTTACTCTTTACAGAAGATTTATTCCAATCAGAATCTAAACAAGGTCTCCACAATAACCTTGACTGTTATGTCTCTTAAGTCTTTTTCCTTTACCCATGTTTATCTCGGGCACTGATTTGTTGGGGGGATTTTGTCATTTGTTTTATTAAAAGTCCTACATCCTGGATCTGACTGCTTCCTTGTGGTATCGCTTACAGAGTTGCTCTATCATCTACATTTCCTATAAACTGGCAGTTACATCTAGAGGCTTCAGTAGATTCAACTGTTTTTTGGGAAGAGGAGGGATAGCAAATACTTCTTAAGATTATACACTTCTGATTGTAGCATATGCCTGGTCAAGACACATTGCTTGATATACATGTCTTGACCAGGCAAGCCCAGGGTCTAGAACCAGCAACCTCAGCATTCCCGGTCAATGCTTTATCAACTGCACCAGCACAGGCCAAGCTAGTCATTTTTCTTTCTTATTTATTTATTTTTTTTGTATTTTTTCTGAAGCTGGAAACGGGGAGAGACAGACAGACTCCCGCATGTGCCCGACCGGGATCCACCCGGCACGCCCACCAGGGGGCGACGCTCTGCCCACCAGGGGGCGATGCTCTGCCCACCAGGGGGCGATGCTCTGCCCCTCCGGGGCGTCGCTCTGCCGGGACCAGAGCCACTCTAGCGCCTGGGGCAGAGGCCAAGGAGCCATCCCCAGCGCCCAGGCTATCCTTGCTCCAATGGAGCCTCGGCTGCGGGAGGGGAAGAGAGAGACAGGAAGGAGAGGGGGAGGGGTGGAGAAGCAGATGGGCGCTTCTCCTGTGTACCCTGGCCGGGAATCGAACCCGGGACCTCTGCACGCCAGGCCGACGCTCTACCACTGAGCCAACCAGCCAGGGCTCATTTTTCTTTTTGAGGCTCAAATTTTTATGTAATTTCCCCCACCCTTTTATTATTTATTTATTTATTATTATTATTATTTTTTTTTGAGAGCGTGAGAGAAAGACAGGAAGGGAGAAAGAGAGTGAGAAGCATCAACCCATAGTTGCTCTCACCTTAGTTACACATTAAACTTCTTGTATCTGCCTTGACCAGGGCTGTACGAATGTCCCCTTGCTCAAGCTCACACCCATGGGCTTTTTGTGCCAGCGACCTTTAAGGTCAAACTGGCGAGATTTAGGATAGTGTGGATGATTCCCATGCTCAGAGAGAACAACCTCAGGGCTTCGAACTAGAGATATCGGTGTTCCAGGCCTTACTGTGCCACCACCAGTCAGTCAGGCATGTCATTTTCTTACTTTGCTTCTAGATTTTGAAGTACTCTTTACTATTCGCTTTTATCACTCATGCACTCTTCCAATACCAAAATAGTTTCATTTTTTCAAATTAGATCTCTGATCCACTTATTATATCCTGGTTCATAGAATAAGGAATAAATCCAATTTAATTGTTTTCAGTTAGTTATCCAGTTTTAACAATACAAATTTAAAGTCTCTTTTCCCCAATGATTTGAGATTTACCCCTTAAAAAAACTAGAATTTCCTTATACTTTTAGGTATTTCTCTAGATGTTCCAAAATCCTATATTTTAGATTTGAGTGACTGCATCTTTTGAGATATTTTTTACTATATTCCTCTACTTCCTTCCTGTAAATTATGCAAACTAGTTATTATATCTAGAGTCTTATATAGATTCAATTTGTTTGTTCTGTGTTTTGTTTTTCTGCAAAAGTACTTCCTAAGTGGTGTGGATACTTCTGATTATAGTAGTACATTAAGAGACACATAAGGTCTGGAGGTATCAGCCCGGTCCCTTTATTAAAAAGAATTCTACTAACCTTTCAGCCTAATGATTTTAGGATCCATTGATGATCTTTGCCTAGATACATTATTTCATTATGAGTCACAAAATGATTTTTTCCCTATCATTTCTACCCCATTATCTGGAATTCTTCTACTTAAAAAAATGCCTTGGGGCCCTGGCCGGTTGGCTCAGCGGTAGAGTGTCGGCCTGGCATGCAGGGGACCCGGGTTCGATTCCTGGCCGGGGCACATAGACATAGGAGAGGTGCCCATTTGCTTCTCCACCCCCCCCTTCCTCTCTGTCTCTCCCTTCCCGCAGCCAAGGCTCCATTGGAGCAAAGATGGCCCGGGCGCTGGGGATGGCTCCTTGGCCTCTGCCCCAGGCGCTAGAGTGGCTCTGGTCGAGGCAGAGCATCGCCCCCTGGTGGGCAGAGCATCGCCCCTGGTGGGCGTGCCGGGTGGATCCCGGTCGGGTGCATGCGGGAGTCTGTCTGACTGTCTCTCCCCGTTTCCAGCTTCAGAAAAAAAAAATACAAAAAAAAAGAAAAAAAAATGCCTTGGGAGTCGGTCGGAGGGATAAATAGGCAGAGCACAGAGCATTTTTAGGGCAGTGAAAATGCTCTGCAAATTATGATGCTGGTTGTCCAAACCCATAGAACATATAACACCAAGAGTGAACCATAAGTAAACTATAGATTTCTAGTGATGACAATATGTAACAAACGCACCATTCTGGTGAGTGAGAGGCAGGTAATGTGTGTATGGGGACAGAGGTTGTATGAGAAATCTCGGTACCTTACTTTCCAGTTTGTTGTGAACCTTAAACTATTCTAAAAAAAAAAAAAAAAAAGGCTTAGACTGACCAGGCAGTGGCGCAGTGGATAGAGCGTCGGACTGGGACGCAGAGGACTCAGGTTCAAGACCCCAAGGTCGCCAGCTTGAGCGCAGGCTCATCTGGTTTGAGCAAGGCTAACAAACTTGAGCCCAAGGTCACTGGCTCGAGCAAGAAGTCACTCACTCTGCTGTAGCCCCCTAGTCAAGGCACATATGAGAAAGCAATCAATGAACAACTAAGGAGCCACAACAAAGAATTGATGTTTCTCATCTCTCTCTCTTCCTGTCTGTCCTTCTCTCTGACTCTGTCACAAAATAAATAAATAAGCTTTGAACATTAAAAAAAAAAAGTCTTAAAAAAAATACAAACAAACCCCCAAATCTTCTTTGTTCAACTATTTGATTTTCCAGCTTTCAGAGTAATAAGTTAACAGCTCTAATAAATTACAATGTTTGATAAACAGGTTTTTAAAAATGTATAGATATGAATTTACAGATTTTCATAGATTTGATTTATATCGACATTATTTCAATCTATAATCCAAGTACACACTCACTATTCTTTTTGATGCTCTAACTATCCCATATTAGGTCACTAAGAGCCCTTTCTGGGTTGCTCCTGTGTTTACTGATGTAACTCCATGAGACTTAGATGGTTTCCCTGCTTTCTAGCCTAATAAATGCCTAGGCTCATCTTTTAGATTTCCTATCCTGGACCTGGAAAGCCATTTCTCGAAAAGGCCTGGTTCCACTTAGTGGGAAAAGCCCACAGTCTGGGGTATCAGAAGATTTTTAATGTAAGCAGGACATACACTTTAGGGGTCTCTGCCCACCAACTGTTAAATAAATTCCACTTGCACAATACATAACATTATACTAGGACTTAAAAAGTGGAAGACTAGAGAGGGTGCTGAATTTACAAAAGCTTTTCTTTAAACAAAATAAATCTACTTCTTTCTCAAATGTCCAAGAAAATAAAGGGGAATGTAAAATGTCATTACCAAGTAAATGATTCACTGGGTCCCAAATCATACAATACTGCAAGTCAGCAAATCCTCTCTATATAATTATGGCCAGTGAAAACTATAATATAAAGCAGTAATCTATAACATTTTTTGGGGAAAAGGAAAGGTATTAAAACATGTATCTAGCGTTCCTAGCCTTTTGGAATCTAAGCTTCTAGAAGTTAGCCTTGTGAATTCAAACCTGGATAAAACACTCACCTTCTGTAATGACAGCTCCAGGTTCCTCTGCCTGGACAACCTCTCCATCCTCCACATCAGTGTCAGAATCAGAACTGCTTGATACCTGCAAGTCTTCAGAGACAGGATTGCTAGCCCCTGAATCATGAGAGGTAGTTGGCAAATGAAGCTGACTCCTGCTCAGTATTAAGTAAGCATCCATTGGCGCTCTGGACCTATTTATGGAGAAAGACAACAGTATTATAGTACAATGGAATAACACCACAAAAACAACCCAGGGTAATCTGGAAGTAAATCCTAGTCATTTCAACCCATCTCCAGACCATTAAATGCTGCCTTTGAGCACTGAAGCAGGAATAGTAGATTTAGGCAGATGTTGGCTGGTATGTATACTCTTTTCTACTCAACAGTAGAAAAAGGTCTACCTTGGAGCTTGACCTTTCTGCTGAAAGCTAATTTTTACTTTATTGGCCTTCGGGCATGTATCCATATGTTTTAAAGGACACAACTTAGCAATCTGCCTGTTAGTATAAAGGGGTTGGAAAGAAAGTGGGCAAGAAGAAAATGGGTCCTCTTGGTTAAATATGGTCTCATGGGATTCTGCTACTGCAGCTAGGAAGACCAAGGTCTTTTGGGATACAGTACGAAGTCTGGCTTCAGTCTTCATTGTTTCACTTCTTAATTTAAGACATTATTTTTCCTTTGAAGTTTAATATAAAGTTAAGGTCAAAAACAGCATGATAGCAAAAAAGAACTCAAGACGAGGAGAGTTGGGAACAGATTTAACATTCTAATAATTCTGACTAGCTGAGTTTTAACTATAACCAGTACTATTTCCCAGTTTCCCTCATTTCCAAGGTAACAAACCATATTCAATTTATAACCCAGAATTAATGACACTCAATATTAAAAACCAAAAAGGTATTCTGAACCTTGGAACATATTACTGAACTAATAGTCAAAGTGTTACTGAAAGGTGACCTACTTTGTTTTAATAACTGTTTATATGACATTACCAGAAACATTGTTGGAGATCATTCACAAAGAAAATTATTATTATTTTTTGTGACAGACGAGAGAGAGGCAGATAGGGACAGACAGGAAGGGAAAGAGATGAGAAGCTTCAACTCTTCATTATAGCACCTTAATTGTTCACTGATTGCTTTCTCATATGTGCCTTGACGGGAGGGTGAGGGGATGTCGGGAGGAGAGGCTGCAGCAGAGCGAGTGACTCCTTGCTCAAGCCAGCAACAACAAAGAAAAATTTTGTTTTCTTATAGGAAAACTAACATTTATGGCAAACCAGGGCTTTCTATTAAAAAATAGATGATTAAATGGAACAAAGTAAACATCTGGTATCCAATTCAATAGAAGATTCATCCTTTTAAAATAAAGTGAATTAAAAGATGTAGTGGATGAATCCTTTCTGATTCAAAGTGTACAATTCAGTGTTTTGCACAACCACAAGGTTATGCAACCATAATCACTTTATGCCAAAACATCTTCACCACACCTAAAATGAACTCTACCCTTCTCTCCCTCTTTCCCCCATCCCCTAACACCACTAATTTACTTTGTCTCTATAGATTTGTCTATACTGGACATTTCATGAATGGGATCAAATGTGGCCTCTTGGGTCTGGCTTTTTCAAAACTTGATAAATACAAGGATTATGTCACCTGCAAATAGTTACTATTATTTCTTCCTTTCTAATTGAAATGCCTTCTATCTCTCTCTTTTATCTGATTGGCCTGGCTGAAACCTCCAATACAATGGCAAATAGAGGAAGTGGCAAAAGCAGACATCCTTGCTTTGTTTCTGTATTAGGGGTAAAGCTTTCAGTCTTTGTCCTTAGTATGTTAGCTGTGAGTTTTTCATGATGCCCTGTACAGGGTAAGGAAGTTCCCTTCCATTCCTAGTTTTTTTGTTTTTTTTTTAATAAAGTCTTTTTTTTAAAATTTATTTATTTATTTATTCATTTTAGAAAGGAGAGGGAGAGAGAGAGAGGAGAGACAGAGAGAGAGAAGGGGGGGGAGGAGCTGGAAGCATCAACTCCCATATGTGCCTTGACCAGGCAAGCCCAGGGTTTCGAACTGGCGACCTCAGCATTTCCAGGTCAATGCTTTATCCACTGCGCCACCACAGGTCAGGCATTCCTAGTTTGTTGAATACTTCTTTTTATCATCATGAAGGGGTTTTGTCAAATGGTATTTCTGCATCAGTTGAAATGTTCATTTCCTCCCCTTTATTGTATTAATATGGTACATATTGCTAATTTTTTTCTGTATGTCGAATCCATTTTACTTTCCTGAAACAAATCCTATTTGGTTATGGTACATAATCCTTTCTATATGTTGTTGAATTCAATTTGGTAGTATTTTATTGAGTATTCTTGCATCTAGATTCATAAAGGATAGTGGTCTCTAGTTATCTTGTAATGTTTTTGTATGGTTTTGGGTAATAATGGCCTGAGATGATCAGTTGGAAAGTGTTCCCACTTCTATTTTTTAGAAAAGTTTATGAAGTACTGCTATTATTTTTGTTTTAAAATGTTTGGTAGAATTCACCATGGTCACCATCTAGTTCTGGGCTCTTTGTGGAAATATTTTTTAATTACTAATTTGATTTGTTATTGGTTTATTCAGATTTTTTTCTTTTTTTTTTTTTTTAAAGATTTCATTTATTCATTTTAGAGAGGAGAGAGAGAGAAGGAAGGGGGAGAAGGAGCAGGAAGCATCAACTCCCGTATATGCCTTGACCAGGCAAACCCAGGGTTTCAAAACCAGCGACCTCAGCATTCCAAGTCACAGATTTTCTTTTTCTTGAGAGCACTGATAGATATGCTTTTTAAAAATTTGTCAATTTCACCTAGGTTATCTAATTTCTTCGTATAAAAATGTTCACAGTAGTCCCTTATAATACTGTTTTCTTCTGTAAGGTTGATAGTAATAATGTTTCCCCTTTTATTTCTATTCTAGTACTTTGAGTCTTCTATTTTTTGGTCTAGCTAGAAGAAATTAGACTTGTTTTTTAAAAATTACTCATTATTATTGCTTTTACATAGTAAAACAGGCATTTCCAAGGTCTGGTGGGGACATGGGAAAGGAGAGCTATGAAAAGGAACAAGAGGCAGTGGTAGTAGGAGTTTCTCTTTGGGAGTGCAACCTTGAAACCCAAGAAATCCTCCTCTCTTTTTTTGTGTGTGTATTTTTCTGAAGTGAGAAGCAGGGAGGCCAAGCAGACTCCCGCATGCGCCCGACCAGGATCCACCCAGCAATCCCACTAGGGGTTGATGCTCTGCCCATCAGGGGCGATGCTCTATTGCAACTGGAGCCATTCTAGTGTCCAGGCCAACTTTGCTCCAATGGAGCCTTGGCTGCGGGAGGGGAAGAGAGAGATAGAAAAAGGAGAGGAATCTCTGATTGATCAATGTCACCCCATTAAAATTAATAAAAAATTTAAAAAAAAAAGAAAAAGAAAAGAAGGAAGAGTGAAGAAGTAGATGGGTGTTTCTCTTGTGAACCCTGGCCAGGAATCAAACACAGGACTTCTACATGTTGGGCTGACGCTCTACCACTGAGCCAACCGGCAAGGCCTGGAAGAAATCCTCCTCTTTCCCTGTATTATTTGGATGACAATGTCCCTTATCATTTTTGAATTATTCAACAGTATGGGGTAAGCTCTTGCCCCTGCCTAACCTCCATAGTCCTGGATTACTTGAACTCCAGGAGAACAGGTACCCTAATCCAGGAAGGCCCTTCCCAGTAGATCGGGCACGTCAAGGTGGCATGGCTGTAGACAATGCCCAGTAGCTCAGTTGGCTAATAATGTCAACGTTACAGGTTTGACCTCCGGTCAGGGCACATACAAGAATCAACCAATGAATGCATCAATGAGTGGAACAACAAATCAATGCTTCTCTCTCTTTCTAAATTCAACAACAGCAACAAAAATTCAGAAAGAACCATTTGTAGTTCATAAGCATGACTGGGCGTTCACACTCTTGAGTAAGATGTGCCTTCCTCAAATCTTATTATGGTATTGGCACACTACCTATCTGATGTGAAAAAGAAAATCAGAAGGTATAAGCAATCAGACCTGGAAAAGCTCACTTTTTTTTTTTTTTACAGGGACAGAAAGAGAGAGTCAGAGAGAGGGATAGGTAGGGACAGACAGGAACAGAGAGAGATGAGAAGCATCAATCATTAGTTTTTCACTGCGACACCTTAGTTGTTCATTGATTGCTTTCTCATATGTGCCTTGACCATGGGCCTTCAGCAGACCTAGTAACCCTTTGCTCGAGCCAGCGACCTTCGGTCCAAGCTGGTGAGCTTTGCCCAACCAGATGAGCCCGCGCTTAAACTGGCGACCTCAGGGTCTCAAACCTGGATCCTCCGCATCCCAGACTGGCGCTCAATCCACTGCGCCACCGCCTGGTCAGGCCAGCATGATTTTTAAGTGTCATTCTCCTATGAGTTGGTGAACACAAGTTAAGTGTCCCCCACCAGAGCAGTCAACCCCCCTCAACTGAGTAGATGAACAACCAAGGCTGAGGAATACTATGAAAGGTCTCATGGTGTCAACTAGCCCCTAATGACACAATTTTCACTCTCAGCCCACTTAACTCACTTCAACAGAGCCCTCAAACTGGACTGCAAGCTATCTTCACCTATCACACAAATGTGTGAAATCTTATTTTGCCTTCCTAATGAGAGGTAATGACACTTTAAAGTAACTGAGTAACATGCATTTGCAATTCTTATTCACCACAGAACTAGGAACCCACCATCTTTGATCAGTCACATCCAGAAGTGAGCAGGCACTATAGAGACTGGAGACAAAGTAATGTGGTCACTGTAATCACCAGGATCCATGGAAAAGGATGCTGAATCCTGAGACTTTTTTTTGTGTGTGAGACAGAGAGAGGAACACATAGGGACAGACAGAAAGGGAGAGCGATGAGAAGCATCAATTCTTTGTTACAGCACCTGAGTTGTTCACTGACTGCTTTCTCATATGTGCCTTGGGGGTGGGGGTGGGGGGTGACAGCAGATTGACCCCTTGCTCAAACCAGATGAGCCTGCGCTCAAGCTGGTGACCTCGGGGTCTCAAACCTGGGTCCTCCGCATCCCAGTCCGATGCTCTATCCACTGTGCCACCGCCTGGTCAGGCTGAATCTTGAGATTTAAGGCACAATCCCAATCCCAGAGTTATCCCAGTTAAAGCACAAATTAACCCACTGGCTTCTTCATTTGCAAAACAGGTAAACAGATAACCTAGCTACTGTTTTTTAGTATGGTCTCACTATTCTTAGTATTCAAACAAACAAATTTGCTTGAAGCTCCCGCTATGTATCTATGTAGAAAGTGAGTCTGCCAGCTTCACTTCCTCTGTGCAGTAGCTTTGAGACGCTGAATAAAACACACTCTTGGGGTTCCATAAAATGAATTCAACCTCTTTAAACCTAAAAATATTTAAAAGGCCAAATGTGAAATAATATTTTTTTATTTTAGTGAAAGGAGGGGAGGCAGAGAGATAGGCTCCCGCATGCACTAGACTGGAATCCACCCAGCAAGCCCACTAGGGGGCGATGCTCTGCCCATCCGGGGCTGTTGCTCTGTTGCCCAGCAACTGAGCCTTTTTTTTTTTTTAACCTGAAGTGGAGGCCATGGAGCCATCCTCAGCACCTGAGGCCAACTTGCTTGAGCCAATATAGCCACAGCTGTGGGAGGGGGAGAGAGAGAGAGAGAGAGAGAGAGAGAGAGAGAGAGAAAGAGAGAGGAGAGAGAGGAGGGCCAGGTGGAGAAGCAGATGGTTGCTTCTCCTGTGTGTCCTAACCAGGAATTGAACCCAGGATATCCACACATTGGCCGACATTCTACCACTGAGCCATCAAGCGGCCAGTGCCAGGTACTGCAAACAAAACAGGAAGAAGTTAAAAACAGACAAGACCTAGACAACTGTTATTCTTTATAATAACCCTGTCAAAACTTGACAACTACACTCTTCAGAGGTACACTCAAGGCCTGACCTGCGGTGGTGCACTGGGTAAAAGCATTGACCTGGAAACGCTGAGGTTGCTGGTTTGAAACCCCAGGCTTGCCTGGTCAAGGCACATATGGGAGTTGATGCTTCCTGCTCCTCCCTCTGTTCTCTCTATTGCTTTCCTCTCTCTCTCTCTCTCCTCTCTCTCTAATAAAAATGAATTTAAAAAAAGGTACACTCAAACCAAAAACTATGAAAGTAACATTTCAATTCTTGAACACATTCTCACGTGAGGACTGGAATACTTCCTACTTAGATCAACTCTCAATTCACATTCTACTTTTCACAAGGGTTCTCTAAATCCAGCCTATACCACTATGGGGTGTGCCAATGAACAATGGGTCTTATTGTTAGTGCAGTGAATCTGCAAGTTAAGAAACATTTTTTTGATATAAGAGGTGCAAATGATCTAAAGAGCCAGCCTCTACAGAAGCCATTGCCAATAAACTACCACCCAGTTTTCAAAGTACCTCAGTATAACTTCTCCCCTCAATTACTTTGTTATGCACTTTTATTTCCATATGACCTGTGAGGAATTGGGGGTTCAGAAAAGTTACCTGACTTGTCAAAAGTCACAATGCCTATACTATCATCAATATAGCACTAGAGATGTGACTAGAGCCTAACGTACTTAATTCCCAAACTGGTACTAATCACACAACCTTTCATTATTATTTACCTGGCACTGTCAGTTCTCTGAGACCCTGTAGTTCTTCTAGTTCTGCGTGAAGCAGTCACTCTTCTCCTTCTGGCTCTCACTGGCCCCACGTTGTGGTCTGAAGGTGGCCTCAGGAATTCTAGTATGCCATGCAGACTCTGTAGCCCAGTAATGTAGTTTACTGACTCAAATGAAGATACTTGGATGGTGTGGTTAGCACCAGATTCCTGCTGATGCTCCTCTGAAGCTCCTGGATTGATGTTCTCCACATTCTCTTCTCTGAAGGGCTCTAATTCCTCTGTCAGGTCAATGAACACCTGTGGAGCAGGTGCCAGGGAGTCTGGGCCGTCTTGGCTGTTGAGAACTTCAGCAGGAGCAGGCTGGAACAGGAGTAGTCTGCCTTCAGTCACTTCAGCGGAAGCAGACTGAAGCAGGGGTAGTTCCCCTTCGCTGTAGACTTCAGCCGGAATATGCTGTAGGGGTAGTTCCCCTTCGCTGTAGACTTCAGCCGGAATATGCTGTAGGGGTAGTTCCCCTTCGCTGTAGACTTCAGCCGGAATATGCTGTAGGGGTAGTTCCACTTCGCTGTAGACTTCAGCCGGAACATGCTGTAGGGGTAGTTCCCCTTCGCTGTAGACTTCAGCCGGAACATGCTGTTCAGCAGCATTATGAGCTAACTCCACCTCAAGATCATACTCCATTGCTTCATAAGCCATCACTGAGGAAGCAATATTTGTAAAAAGCATCAGTAAAATAGATAAAACATGTGTAGCTGATAAAATCACATCTAGATTTTTAGAATTTCTGTTTAAGATCATTCTTGGCAAAGCTGAGAAGATTTTAGTTATTTTACTGTTCTGGTAATTATATACCTTTTTCTCCATAACAAGCGCTTACAACCAGTTGTCCAGTTTGCCCTATGAAAACATTAAGTCAGGCCCTGGCCGGCTAGCTCAGTGGTAGAGCATCAGCCCAGCGTTTGGAAGTCTGAGGTTTGATTCCTAGTCAGGGCACACAGGAGAAGCACTCATCTGCTTCTCCACCCTTCCCCCTCTCCTTCCTCTCTCTCTCTCTCTTACCCTCCCGCAGCGAAGGCTCCACTGGAGCAAAGTTGGCCCGGGCACTGAAGACAGCTCCATGGCCTTAACCTCAGGCCCTAGAATGGCTCAGGTAGCAAACAGAGCACTGCCCCAGATGGGCAGAGCATAGCCCTCTGGTGGGCAAGCCAGGTGGATCCAGGTTAGGTGCATGCAGTAATTTGTCCGACTGCCTCCCTGCTTCTAACTTTGAAAAAATACAAAAAACAAAACAAAAAACCCCACCAAAAACAAAAACAAAAACATTGTCATGTAACCACAGTACTATCTTCTAAAATAGAAATAAGGGGTTTGAACTATTGGGTCTGAAACTAATCACCCAGATCTCTTGCAGTTCTTTGTCATGACCTGAATATTAACATTCACCAAAACAAATGCATATAATGCTATATTTAATTTTAGTAAACAATATTCTTTCACGGCACCAAGTTACAGAGGATAAAAAGAGAAAGGACATTTGCAAAATTAATTCAATTACTAAAATAAAATAGAAACCTAATCTCAAAAAGGGTGAACAACCTTTATTTACCCATCCTTTTCATTATTTGTTTCCCATCTCTAATTGTAATTTCTTTTTTTTGTGACAGAGACAGAAAGAGACAGAGAGAAGGGGTACAGATAAGGACAGATAGGCTGGAAGGGAGAGATGAGAAGCTTCAATTCTTCATTGTGGCTTGTTCTTTGATTGCCTTCTCATATGTGCCTTGATGGGGGGAACCTACAGCAGAGCGAGTGACCCCTTGCACAAGCCAGTGACATTAGGCTCAAGCCAGCGAGCCTGCGCTCAAGCTGGCAACCCCAGGATTTCGAACCCAAGTCCTCTGCATCCCAGTTCAATGCTCTATCCACTGCACAACCACCTAGTCAGGCCAATCTCTAATTCCAATTAACAAATATTTATTAAGCACAGTTATAAGTCAGGTACCCCAGAGATGAGATGGATTAAGACCCTGCATAACAAGAGTTTACATTCTAGCAAACGGGAGAAAACACAAATAAACATGAAAATTAGACATTTGATATCTGGTTTTGGGAGTGGAAGGCAAGAAGCACCATTTCAAACACAATAGTGATGGAAGATCTCTCGGAAATAAAACTGAGCCCAGGAGTGAAGGATTAAAATAAGCTGGACATATGAGAGGCCAGAAAGAGTTTCAAAGAGAGATCAATACACAGGGCCCTGGCAAGCATGTATTGGGTACATTAGAGAAACTAGGCAGACCAGTGTAATGAGTACAGTAAGGAAGAGCGAACAGCATGGGCTGGGGTTGATAAGGCAGGACACTATTACTGAAGGCCTCAGTAAGCAGTTTCGTTCATGTTAGAAATAGATAAAGGGAGCAATAGCGCAAGCACAGTACCCGGCTTATAGGCTACTGTGAAAATGTAAACTAGTGGTCACAGAGGCTTGGACAAGAGCACAACAGTGGAGATGGAAAGGAGTAAGCAGCTTTGAACCAGAAAAAAAACAAACAGGCCAAGGATTAAAACTGGAGACACTAACATTAAAAGGGTAAGAAAGAGAACCCAGAAACAAGATTATACAGTAGTAGCAAACCTGGGAGAACAGGGTATCCTGAAAGAATGTTTCAAGGAGAGAGAGAATGGTCAAGTATGTTAATTGCTACTGAAGGGAAAGAATGACCATTAGGTTTAGCAATGACGAAATGACAGATAACCTGAAAAGAAGTTTTCCCAAAGTGATGGGTTCACGAACATGACTTCCCTCTCCTCAAAAGAAAAGGCATTAAAAAAAGGATAAATAACCAAGACAGGAAAAAAACAGAATGAGATATGTAAATCAATTTTTTTTACTGTTAACTGGTAACTATGTGGTAGAGATGAAAAGATGAAACTCAAGTACCTGCAAAGAGGGAGGGCTGTGCACTCTTGAGACACAAGCTAACCGCCACTGAAGGGAGCGTAGAAACCAGGTATCGCAGAAGACAAGTGTTGAAAGATGGAGCTGAAAAGGATTGGTTGAAAGCCTGTATATGTAATTAACCTGTTCCCAGCTCAAACAAACAAAACCTCCTCACCCTGTGCGGTAGGAAATCTGTAGGCTTAAACCAGACAGGCTTAAGATCAGCATAGGAGTAGATAGGTACAACCACTGTGGAACAGTATGGTGGGTCCTCAAAAAATTAAAAATGGAACTGCCTTATTACTCAAGGATTCCACTTATGAGAACATATCTGAAGAATTTCAAAACACTAATTCAAAAGAATAAGTGCACTCTATGTTCACTGCAGCATTATTTACAATAGCCAAGATATGAAAGTAACTGCCTATCAATAGACAAGTGGATAAAAAAAGCTGTGGTACAAGCCCTGGCTGGTTGGCTCAGTGGCAGAGCATCGACCCCGCGTGTGGATGTTCTGGATTCGTTTCCTGTCCACAGCACACAAGAGAAGCGACCTTCTGCTTCTCCACCCTTCCCCCTCTCCGTCTCTCTCTTCCCCTTCGGCAGCCATGGCTCCATAGGAGCGACCTGGCCCTGGTGCTTAAGATGGCAACATGGCCTCACCTCAGGTGCTAAAATGGCTCCGGTTGCAACAGAGCATCGCCCCCTGGTGGGCATGCCTGGTGGATCTTGGGCGCATACGGGAGTCGGGCTACCTGCCTCCCCGCTTCTCACTTCAGAAAAATACACACACACACAAAAGCTGCCCTATATTCAATGAAATGTTACTGGGGCATAAAAAATAATGAAATCTTACCATTTGGGAAAGTATGGATGGACCTAAGGGGTGTTATGCTAAGTGAAACCAGAGAAAGACAAATACCATATGATTTCACTTACATGTAAAATCTAAAGAACAAAATAAATGAACAAAACTGAAACAGAATCATAGATATAGAGAAGAGACTAATGGTTACCACAGGGGAGGGATTGCGGTACTGCGTAAAAGAGGTGAAGCGATTAAGAAGTACAATTTGGGGTCCTGGCCGGTTGGCTCGGCGGTAGAGCGTCGGCCTGGCGTGCGGGGGACCCGGGTTCAATTCCCGGCCAGGGCACACAGGAGAAGCGCCCATTTGCTTCTCCACCCCTCCGCCGTGCTTTCCCTCTCTGTCTCTCTCTTCCCCTCCCGCAGCCGGGGCTCCATTGGAGCGGGGATGGCCCGGGCGCTGGGGATGGCTCTGTGGCCTCTGCCCCGGGCGCTGGAGTGGCTCTGGTAGCAACATGGCGACGCCCAGGATGGGCAGAGAGTCGCCCCTGGTGGGCGTGCCGGGTGGATCCCGGTCGGGTGCATGCGGGAGTCTGTCTGACTGTCTCTCCCCGTTTCCAGCTTCAGAAAAATACACACACACAAAAAAAAGTACAAATTGGTAGTTACAATACAGTCTTGCAGCACACCAGCGGGAAAACCGTTCAAAATGACCTTTGGCCAGTCACCTCAAGCCTTGAGCGACCTTGTCCCTGATTTTGTTTGAGCCATGCGAGCTGGAACTTCAAATGTTAACCTCCCACAAGTCATCCTACCAAGCTTTGTTACTCAGACGCCATCAATGGGCTGGGACGCCACGGCATCCAATTAACAAAGTAAAATGCGGTACCAGCAGGTCGAGCCCACCTCGGCTCCAATTCTTGCTCCATTACTGCCTGTGGGACATCGGGCGGGTTTCCTACTTTCTCTGCTCAACTATATAGTTCACCTGTAAAATGGGGATAATAAAAGTACGCACGTCGCAGTGTTAGGAGGTCAAATTTGAGGATAAAACTAAAAATTAGGTTCTTTGGCCCTGGCCGGTTGGCTCAGCGGTAGAGCGTCGGCCTAGCGTGCGGGGGACCCGCGTTCGATTCCCGGCCAGGGCACACAGGAGAAGCGCCCATTTGCTTCTCCACCCCTCCGCCGCGCTTTTCTCTCTTCCCCTCCCGCAGCCAAGGCTCCATTGGAGCAAAGATGGCCCAGGCGCTGGGGATGGCTCTGTGGCCTCTGCCTCAGGCGCTAGAGTGACTCTGGTCGCAACATGGCGACGCCCAGGTTGGGCAGGGCATCGCCCCCTGGTGGGCAGAGCGTTGCCCCATGGTGGGCGTGCCGGGTGGTCGGGCGCATGCGGGAGTCTGACTGTCTCTCCCTGTTTCCAGCTTCAGAAAAATGGGAAAAAAAACCAAAAAAACTAAAAATTAGGTTCTTTAGTTAATTAGTGATGCAATTAACGGGCGCTCAAGGGGAGAGCAATTACTTGTAAATGGAGAGTCTTAGGGTCGGCTCCCAGGAGAGCGGCTGGGGGACCACGAAGCTCCGGCCTGCAGTGAACTCAACTCCGAACTCATCAACTTCCGGGGTCACCCGAACTTCCTGTCTTCCCTGCCCCCACCCCGACCTCGCGCCCCTTAAAAAACCCCGACAAAAGCCGGGTTCGGACTTCTCAGCCCTGACGGCTGGGGCTGTCCAGAGAGGCCGAATCTTCTCTGGCCGCAAGGTTCCATTAGGGCGTCCCTAGGACCCGCGTTCATGGACCAAGCCCGGAAGGTATCCTGGAGCCAGAAGCGCGAGACGTGGAGAGATGTAAGCGCCGTCCTTACCTAAAGCTGGACTGACACGCTGGGGCTACCGAGACCGCCGTACAAAGCGTTCGTTTCTTCTGTACGACCGTACCGCCCCACAGGTTCAGCCGCACTTCCCCTGCAGCTCAAGCGGACCGCCTGAGTAGCGCGCGCAGCTTGCTCTCACTGGGCAGCTGTCCCAGCCGTTGACCAATAGCCTCTCTTCTTCTTCCTTTGGTCGCCGTTTGCTGAAAGAGGGGCGCTCTCATTGGCTGGTCCTTTGCAAACAGACTAGGAGGGACCAGGGTGAGGAGCCCTCTCCAATTGGTTAAATTCAGCCCTCAAACGGAAGAGCGGAGGGTTTTACCGCTCTTGATTTGAATTTCTGGCGGAAGGAAGGTTTAAGATTTCTCTGTACATTTGGAAAAGAAGATGCAAATACTAAAACGGTGGCTCCTGCGCTGGCCCAGTAGCTCAGTTGGTGGAGCGCCCCATCTTTACCGAGGGTTGCGGGTTGATGTGGGTCAGGACACATACAGGACTCAACCAACGAATGTATCAATAAGTGGAACAACAAATGGATGTTTGGCTTGTCGCTTTCTCCCCTCCCCTTTTTTCTCACTCTAAAAATCAATAACAATAATAATAATAATAAACAACTGTGGCTCCTGCTGCTTCTTCCTGTTAGGTAAAGAAACTTATCTATCCAAAGGAGGGTAGCTAATCCAATAATTTTAAAATATTGCCCCCAGAAATCGGAGTCCGTAAAGAGGCCTGGGACAATCCCGTTGGTATATATACTCTCAGGGTTGAAGAGCACATGGCAAAAGAATTTGCTTATACGATCTCTTAAGTCCCAAACCGCTGCAATAAACTGCTTGCTGCTAAACCATTGTCATGTCACTTCACAGCAAATATTTTTCAGGCATCTCCCTGAAAGATGAAATCTCTCTAAAATCAAAACCTCAGCACAGACTGCACATTGTCAAAATTTTATTTCAATGGAAAAGGTAGCAGAGGAGAGCATAAATAATTGAAAATCATGTATAGTCCAAATAATGACTTTTCTCCTCCAAAATCCACCACGCACAACATTGGCATTTAAACTTTTTTCCCTTTCTTGTTATGGCTATTGAGTTTTAGCATGGCTAATGTGAGGAGAAAGGAATTTCCTTTTGAAAACACATCGTATGCACTAGAGCAGGGGTCGGGAACCTATGGCTCGCAGCCAGATGTGGCTCTTTTGATGGTTGCATCTGGCTCGCAGACAAATCTTTAATAAAAAAAAAAAAATGGAGCGTCGGCCTAGCGTGCGGAGGACCCGGGTTTGATTCCCGGCCAGGGCACAGAGGAGAAGCGCCCATTTGCTTCTCCACCCCTCCGCCGTGCTTTCCCTCTCTGTCTCTTTCTTCCCCTCCCGCAGCCGGGGCTCCATTGGAGCGGGGATGGCTCTGTGGCCTCTGCCCCGGGCTCTGGAGTGGCTCTGGTCGCAACATGGGGACGCCCAGGATGGGCAGAGCGTCGCCTCCTGGTGGGCAGAGCCTCGCCCCTGGTGGGCGTGCTGGGTGGATCCCGGGTGCATGCGGGAGTCTGTCTGACTGTCTCTCCCTGTTTCCAGCTTCAGAAAAATGAAAAAAAAAAAAAGTTAAAAATATAAAACATTCTCATGTATTACAATCCATTCATTTCCTACCGCTCATGTTCATGGTTGCGGGTGGCTGGAGCCAATCACAGCTGTCCTCCGGGACAACACCAAATTTTTATTGGATAATGCATAACGTACACAGGTCGTTGTATGGCTCTTACGGAATAACATTTTAAAATATGTGGCGTTCATGGCTTTCTCAGCCAAAACGGTTCCCGACCCCTGGACTAGAGTGTAAAAGGTGTTTGAGTGATTCTCACTGTTACGTAAGTATTACATGTTCAATGCAAAAACAATTAGAAAAAAAATTGTATTTATTGATAATAGAGATTGATTTTGATAGATACATGAATTCCAAACTGCCCTTTTGCTGTTCTGCTTGGCTGCCTGACCTCACCCTTACTGGACTATTGCCCCTGGGGCAGAGGAATTCCAGGAAGCTGGGCAACCTGCCCCGAGAGGGAGCATTCCAGAAAGCTGAAATTCTAAAACCGTAAAAGAGAACATACCAGAACTTTTGCCTCAGTATCCCCTCAGGCGCTCCCAAACAGTATATAATTCGCCCCTAGTCTGTAACCGGTGCTCTTCTCCCCAGGAGAAGTGCCCGGCAGGGTTCCTGTCTTCCTTTCAATAAAAGCTTGTTACTCTGGTCTTTTCGGATTCCAACATTTGGTGCCAAAACCTGGGACAGGGTACTAACTGCCTGGACGATCCCTCTTTGCCTTCCAAACTTACAACCAGGGAAGCAATGGGCAGCAGCAGCTCGTCCCGGGCTTACTCCCTGATTCTGTTTGGACGTGTAATTAATTGTAGATCGATTGGCCGACAGTCTAACCCTGTCCTGAACCCCTGCCGGACCAGAGAAATGTAAAGAGTTTCTCCCTTCCTCTTCCCCGATCAGCTTCTCTTTTTCACAAAATTTTCTCTGGTTGGACGGTTTTCTCTGACACGCCTCACGTTTTGAGGGGTTTGACTTTCAGTCTCAGTAGACTGCACAAAAGACTAGGCACCTAGCCAAACTCTCCACTCTCTCAGACTTCTCGTCCTCGGAGCTCCCTGACAGGTGATGACGACCTCTATCAGGGACGACTCCCAGGATGACACGGAGATTCTCTCCTCTTGGGACAGTGACAAAAGGCAGGGATGCCCCCTCTTGCTCACCTCTCTCCACTATGGGCTCTTCAGAGTCTAAGCCTTTTGACCAGACCCCTCTAGGATGTCTCATAAAAAACCTCACTAAGTTGGGCCTCTCTGTCCTTAAGCCAAAAAACCCTCATTTTCTTCTGTAACATGGCGTGGCCCTAATACAAGTTAGACAATGACTCCCATTGACCTGAAAACAGGACATTCGGTTACAATATTCTGAGACCTTGACAACTTTCGCCACCAGACAGGGAGGGCATCAGAAATGCCTTACGTGCAGGCAGGCTTCCTTTTATTTTCGCTCCTGTCCTTAATTTCTGTGCCTTCTGTTCTATATGCAGGTTGTTTTGGCTAAAGAAACCTCACCTAAAACCTCACCTAATCTTTCCTTCTCCGCAGACTCCCAACTCTCTCCCCCTCCTACCTGACCCCCCCCCGGGGGCACTCCTCTCTCGGGACCCCTCTCTGATCCCTCTGCAAATCTCTTTTGCTTGAGTCTCTTCCCTCCAAGAGCCCCCTCCCTTTGCAGAAACCTGTTTCTCATTCACCTGCAAATACCACACTCTCTTTCTCCTCCCCTGCTGGCTGGGGGGCCCCTCCCTTCTCCACTGTGTTCTTCGTTCCCTGCCCCCTCCTTTGAAGCCTAGACTTGGAATGAGCACTCCATCCCTTATATATTTTACTGGCCAAAGCCAGTCACAATGCCAGCCCAGATTCAAATGGTGGAAAAGTAGACTCCTCTTTATTTTCCTTTTAAAAAATCATTTCATTGTGGAAAATATTGAGCATAGTTAGAAGAGAAGAGAGCATATAAACCCCTATGTACTCATCATCCAGATTCAAGAATTAGCAACTCAGAGATAATCTTATTTTACCTTTTGCTTTATAATTATTTCCCTCCCCTTGGATTATTTTGAATGAAATCCCAGGTATATGGCCTGACCTGTGGTGGCACAGTGGATAAAGCGTCGACCTGGAAATGCTGAGGTCACCGTTTCGAAACCCTGGGTTTGCCTGGTCAAGGCACATATGGGAGTTGATGCTTCCAGCTCCTCCCCCCTTCTCTCTCTCTCTCTCTCTCCCCCTCTCTCTCTCCTCTCTAAAAATGAATAAAGAAAAAAAAAAAAGAAATCCCAGGTATATAATTTCATCATCTATAAACATTGAAGTTTATAGAAGAGAGTATTCCTTTCTCTTCATTTGAAGGGTGATTGACATACAATAATATTTTAGTTTTATGTGTAGACTCTGCTTTGTGATGTGAGGAGCTACAGAGTCACAGGGTCAAGAGGTATAGATTCTTCCAGCTTCTTGTCCAGGGGCTCCTTAGTTTCAGTTTCAATCCAAAGCTTTTCAAAAGACGTCCAGTTTTTCTAAGATTTCTGTGAATGAATGAACAGAAAATTAGATAAGAAAAGGAAGCTGAAAGACAAGCCAGAAGCACAAAGATGATTCTATACTGCACAATAGTATAGAAACCGCACTACCTTTGGTCTGGCTGGAGCCTAAACCACCATCTACATTCATGCCTTTGTGATATGACGTTACCTCTTACTTGATCTACTTCTGAAATACAAGCAGCTTCTCAAATACAAAGGAGAAGTAAACTCACATCTTAGTGTGAATAAGTCTCGGGTATTGGATTCTCTAATACCAGGCGGAGCATGGGTTGTAAGGGAGCCTAGAAGAGGAAGGAAGGAAAGGAGAGAGGGAGGGCGGGAGGGAGATGAACAAAGAGAGAGGAAGAGAGTGGAGTGGGGTGGGGGGAGAGAAGGAGAGAAAGAGAGAATATAGGCTGGAGTAATCTACCTTCCTAACCCACTTTAGACTAAACAATGTCACTTGGCACAGTTTCTGAATTCCTGCAGTATTGATATTTGAGCTGTAGAATTCTTTGTTGTATGCCCTGTGCACTGTAGGATATTGAGTAGCATTTATCTACTAGATGCCAGCAGTGTGCCCTGCCCACCCCATCTTCCCTGAGTTGTGACAACCAAAAATGTTTCTAGACATTGCCAGATGTCTCCTGATGCGAAAAATCACCTCTGCTTATGAACCACAAAGAAAATCTTTCACAAATGTGAAATAACACGTGTGGCACACATTCTTTAGATCAGAGAGGACCCTACCATTAACAGAAGGCCGCCTGGAGGGCTCATATGCCCGGCAATCATCAATGATCTCCCGCAACTGTGAAGGGCAATCTTCATCCAGTGGCTCCTGGTGCCGGTTCACAGCCACCAGCTGGTACATCTTCTTAGAATTACAGCCTGGCATGGAAACAATAGGATGGGAAGCTTAAAAATTGCTCTGGCACTCACATCTTTCTGGATAATGATGGCTGGCATCAGACCAAAGGACTTTATGTACTGATGAAACAAGAGCTTGTAATGACTTCATTGACCAGCCCAGGCAATGCTCACATAGGAGAAGGACACACCCAGGACAGCACTGATAGGGATTTTCTAGTCTTTTGGAAAGGGGCCCAATCCCAGAACCATCTGAGCTAGCCTTCGTGCTGGTTACCTTCAAACGGGATCTTCCCAGTGGTGATTTCCCAGAGGACAATTCCAAAGCTGAGAGAAAACCAAGAAACAGAACAGTCAAAATGTTCCATTTTTCCCACATCCCTTAGCCATTTCTAGAAACTTCAGTGAATTTTCTGATTGCCATCCAATTCTACTCAATAGAGTAGTTATGATGGTTCTTGATATGAAGTTTGACTTGGGTTTTACTGCCCCATTCATCTGAGTTAGAGGCTGCTTAAGAACATGAACATACCTACCTGTATATTTCAGCTTTCATGTCATATTTATTATATACATTTTCCAGTCTTTGAGGTGAAATATATGCTATGGAACTGGCTCTCTCTGCTTCTTTTCTCTTAATTTCTCTACTGATGGAATTCTGTATTTTGCTCAACTCAAATCCTGAAAGCTAGATAGAGAAGTGAATTAGAGACAGAAGGAAACAACATGATCTTGGGTTGGGAGTAGTGGGTGTGGTTGGTGCTACACCTGGCAAGGGGATGACCTTTTGCCTTTGGGATGTATCTCCTGTGGTGTCTTCTGCCTATGTGGCTACCCTACAGGCTGGCATTGTGGGTTTAATTTCTTGTGATGCACTGACCAAGAGAAACACAAAGAAGTTCCTTCTCTGTAAAATGGGGCGATGAGGAATACCTGTAAGACTTGGTAAGCTGCAGTTGTTCTACTATTACTTTGTTAGATACAGGGCTTTCTCAGTTGAAGGCTCAACTCCACTAAGTGAGGGTGGACAGAGGTGCAGAGAGCCACCACATGGCTTGCTTTCTCTCATAAGCCAATGATTAAATGACATAGGCGCCTCCCTTCTGTTCTATTTGACCTTATAGAACAGCCAGCCTGTTTTTTTTGGATTTTACATGACAACTGTGTTGCTCCCACTGATTCTGCACAGCCAACACCATGCTCTTAAAGAAACCACAGCACAATTAAATGGGAGCACATGTTCTCCTTTGGTCCATGCACACCTGTCATTAGCACCTGTCATAGGCACCATGCCAGCCCCAAACTTGGCCAGATATGCAAATCTAGGGGCAAGGGCAGGAAAAGGATAAGACATTTTGAGGGCTCATCCCCTTTCTATTACATGTCTACTAAGCACTAACATCTGGCACTATGCTAGATACTAGAGACGAAATGCTGAACAGCACCTGTTACAGTCAGGCAGGATGAGGACCACAAGTGATGTAGACATGGTGCTTTGGGAGCACTTCTATCGCACCAGCAAGGAGAAAAAGCAGAATAGACCTGTCTTCTGCTTTTTGAGGGCTGTCCCTGACATTCATAAGGCTGGAAGAAAGAAAGCCATCTATGGATGACAAAGAAAATACTCTTTTAGCATTTGGGGATTGTGGAGTTAAACCCTTTCCTCTTCCATATAAGAATCTGAATTTTTAGCTATTGTACATTCCCCTGGGAACCTGATATAAGCAGACTGTCACCTATGCTTACATGAAATATTGTTTGTGACAAAATATTCTCACTGGTAAATGCTTATGGATGGGGGTATGGGGACAATAAAGAGCTGCTAGAGTTGCTGGGCTTTGTGGTGACTAATAAGTGGCGTGCCTGTGTCAGTCTTGTGGGTCCAAACGCCTAGTTGGACCTGAGAAGACCCCCTGGTGGTACTGGGGGGACTTAGAAGTGGTTTCAGACATATAAAGGGAAATAACGCTTAGGCCATCTCTGGTAAGGGGGCAACGAGAGAAGCCGGACATCATGGTAACAGGGCGGACTGAGTCTGTCCTGTGTCAGGCACATGGAAAGCTGCCCAGTCAGGGAAAGAGCTGAGTTCAGTTCTAAGGTAAGGCAGAAAAACAAGCAGGCACAGCTTTTCTGAGAAACAGGCGTCTGTTACTCAGTTCCAAACAGTCACTAAGGGCAACTCAAGGAGCCCCCTGGAAGGCCACACTCACCTTCACTTGATAGTGGTTAGCTACCAGGAAGCTCCTGCTGCTGATGTTTCTGTGGAGTTCGGGGCTTTCTGAATGGTGCAGCCTGACATGACCAAAGGCAGGAAGCATTAGTGACGTTTGCTCAGACCTTCCCAGGGGTAGTGGCAGTTATCAGGACAACGAGGCCTGTCAGTACCATGCCTTCCTTGTGGGGACAGGAACGGGTGGACACTTTTAGCTATCTACCAGGGCAAAGGGGCTCCAGCGCCCACAGATATTACTCCGTAGATGGCAGCTGGGAGTGTGAACAGTGAAGTATGCAGAATGGGGAATGAGTATGCAGGGCTGCTAAAAGGATCAGAGACCATCTGGATGGGGCACTAACAGCATCCCCTACAATCCAAAATTACTTCTAAAACTCACTAGTACGGAGAGTTAGCATTTATAATTAATTCTAATGTATATAAAATGAGTTGCTAAGGCAGTATTTCTGAAAGTATGGGATAAGTGGAATGCAAGTTGACACAGTAAAAAACTTGTTCTTGGCCCTGGCCGGTTGGCTCAGCGGTAGAGCGTTGGCCTGGCGTGAGGGGGACCCGGGTTTGATTCCCTGCCAGGGCACATAGGAGAAGCGCCCATTTGCTTCTCCACCCCCTCCCCTTTCCTCTCTGTCTCTCTCTTCCCCTCCTGCAGCCAAGGCTCCATCAGAGCAAAGATGGCCCGGGTACTGGGGATGGCTCCTTGGCCGCTGCCCCAGGTGCTAGAGTGGCTCTGGTCGCGGCAGAGTGACGCCCCGGAGGGGCAGAGCATCGCCCCCTGGTGGGCAGAGCGTCGCCCCTGGTGGGCGTGCCGGGTGGATCCCGGTCGGGCGCATGCGGGAGTCTGTCTGACTGTCTCTCCCCGTTTCCAGCTTCAGAAAAATACAAAAAAAACCCAAAAAACAAAAAAAAAACTTGTTCTTTCAACTTCTGATGACATCAAGGAGGAGAAAGTCTCAGCTTGGTGTCAGGTGTCTTTCATACCTCTCTAAACCTGCGAATATCTCCTTTGTACAAAGAGAATGTGGGTCTGAATTACAGACCTTTTGGCAGGCAGTATCATCCAGGCAGAATTTAATAATAATGTTTTGGTTTTATTTATGGTCACCTATTTGTGACAGGTGATTCTGGTTTTGGATGTATGATAGTAATAGACAGGGTCCTTTTACTTTATTTAGGGTTTTTTTTGTTTTTTAAAGTGAGCTAATTTAAAGAACAGTATTCAGTAAATAATACTGGCAGCACAGTGGGCAGGGTAAAGATCATGCAAGTGGCCTGTGAATGACTGCCCTTTGGGGACCCTTGGACTAAAGAAACCATCAAATCTGCATGTGAGAGTAGGGAGAGTGGCCAGATAAAATACAAGACATCCAGTTGATTTTGAATTTTCAATAATCAATGATTTTTTTTTTTTGGCATAAGTATGTCCCAAAATTGCATGGGATATTCTTCCACTAAAAAATTATTTATTGTTATATGAAATTCTGTGTATCTGACATTTTTAGTAAAAGTATGTGTTATGTAAAAGTAAAAGTTTGTAAAAGTTAGTAAAAGTTTGGCATATATTTACATTAAAACATCATTATTGCTTTTTCTGAAATTCAAGTTTAACTGGGTATCTTGTATTTTTATTTTCTAAATCTGGCTACCTTAAGAATAAGGCTTGTCCAACTCTGTAAAAGCAACCGGGACATGAAACTGGACCTTTAATTGTGTGATCTGGTGCTCACTAGGTTAAGCGTCCTTTCCCCTTCCTGTCTAAGGTATTATAATCAGAGTAAGTAATAAAAGGGTAAGGAAGGGAGACTCTCTGGGGCTCTGGCTTATTCTCTCATCATCTCTGGGATTATCAGTAGAGGAGCCAGACTCATTTTATTCTTCCTAGCACCCTTTCAACCCATATGGTACCTGTGCAAGCCTCTGGCTGCCCCCAAGACCAGGACGATGCGCTCAGCTAATTTGAGGTCCTTTTTCTGATTCAGCAGTTCCCTCAGGGTCCCGAGCTCACAGTATTCCATGACAATGGAGAATCGAGGCACAGTCCCTGATGGAGAGAAGATCAGCCCCACTCAGAGGCTCTCCTCTGCAGCCCATTTCCCACGTGTCTACAGAGCAGACTCAGCTTGGCACTGCTTCTCCCCCACCCTCTATCCCCATCTCTCCAGTGTGCATCTTGACCTCACTGAGTGGGTCAAATCCCCACCAAGCTCCCATACTTCTTCTCTGTGGAATTTGACGTGTTGTAATTATACATTTCTCATAGATAATCTGAGTAATATTTCCCCCACTCAAGCGAAGGAAGGCCCCAGAGGGCAGAGTTGTTGTGTTCACACAGTGCTCACAGGAGCTTAGTAAATACGTGCAGAAGGAATGAATGATGCACAGACCACAGCGGCTGGTGAGGGGCGCTCTGACCAGAGTGGCGGTCGTGGGCCTGAGATGCAAGAACTGACAAAGAATGAACCACTGAAAGTTTTCTTTAAGCCCCTGAGGCTGTGGAGAAACTTCTAGAGTGATAAAACAGGAGTTGCTCTGTCCTCTGTAGGCAAGAGCAATAAAAACATAACCCACAGAAAAGTCCATGCTAGGAGAGAAAAAGCAACCACATTAAAACATAACAATGAAAAAGAACCTATTGCATAAGGTTCTTGGTAAAGCGACAGGTTAATTGAGTTTTTAGGTTTGATCTACACTGATAATGATCAAGGGTAGATAGATTCCTTATGCTAGTCACTCAGCTTGACGATGTTTTATTGCAAAAAAATGTGCCCATCACTCAGGCCAGCATCTGAACAAGACCCCCTGGGTTCGCAGAGGACTGGTAGGAGAGGATGTGGCCACATTAGTGCAAACCAGCCCTCGGGCTGAAGCCAAATTCAAGCCCTCCTTTCTTGAAAGGAAATGAGAAGCTACATCTTGGGATGTAAAAAACTTAACACATTAACACTGATGATAATAACACCCTGTAGATTCCACCCTTTCAGCTGTTCTTTAAAAATACAATGTGTTATGACAGAGATCTATGATAGATCACCAAAAGAAAGAATAATGAGCATGCCTTACCTGCTTCATCAATGCAAATCCCAAAAATACGCAGGATGTTAGGAGAACTAAATTTCTTCATGTTTCTGATCTCATTATTGAAAGTGTGCCTTGCTGTTCTATGAGGATAAAAGGGACAATTAGGATTTCAGGACTGGAAGGTCCCTCTGAGAACATTTAGTGTAGGGGCCATCTTTGTATGTGGGGGATGTGAGGATTGTCAGTGTCTCCCGGGGTGAGAACTGCTGCTACAATGAGCTTGGCTACTAATGGCAGAGTGTGGAACCGCTCAGAAGTTTGGCAGCAGAATTAGCATGTATGAAACATGCGACAACATAGATTTACCTTGATAATATCATGCTAAGTGAAAGGAGACAGACACAAAAGGCCACATACCACATTATTCCATTTATATGACATATCTGGAACACACAAATCCATAGAGACAGACAGTAGATTAGTAGGTGCCTGGGGCTGGAGATGGTGGGGTGGGAGTGTATGGGGGTGACTACTACTGGGTATAGGGTTTCTTTCTGGGCTGATGGTAATGTTCTAAAATCCCTTTATGGCAATGGTTGTACAACTCTGTAAATATATTAAAAACCATTACATTATATACTGTAAATGGGTGCATCTTAAAGTATGTGAATGATATTTCAATATGGCTATTAAAAAATACCATCCTAATCAAAATCTCAATGTGTGTATTGAGGAATGTGATACTTATTTAGCTTAGTCAATCTGAGAAAGAAGAATTAAGAGGAGGGAGATACCTTACTAGATATTAAAAATTACTACAAAGTCATAATAAAAAAACAAAACAAAACAGAATGTTACCAGTGCAAAGACAAATTGACAAGTGGAACAGAATAGAGAGGTCATAGCCAGATCCATGTCTAAATAGAAACTTAACATGCAATAAATCAACAGGGCACCACAAATCAATGGGGAAAACCATTTAATAGATGGTGTAGAGAAAATGGACTCACCGTGTGGGTAAGAATAAAAGTAGGCCCTATATAATATCAAATTCAAAGGTGGATTCTAGGAGTATTAAAGCCTAAATGTGAAAAATAAAACCACAAAGTTAATAGAAGAAATCTAGAACAGTGGTCCCCAACCTTTTTTGGGCCACAAAACGGTTTAATGTCAGAAAATATTTTCACGGACCGGCCTTTAGGGTGGGCCATACGGATAAATGTATCACGTGACCGAGACAAGCGTCAAGAGTGAGTCTTAGACAGATGTAACAGAGGGAATCTGGTCATTTTTAAAAAATAAACATCGTAAAAAAAAAAAAAAACATCGTTCAGACAAATATAAATAAAACGGAAATAATGTAAGTTACTTATTCTTTCTTTGCGGACTGGTACCAAATGGCCCATGGACCGGTACCGGTCCGCGGCGTGGGAGTTGGGGACCACTGATCTAGAATACCTAGGAGTGTGGAAGAGCACCTCAAGAGCACAAACAATAATGTAAAAGTTTGGTAAGAATTGATAAAATCAAAATTCAAGATGTCTGTTGATGGACACCACTGACAAAATTATAGAAAATTTTGTGATGAGAGAGACCTCTGCAATACCTAAAGCTTAGAAATGATTGATTTCTACAATATACAAGGATCTACAAATTGATGAGACAAAAACAGCAACTGTGATAGAATAAAGGGCAGAGGATACGAGCAAGCAATAGAGACGTGGAAACCCAAATAGCTAAAAGTCATATGAATAAATGTTTGAATTCTGACGTTAGTAAGCAGAAATGCAATTTAAAATAATCAGAAGATGTTACTTTATAACCATAAGGATGAGAAAAATTGGAAGGCTGGATAATAGGGTTGGTGGAGATATGAAACTTTAGAGCCCTCCCACGTTGCTGGAGGGAGTATAGGTGTACACAACCCATTCGGAAAAGAATCTGGAAGTACTTAGCCAATTTCATATATGCATATCCTATGACCCACTGATTCCTCTCTTGGCAACATAGCCCAAAAGAAATTCTCATACAGGTCTATAAAGAGATACTTATGGTGGCATTATTTTTGGTGGGTGAATGTTGAAAACGGGTAAAATGTGAATTTTACACATTGGACACCATGGACAGTAGTCAGAAGGAAAGGTCTACAAGAACAGTACATGTTTCATGATGCTGAGTGAAAAAGGTAATAGTAGGCAACACTACCAGTTCTGAAAATTAGAAATGCAAGTGACGTAATTAGCAACATACATTTTGTAAGGGTACATACAAATGAAATATACATTATTGTCTATGGAGGGGTGGGGAACTGAGAACCAGAAATGGAAGGGAATTAACTTTTTAAAATAACTAAATATATGAATAAAAGAAAGAAGTTTCTAGTGTTGAGGTTGGAAGACATGCATTTGAGTCTAGGCTCTGCTCCTTAATAGTAGAGGGCACATAACATAACCCTTTGGGGCCTGGATTCCCCCACCTAAAAATGGAGACAATATGCCTGTCTCCTTGGGGAGTTATAGAGAGTAAGTGGAATGACACATGAGAGAACTATACAAAATGACCTACCCGATGTTTCTGGCCTGGACATTGTTGAATACTTTTATGGCCACTGAAAATTGATGGTATTTTCCTTTAAAAAATTTGCTGAATTCATTTTCCCTTAGCAGGATCCAATCAGGTTCTGAAAGCTCCTCCTTCTTAATCTCCTTGATTTGATATTGTGGGATCTTCAAGGATTTCTGTAAGGCTGACCATAGGACAGAAGGAAATAAAGAGTCAATGAACTAAAGAAGGTATCCTAAGGGGAGAGGTGTCAGTAAATATGTGAGTGGGAAGAAGCCCTATTTCACAAACCAAACTGGCCCTGGCTGGAGGCTCTGACTGATTCATGCTGGGGAAGCGGTTCCAGTGCCTCTGAGTGGCCAGTAGACACACAGCTGGATGGCTAACAAAAATGTGTCATACACTTCCTTTCCCTCCTCTTCAAATTGTCTGTCTCTCCAGCCCAAACCTCCAACTCCATCCATCTCGCTCATTTTGGAGTTCCCCCTAGTCCTACTACTGCTTGAGCTTGGCACTTGAACATTTAGTATCTTGTCTAGTCATTTCAGTTCTAACAGATACATAGTTCAAGCTCAGTAATTCCATTGTTGGTGTGTGCTAACATGTCTCTCTTTCGTAACCCTTTCTCCACCCCGCAGCTGTGAGTACTCGAAAGGCAAGTCTTTCTCTGTATCTCACTGTCTTCTATGTAGGAGGCTCTGGCATAATGCAGATACAGATTTGTCAAATGAGTGATGAGTGAGTATTTTAAACTTGATTTGAATTTGTTCTTGGAAATTCAGCAAATGAAGCTTTGATGCTACCTGGAGGAAGCTGTCAGCAGTTGAATAGGTGCTGTAAGATATCTTGTGGGTCAAGAAGTTCCCTTTAAATGCTACTCCAAGAACAGAAGCCTGGGGCCCTGGCCGGTTGGCTCAGCGGCAGAGTGTCGGCCTGGCGTGCGGGGGACCCGGGTTCGATTCCCGGCCAGGACACATAGGAGAAGCGCCCATTTGCTTCTCCACCCCCACCTCCTCCTTCCTCTCTGTCTCTCTCTTCCCCTCCCGCAGCCAAGGCTCCATTGGAGCAAAGATGGCCCGGGCGCTGAGGATGGCTCCTTGGCCTCTGCCCCAGGTGCTAGAGTGGCTCTGGTCACGGCAGAGCATGCCCCGGATGGGCAGAGCATCGCCCCCTGGTGGGCAAGAGCGTTGCCCCTGGTGGGCGTGCCGGGTGGATCCCGGTCGGGCACATGCGGGAGTCTGTCTGACTGTCTCTCCCCGTTTCCAGCTTCAGAAAAGTACAAAACAAACAAACAAAAAACAAACAAAAAAAACAGAAGCCTGGGCTAGTCATGAGCACATCCAAAACCTGTAGGCTGTCTCCAACCATCCAGGCCAGAAAATGGGCAGTGGTGGAATGGGGGGGGGGCGCAGACTGGGGTTCCTAGTTAACAAATGGCTTTTGGTTTGGGGGCCGTCAAGTGCAGCAGGATGCAAAGTAACTCTCAGTTCCTCACAATCTCCAGGATTTTTTCTGTGTCAGTTTTCAATTGTTCCAGTGAAGCTTCGATCATTTTACTTTCCGCTAGAAAAAGAGTAGCAAATACTCAAAATAGAAATGCTAATTAAAAGCACACCCAGGTCCCCCAACCTCCCCCCCTTTTTTTACCTATCATATTCATTGCAATAGGAATCACTACTGTTGCTCACAAATACTTAGCTTTCTACACAAGCACACAGGAAGTGCCTTGACACATGGCCGCGTGACCTGCTTTGATGAAAAAATGAAGTGAAAGGAATGTCGGGAACATTGCTGTCAACATAAAAGTTCCTGGAAAGAACAGCTATCTTAGAGAGTTTCCTGGACTCTTCCTGAATGAGAAATAAATGCTTCTTTCTGTAAGACACTTACTGAGGTGTTTTGTTTTTGTTTTTTTAACCATAGCATAATCTAATCTAGCCTTATTTATATTCTCAGAAATACATTTAAAAATCGATGAAAACTCTGCGTAAGGTGGCCAATCATCCTGTTTCCCCAGGACTGAAGGACGGGACTTTCAGTGCTAAAGCCAGGAAAGTCTCTAATGGAGACAGTGTGGAGGAACAGACACTCTCATACATCGTTGGTATGAATATTTGTATAACCTCTGCAGAAGACAACCTGGCAATCTCTATAAAAATTTAAAATGCCAATATTCTTTGCCCTGGTGGGTAGCTTTGTTGGTTAGAACATAGTCCCAAAGTGCAGAGGTTGATGGTTCGATCCTCAGTCAGAGCACATACAGGAACAGATTGTAGTTCCCTTCTCTTTCTCTCTCTCTCTCTCTCTCTCTCTCTCTCTTTCCCTCCTTTCCTCTCTCACTAAAATCAATAAATAAAAAAATTAAATGCCCATATACTTTGACCCAGCAATTAGACCCACTTAGACAAATTGTTCTCAAAGATATCCTGAAATATATAAAAAGAGGCTTAAGGCAGGACTATTTACAATTGCAAAAAAGTGGACACAAATGTCCATCAACAAGGTGCTGCTTAAATATATTTGGTCCATGTATACCAAGGAATACTAGAAAACTCTATGGAAATTTATATGGAAGAATATTCAAGGTTTAATGAGAAAAGCAAGTAGAATTGTGTTTAGGATGCTGCTGACTGTAACAATGACAACAAAATCTATATACTTAAATATCTGAAAGGTTATTCAAGAAACTGGTGAGGGGCTTGACCAGGCAGTTGGAGCAGTGGGCAGAGCATTGGCTTGGGACACTAAGGACCCAGGTTTGAAACCCCAAGGTTGCCGGCTTGAGCGTGGGCTCATCAGCTTGAGTGTGGGGTTGCTAGCTTAAGCGTGGGATCACAGACATGACCCCATGATTGCTGGCTTGAGCCAAAGGTTGCTGGCTTGAACAAGGGGTTACTGGCTTGGCTGCAGCCCCTGGGTCAAGGCACATATGAGAAAGCAATCAGTGAAAACTAAGGTGCTTCCCTGGTCGGTTGGCTCAGTGGTAGAGCGTCGGCCTAGCGTGCGGAGGACCCGGGTTCGATTCCTGGCCAGGGCACATAGGAGAAGCGCCCATTTGCTTCTCCACCCCTCCGCCGTGCTTTCCTATCTGTCTCTTTCTTCCCCTCCCTTGTCTCTTTCTTCCTCTCCCGCAGCCAAGGCTCCATTGGAGCAAAGATGGCCCGGGCGCTGGGGATGGCTCTGTGGCCTCTGCCTCAGGCGCTAGAGTGGCTCTGGTCGCAACATGGCGACGCCCCGGAGGGGCAGAGCATCGCCCCCTGGTGGGCAGAGCGTTGCCCCATGGTGGGCGTGCCGGGTGGATCCCGGTCGGGCGCATGCGGGAGTCTGTCTGACTGTCTCTTCCTGTTTCCAGCTTCAGAAAAATGGAAAAAGAAAAAAAAACAACAAAAAAAACTAAGGTGCTGCAACAAAGAATTGATGCTTCTCATCTCTCTCCCTTCCTCTCTGTCCCTGTCTATTCTCCTTCCTTCTCTCTCTTTCGCTAAAAAAGAAAGAAACTGGTAGGGGAAATTGTGTCTGGAAAGGAAACAGGTCTCTTGGGGTCAAGGGTAAGAGGGAGATTTATTTCTCACACTTGGCCTTTTTTATTTTTAATTAAAAATTTTTTAATCTAATTTAATTTTTTTTTTTTAGGTAAGAGGAGGGGAGATAGAGAGACAGATTCCCACATGTGCCCCAACTGGGATCCACACAGAAACCCATCTAGGGCCAATGATTGAGTACCAAGCTATCCTGAGCACCTGAGGCTGATGTACTCCAACCAAGCTATCTTCAGCACCTGGGGCCACACTCAATACAATCAAGCCACTGGCTATGGCAGAAGAGGGAGAGAAGAGGGAGAGGGTAGGAGTGAGAAGCATATGGTCACTTCTCCTGTGTGCCCAGAACAGGAATCAAACCCAGGACGTCCATACACCAGACGGATGTTCTATCCAGTAAGCCACCGGTCAGGGCCCTTTTTGTACCTTTTGTACTATGTGAATGTCTTACTAGATAAAAAAAAGTTATTTAAAACTGAAAAGCAAAAGCAGAAACTAAATCCTGTCCCCCAAGTTGATGACACTAACATGCCTCCCACCTCTACCAGGAAGTGGATCAATAAATGCTGAAGATTAGGAAGGGTGAGGGCCAATCCTGCCTTTCAGCTAGGTCAGCCTCTGCACACACCCTTCCCCCTGTCCCCAATCCCTAATTCTCTTTCTCCCTGTTGGGTGTGTGGTTGGGGAATTAGATGCCTCACCTCCCCTCATCCAGAAAAGGATGCATTTTGCCCACAGGTCTCCTCCAGCCCGGTCTGTCCTGTTAAAGTGTCTCCTGCTAACCTAATTGGGGATGGACCACCCTCCACACCAAAGTGGCAGAACATTTATTCTGCTGGGCTCCAGTGCCCAAATGTCCTTCACCCCCTCCTCACTTCCTTTCTCTCCACTGACAATTCTTACCAAAGGGGAGTTTAGAATTCATATCACCAGGATCTGCAAAGGGGTAAAGAGGCCACAGTTGTTTCCACCTTCCCACTCTGTTCCTTCTTCTAGTGGCTCTGGCTCCACCATCACCTCCTACTCCAACCTAGCCCATGTTTCATCCCCTTAGAGCAGTGGTTCTCAAACTTTTTGAAGGCTCATTTAAAATCCTACAAATAATTGGCCCTGGCCAGTTGGCTCAGTGGTAGAGCGTCGGCCTGGCGTGCAGAAGTCCCGGGTTCGATTCCCGGCAAGGGCACACAGGAGAAGCACCCATCTGCTTCTCCACCCCTCCCCCTCTCCTTCCTCTCTGTCTCTCTCTTCCCCTCCCGCAGCGAGGCTCCATTGGAGCAAAGATGGCCTGGCCGCTGGGGATGGCTCCTTGGCCTCTGCCCCAGGCGCTAGAGTGGCTCTGGTCACAACAGAGCGATGCCCCGGAGGGGCAGAGCATCGCCCCCTGGTGGGCAAAGCATCGCCCCCTGGTGGGTGTGCCGGGTGGATCCCAGTCGGGCACATGTGGGAGTCTGACTGTCTCTCCCCGTTTCCAGCTTCAGAAAAATACAGAAGAAAAAAAAATCCTACAAATAATTGTAGGCGCACTATATACAAATTTTCGAGAAATACGTTATAATAATTAAGTCAAATATTAAATAAAAAAAATATAAAGTCCAAGTGTGCTTTTATGGTAATTAAATGAAATAAATACGACAAAATTAAATTTATTCTGACATTAAAAAACATTTTTGTTACTTTTTTTTGAGTGATGTTTTTTAGAATTCATAAAAAGGAGGGGTTAAAAAATAAAAAAAGGCCCTGGCAGGTTGGCTCAGCGGTAGAGCGTCGGCCTGGCATGCGGAGGACCCGGGTTCGATTCCCGGCCAGGACACATAGGAGAAGCACCCATTTGCTTCTCCACCCCCCCTCCTTCCTCTCTGTCTCTCTCTTCTCCTCCCGCAGCCAAGGCTCCATTGGAGCAAAGATGGCCTGGGCGCTGGGGATGGCTCCTTGGCCTCTGCCCCAGGCGCTAGAGTGGCTCTGGTCACGGCAGAGCGACACCCCGGAGGGGCAGAGCATTGCCCCCTGGTGGGCAGAGCATCCCCCCTGGTGGGCGTGCCGGGTGGATCCCGGTCGGGCGCATGCAGGAGTCTGTCTGACTGTCTCTCCCCGTTTCCAGCTTCAGAAAAATACAATAAATAAAAAAATAATAAATAAATAAATAAATAAATAAAAAATAAAAAAACAACTAAAATATTATCTTTTTATATATATAGATACATTCTTAGTAAGATTTAGTAAATTTGGCAGGTCCCGGTGTGAATGTGTTAGTTTTTTTCATTCTTGTGTTTATGAGAAACATGAGCCTGATGTGTCCTAGCGATTTCTTCAATGTTTGGGCATATATTTGAAAGGCAAAGTCTCATTTCCTCGTCAATATTGATACATTGAAAAATTCCTCTCTTTTTTACTCTTAATTGTGTTGAGTGCAGAAAACCCCCACCATACATATCATCTTAACTTTACACCCAACAAAGGATAGAAGAAACTTGCCTCCAGTCTTTCTGGGGAACATAGCGGGTAGTGTAAACAATCCAGCACCACAGCTTAACAGCCTTTTGCAACCTAATCAGGCAAGTGAGGTAGGGGGTTGGGCAGACTGTCAGCTTACAGCCAATTCCCCACACCTCTGTCCCCCCAAAATCTAAACTCCAAAAACCCTGTTGGTTTTTTTTGGTCTCCAACAGGCACATATTTCTCTGGAATACCATAAGGCGCACCTGGAAATCTTCTAGGGCACACCAGTGTGCCCTGGCACACACTTTGAGAACCACTGCCTTGGAGCATTGACCTCCACTACGTCCACTTAGTTCAAGGGCCACTCTAGTTCAAGCCACTGTCATTTCTTACCTAGCCTCCTACTCCCACTCTTGCCCCCTGGGGTATGTTGAATTATTGATCCCAATCCATCACTCTTATGTAGTAGTATTATACATCCACACTTGGCCAAAGCTTCACAGTGGGCACACTGTATGTTTCTGTCCCTTCATGTTGGGCTTGGCAACATCACTTGCTTTGAATATTAGAGGATACAAGTAGAGGCTTGAAAGGTGCTGGCACCCAGGGCTTGCCTTCTCGCAGCTCTGCCACAAGAGCATTTTCCAGGTACTCCCTGCTCCTACAGCCTTGGCTCCAGAATGAGACACATTAAATAGACCCTACTTAGACCTTCTGCCTGGAGCCACACCCAGCCATGCCCACTTGAGATCAGGAGAACCCCAGTGGACTCACAGATCTGTGAGCAGGAGATTTAATGATTATTGTTTTAAGCTTCTGAGTTTTGGGATGGTTTGTTATGCAGCAATAGTGCAGCAACTGATTAATCCATATCACTACAGTCCATTGCCACATGGCAACCCAACTATATAATGTTCTTTTGATACAAATCAAATCATGACAGGCCCACATTTAAGGACCTCCTTTCATTGGCTTCCTAAAACTCTTGGAATAAAATCTAATTTTTAAACTTTATTTATTGATTGAGAAACATCATTTATTGAGAAAGAAACATCAATTTGTTGTTCCACTTATTTATGCATTTATTGGTTGATTCTTGTCTGTGCCCTGACCAGGAATTGAACCCACAACCTTGGTGTATCAAGACGATGCTGTAAACAACTAAGCTACCTGACCAGGGCTAAAATCTAAATTTCTTATCATGATTTCATGGTCCCGCATGACCTTGCTCCTCTATCTTCTGGCCTACTTCTCCGCGTTCATCTCTACTCTCTCTTCCAAGCCAACCACACTGATGCCATCCGGACCTTCTGGTTGTTCCTTGCACTTGTCACATTTATTCCCTTCTCAGGACCTTTACATCCGCTTTTCTCTGCTGGGAAGGCTCTTTTCCCTCATCTTCACGTGGCTCGCTCCTTCTCATTATTCAAGGTTAGGAGCTGCCAAAATAGCTCAGTTGGGAGAGCATTAGACCAGAGATCATTATTCAAGGTGTCCATTTCAATGTCACCCAGTCAGAGAGGCTTTCCCTAAACACTCAGTCTGTACCCGCTGTCACTTTCTATTTCATTGCCCTGCTTATATGAGTTCCACTGATTTTGGATAAAATGACTTAGTCCTCTATCTGCAGACTTTATGTTTCATGAGGACAGAGGTCTTGTCTATTTTGCTCTGTGCTGTATCTCAAACACTTAGAATATAGTACCAGGCATGCAGGAGATACAGTCACACGCCTCATAACATTTTGGTCAATGATGGACTGCATCTACGATGGTGATCCGTGATATTATAACGGAGCTGAGAAATTCCTGTCAACTAATGATGTAGCACAGCACATCCCTTGCATGTTTGTGGAGATGCTGGTGTAAGCAAACTTACTGCATTGACAGTGGTATAAACATATAGCACATACAATTATGTTCAGTAGGTAATACTTGATCATAAATGACTAGGTTACTGGTTTCTGTATTTACTATACTATTCATAGTTGTTTTAGAGTGTACTCTACTTTAAAAAAAAAGTTTACTGTTAAATAGCATGCTGTGTTATGCCAGCAGCAGCCTCATATACCTGTGCTTACTGTCTCTCTCTCTCTCTTTCTTTTTTTTTTTTTTTTTTTTTTACAGGGACAGAGAGAGAGAGTCAGAGAGAGGGATAGATAGGGACAGACAGAGACAGGAACGAAGAGAGATGAAAAACATCAATCATCAGGTTTTTTTGTGGCACTTTAGTTGTTCATTGATTGATTTCTCATATGTGCCTTGACTGTGGGCTACAGCAGACCGAGTAACCCCTTGCTCGAGTGACTGTGGGTCCAAGCTAGTGAGCTTTCTTTTTTGCTCAAGCCAGATGAGCCCACGCTCAAGCTGGCGACCTCGGGGTCTCGAACCTGGGTCCTCGGCATTCCAGTCTGATGCCTCTCCACTGCACCACCACCTGGTCAGGCTTACTGTGTCTCTCTTTTTTTTTATATATATATATATTTTTTTTTTTTTGTATTTTTTCTGAAGCTGGAAACGGGGAGAGACAGTCAGACAGACTCCCGCATGCGCCCGACCGGGATCCACCCGGCACGCCCACCAGTGGGCGATGCTCTGCCCACCAGGGGGCGATGCTCTGCCCCTCCGGGGGGGGGGGGAGGTCGCTCTGTTGCGACCAGAGCCACTCTAGCGCCTGGGGCAGAGGCCGAGGAGCCATCCCCAGCGCCCGGGCCATCTTTGCTCCAATGGAGCCTCGCTGCAGGAGGGGAAGAGACACAGAGAGGAAGGAGAGGGGGAGGGGTGGAGAAGCAAATGGGCGCTTCTCCTGTGTGCCCTGGCCAGGAATCGAACCCGGGACTTCTGCACGCCAGGCCGACGCTCTACCACTGAGCCAACTGGCCAGGGCCTTACTATGTCTCTTGATTGCATCATATTCTCTTGTGCTTGACTCAATCTTATATTGGTTTGTACAGTGGCATGTTGTTCAGGCTTACGGCCTAGGAGCAATAGGCTACACCATATAGCCCAGGTATGTAGTAGGCTAAACCATCTAGGTTTGTGTAAGTGTCCTCTGTGATGTTCACACAACAACGAAATAGCCTAATGACACATTTCTTAGACTGTAGCCCTGTCATTAAGCGGCACATGACTGTACTTAATTCATGTTTGCTTAGTTGATTAGTTAATTCTTCCTCCTGGGTAATTTACATATTAACAGAAGGTCCTGGAAAAACTAAGGCTGGAAGGCTGGAATTCTGTAATTCCAGATATCTTGTCGAAGAGAGAATGGAGAGGCAAAGAAGACTTATTAGTATCAACACCCTCGCCCTCTCCCCCACTCTGGCTTGTCCACATTTCACCAGCCCCCACCCTATCTGGGCCCAGGGATGTTAGGAGTTCTGAGATACACAAAGGAACACCTGGTCAAATCTCTTCAGCTTTCCTGCTCCTTTGGTAAATCAAAATGAAACTAAAATGCCCCTATTTACTCCTGGGCCAAAAAAATAATAACACTTACCAATTAGCCTTTGGAAGACTTGCCAATCCTCCTCTGCATCCTGCCAATCCTCCTCTGCATCCTGCTCATCTGCTTGTTCCCAGCCTGCTTCTTGGGTGATGCATGAAGGAGGCACTAACCGATTCACCTGAAGCAGCAGTGAAAGCTCCTCCCAGACATCTGTCAGCCTTTTGTTTACATTTTTAAAGAGTCTTTTGTCCTTCCCTGATGTTAGAAACTTATGGATGTCAGATTTATTGCTAAATTTATCTAACCTCTTCTTAGCTTCCTCGAGGACAGCCTCGAAATTGTTCAGGGCAGTGGTGATATCAGTGGGCAGGTTGCTTTCTCCTTGGGCCTGGAGCTTTTGCAGTGGCTGCAGGAGGCCGCTGATGCGTTTCCCTAGACGCCGGTGCTGGTCCTTGCAGCATTCCTGCTCTTCACATTTATTGTACACATACTGGCCTAAGGTGATGACGTTCTTCAATATATCCATACCTGGAAGAAACTAATGGAATTTGTTAAAGTCCCAGAATCTCCTGCATATTTACTATAGGGCTAAGGGAATCTCAAGGGTGTCTGATTTAAATGGTTGAAGAAGTCTCCCCACAATTTCATGTAAGGTAGAGATGGCTTGCTGTACACCAGAATCTGTTCTGCCATTCCATAATAACAGAGTTGTGGCTGGGAAGTGTTGGCCCACCTAGGATTCTATCTCCCAGCCTTCCTTGAACTTGATGCGGCCATGTGACTAGTTCTCACTAATGAGGTGTGAGTGGATATGACATGTGCTACTTTAGGCTGAGGCAAGTTTGTTTCTTCTACACACTGTCAGCTGGATGCACAGGATGACACAGACTGAGGGGTAGTGAAGCTCCAAGAAGGAAGGTGGAGTCTCAATAAGGAAGAATCCTGGATCCCTGAATCGTCACTTAGAGGAGAGCTGCTTACAGATCTGGACCATCTGCCATGAATTGTTACTTGGATGAGGAATAAACTTCTATTGTATTTGAGCCATTATATTTTGAGGTCTATTCGTTATCAGTTTAGCCAATTCTAACAAATATATCCTGTCAAAGGACAGGGGTGACTATAGGATGGTGGATCGGAAAGCTCAGGCCCTATCTAAAGAAGGCAAAGTTTACCCAACAAGGATAAAGGGCCCAGTGGTGGAAGATCTTCCAGGGTTTTTTTGTTTTGTTTTTCTTTTGTTTGTTTTTTTACAGAGATAGAGAGAGAGTCAGAGAAAGGGATAGATAGGAACAGACAGACAGGAACAGAGCGAAATGAGAAGCATCAATTATCAATTTTTCGTTGCGACACCTTAGTTCGGGGGTTGGGAACCTTTTTGGCTGAGAGAGCCATGAACGTCACATATTTTAAAATGTAATTCCATGAGAGCCATACAACGACCCATGTTCATTACGCATTATCCAATAAAAATTTGGTGGTGTCCTGGAGGACAGCTGTGATTGGCTCCAGCCACCCGCAACCATGAACATGAGTGGTAGGAAATGAATGGATTGTATTACATGAGAATGTTTTATATTTTTAACATTATTATTTTTTTTATTAAAGATTTGTCTGCGAGCCAGATGTAGCCATCAAAAGAGCCACATCTGGCTTGTGAGCCATAGGTTCCCGACCCCTGCCTTAGTTGTTCATTGATTGCTTTCTCATACGTGCCTTGACCGTAGGCCTTCAGCAGAACGAGTAACCCCTTGCTCAAGCCAGCGACTTTGGGTCCAACCTGGTGAGCTTTTTGCTCAAACCAGATGAGCCCACGCTCAAGCTGGTGACCTCGGGGTCTCGAACCTGGGTCCTCTGCATCCCAGTCTGATGCTCTATCCACTGAGCCACCGCCTGGTCAGGCAGATCTTCCAGTTTTGACAGCAATCAGAAGTCTGGATTTTTTTTTTTTTTGTATTTTTCTGAAGCTAGAAATGGGGAGAGACAGTCAGACAGACTCCCGCATGCGCCCGACCGGGATCCACCCGGCACGCCCACCAGGGGTGACGCTCTGCCCACCAGGGGGTGATGCTCTGCCCCTCTTGGGCGTCGCTCTGCCGCGACAAGAGCCACTCTAGCACCTGGGGCAGAGACCAAGGAGCCATCCCCAGCGCCCGGGCCATCTTTGCTCCAATGTAGCCTTGGCTGCGGGAGGGGAAGAGAGAGACAGAGAGGAAGGAGGGGGGGTGGAGAAGCAAATGGGTGCTTCTCCTATGTGTCCTGGCCGGGAATTGAACCTGGGTCCTCCGCACGCCAGGCCGACGCTGTACCGCTGAGCCAACCGGCCAGGGCAGAAGTCTGGATTTTTATGTTAAATTTCTCAATTTAAAATCTTGCAACTAAGTAATAAAATGTTTTAAAAATGGTGTAGTTCATCCAGCCTTGGCTGGCTGGCTCTGTGCATAGAACATTGGCCTGGTGTATGGATGTCCTGGGTTCAATTCCCAGTCAGGGCACATAAGAGCAGTGACCATCTGCTTCTCTTCCCTGCCCTCTCTTCCTTTTCTCTCTCTTCTCCCTCTCTTCCCCTACCACAGGCAGTGGCTCAATTGGTTTGAGTGTGGGCCCAGGCACTGAGGATGGCTCGGTTAGTCTGAGCACCTCAGCCTCAGGCACTAAAAGTAGCTCAGTTGATTCGAACATCAGCCCCAGACAGGAGATGCCAGGTGGATCCTGGTCGGGGCACATGCGGGAGTCAGTCTCACTGTCTCCCTTCTTCTCATTTAAAAACAAAACAAAAGACAAAAAATATCTGTGCAGGCCAACATTGTGTGGGTCAAATAAAACATGTCTGCCAAATGGACATTGCTCATGGAGTCCCAATTTGCAACCTTGGCCACAGTTGGGCAAGGATATTCAGGATTGTAGTAGAAATTGTCTTTTGGTCCTGGTCAGTTCGCTTTGAGAATGGCACCATGGCTTTGCCATAGGCACTAAAATAGCTCAGTTGCTAAGCAATGGAGCAATGGTCCCAGATGGGCAGAGCATTGTCCCATAAGGAGCTTTCCAGGTGGATCCTTGTCGGGGCACATGCAGAAGTCTGTCTCTCTGCCTCCTTGCCTCTCACTTAATAAAAAAAAGAAAAAGAAAATAAATTGGCTTTTGACAATCTTAATTTTTCTTTTTTACTTCTTTTCCCAATGCTTAAGCATCCCTGTCTCCTGAGTCTTTGCCCCAGCTCTCTCTGTTGTGTTTTTAGCAAGCTGTAAATTTGTTTTAGCCTACACATTGGCCTACGCATCAATAAGACTTCATGTTATAAGTGCTGCCCCCCTCAGAGGCCTTTGCACTAAAGACTCAGGGATTTTCCAGGCCCAGAAGAATTGTGGACATCTGTATTGCCTTCACAGTACCCATTTCTCTACTTCCTATTACTGTCCAGATTAGCAATGGGTTTGTAGGGAGCTGGCCCCATGTCTGTTTCTAGGGGTAAAACTTGATGCATCTAAACCAGTGGTTCTCAACTTAAGGTTATTTTGCCCTCCAGAGGACTTGTGGCAATGTATAGAGACATTTTTGATTGCCACAACTGGGAGATGGGTGTTACTTACATCTAGTGGGTAGATGTCGGATTACTACAGTGCAAAGGGCAGTCTCTTCACAACAAAGAATTGTCCAGCCCCAAATGTCAATAGTGTATGTAGGGGTTGAGAAAACTTGTTCTCAGCCATCAGACAAGTCCTTAGAGCCTATCAGTGGTCGATTCAAAAGTGGGCACCTAGTCTAACTTGAGTGAAGGGGAATGTTTGTTGTGAAGATTCCTGGATTCCCTAAGACAGTACAGGGAGTCAGCTTCTAATTCTCTCTCTCTTTTATCTGAAAATGAGGGAAAGCATGGAGCCCTGATCCTAAAGTTTTGGGATGAGACAACCTACAACCTGTAGAATGAAAAGGAAAGGAAAGAGTCTGAGTCCTTGACCCTGAAGTCTACCCCATGTCTCAATGACATGTTTCATGAACCAATAACCTTTTTATTATTTAAACCAATATTTTTTATTATTTAAATTATGTACTTATAACAAAAGGCCACAGGGTTCAGTAATGAATGATGATAATAACAATGATCACAAATTTCTTTACTCATTTAACTATATGCTAAGTGCTTTGGAACCATGGGCTCACTGTCTTACAGATGGAGATACTGAGGCTCAGGAAAGTGGCATTTCAACAGGGGCAAGACCATGGAAACAGTTTCCAAAGTACTTTTTTTTCTTTTTCTTTTTTCTTTTGTATTTTTCTGAAGCTGGAAATGGAGAGAGACAGTCAGACAGACTCCCGCATGCGCTTGACCGGGATCCACCCGGCACGCCCACCAGGGGCAAAGCTCTGCCCACCAGGGGGTGATGCTCTGCCCCTCCGGGGCGTCGCTCTGCCGCGACCAAAGCCACTCTAGCGCCTGGGGCAGAGGCCAAGGAGCCATCCCCAGCGCCCGGGCCATCTTTGCTCCATTGGAGCCTTGGCTGCGGGAGGGGAAGAGAGAGACAGAGAGGAAGGAGGGGCGGGGGGTGGAGAAGCAAATGGGTGCTTCTCCTATGTGCCCTGGCCAGGAATTGAACCCGGGTCCCCCGCTCGCCAGGCCGACGCTCTACCGCTGAGCCAACCGGCCAGCGCTTCCAAAGTACTTTTAAACAGAGTTAATCTCAACAGCTCAATGAAATAGGTAGGACACCTATTATTGCCATTTTACAGATAACAGTGTAGAGACGGCATTGTCCTGAAACCCAAATCTGGCTTTAAACTATGAGTTAGAAACTGGCAGAAGTGAAACCAACTAAGCAACCAGTTAATACACCTCTGTTTTTCTTGTCTAAAGTTACATGGATCTGGCAAAGGAAGTAACAGGTATTAAGGCACGCCTGAAAAAGATTCAATGGATCTCAGGCTACCCAGTTATTCCCAGTTGCTAAGTAGATGCCTTCAGGGACCCATGGGGGCAAAAGGCTTCATACTTCTCTCTAGTCCACAGAAGACGGAAGCAGATGTGAAAGTGTTGCTCACGAATCTTGTAGGTTTCAGCTTTATAGCTTCAAGCTCCGATTATATTTTTACCAGTTTCATCGAAAAGCTGCATCTCAGCAATACCAAATCAGAAAAGATAATGGGGGGAAACACCCCACTCATAAAAGTGACAATTTAAAACAGTACATTTTACAGGAAATGATGATGTGGTATGAAGAAAACCACACAAAACAAAGCATGAAGAAATGAAGAGGACTGTTATATTTTTGGCTGGGAAGATTAAAAACGACAAACCTCCCAGTTTAAATTTAAACCTGATGATCCTCCCTAAATTTAAACCCAGTTTAATGCAATTAAAAAAAAACTCCCAATGGTATATTTTGGTATTGAAACTACATAGTCTTAAAGTTAATTTCAAAGAGGAAATTAATAGGGATAACCAGGATTTTTAAATATAAATAAATATATAAATAAGAGGACTTACCTACAAGATTAAAATACATTAAAAATTGTAATAACTGAACTTGCTTAGGGTTTATTCAGTATTAATAAGATAGCAAAAGGGTGAAAGGGAATATAAATACATATATATATTTTGACTCAACAATGTGAATTTCTAGAACTGTATGCTGTAGAAAAGCTTGTATGTGTATAGATAGATGAATACTAAGATGTTCATTCCAGTGTTATTTATAATATGTAAAGCTTTAGCAGTAAAGCTGCTAAAATGGGAAAACTTACTATTTTTAAAAGTGAAAAATCTTTAAACAGTACTGACAGTATAAATTAAAAAAATATCTAATACAATTTCCTCTACTTCTCAAAAAAAAAAAAAAAAAAAAGGTTATCAGGCTTTCCTTTTCTGATGAGACACTATTCTTTCTCCTTGTGTCAAAAAAGGAAGAGGGTATTGTCATTAAGTACTGTTATCATATATCTTGGCAATTTCCCCCACAGACAACCTAGAGTTCATCTGTCTAGGCTTCCTGGACGCTTTGAACTGATTCTTGAAGCCCTTCTGACCCCATCCCATGACCACCTCCATTAAACCGCTTCTTCAGCAGAAGGCAGTCAGAGACCAGAGCAGGCAGCTCCAACAATCAGAGCGGAGTAAACGAAACTAACTTGGTGCTGAGTTCCAGGAAATCACTCCCTCACCCTTATCCCGTACCCCCATTTCCCCTCCCAGCCCAGGGAACCCACTGCAGTCCCTCTGCCCCGCCACCTCCTGGGACCGCGCCCCACGACGACCCCCAGGCTCACCCTTGTCGGTCCTGCGAGCGTCCAATTTGCCCTGTGCACAGATCCTGCAAGACCACTCGGGCTAATCAGACGACTGCCTCTTGCCCAGTGGAGACGTCTGCGGATTCCCAGAACTTGCGCCTCCTTCCCTCCGGTGCCCCGCGCTCTGCGCTCCCACGTGGGACTCGACAGAACTTGAGCTGTGACTGGGTTCCCGTTTCAACTCGAAGTAAAAACCGGATGGGTCCTTTGCCTGGATGCGTCCCGCCCAGGGTTGGGCGTGGACAGGGAAGTCTGACATGCCTGGGAGCTACTCACAAGGGGCTTGTTGCCAACCGCTCAGGTGCCCTGGCTCTCTAGAAGCCCCTTTTAGGCAGTTCTGAGCGAAGTCTCCTTTCTTCCTCCTGGTATTTTCTTTCTCCCCTTCCCACACTCTCCCCACCTTCCCACATTCACTCAGTAACTACATATTTATAGAGCACAGCAAGTCCTCACTTAACATCTCTCTGTAGGTTCTTGGGAACTGCGACTCTGAGGGAAGCCGGGTCTAAGGAAATCATTTTACCATAGCAATGATATGAACAAGAGTTAAGTTTCTACGGCATATTTCTGGCCACAAAAACATCACCCACTGTTAAATAAACACCTAAAACACTTCAAGTATTAAAAATTGGGGAAAAATATGAACTCTACGCACATGTAAGAAACATTAATAAAAACAAATAAGATCATTATTTTCCAATCTGCTTACTCCAGTTCAGGGTCAGGTGGCTGCAGCCTATCCTTGCAGCGAGGGGCGCAAAGTGGGACTCATCCCAACAGGACGCCTTTTCATACCAGGGCACACTCACATGCACACCACGCTCACTCAGACTAGGACAGTGTAGACATGCCAGCGTACCCCAAGTACACATCTTTGGGATGTAAGAGAAAGCTGGAGTCCCCAGAGAGAACCCACACAGACAGTGGCCCTGGCTGTGAAGTGCTCCCCCCCCCCATATCAAGGTTATAACAAAACCACATCGAACAAATCTATGTTATTTTAGGATCTGCTGTACTTACTGGTGCCAGGTCCTCTGCTTGGGGCTGGGGATTCAGAAAACAATATAACATCCCAGAGAAGTACTATAACTAGGACACAGAATGAGAAGGACTTGATGAGCAAAGCTCAGGGGTGAGCCTGACCAGGCGGTGGTGCAGTGGATAAAACGTCGGACTGGGATGCTGAGGACCCAGGTTCGAGACCCCGAGCTCGCCAGCTTGAGTGTGGGCTCATCTGGTTTGAGCAATAGCTCACCAGCTCGGACCCAAGGTCTCTGGCTCAAGCAAGGGTTTACTCGGTCTGCTGAAGGCCCGCGGTCAAGGCACATATGAGAAAGCAATCAATGAAAAGCTAAGGTGTCGCAATACACAACGAAAAACTAATGATTAATGCTTCTCACCTCTCTGTTCCTGTCTGTCTGTCCCTGTCTATCCCTCACTCTGACTCTCTCTCTGTTTCTAAAATAAATAAATAAATAAATAAATAAATAAATAAATAAATAAAGCAAGCAAGCTCAGGGGTGAGCCAAAGAGAAGGTGCTTGTGTCTGCTTCTCTGTGTTTGAGAATATTGGCAGGTAGTGAGAAAATAGACACACCGAAGAGGGGAAAATATTACTTCCTCCTCTAAGGTCATTATAGCACAGATATTGATCAACTTATGACCTATGCAACTTACGACCATTCGACTTTACAACCACAATCGCTATGCACGACTGCTCCACGTCTGGCAGCGCAAGCATTGCCCAGCTGGGTGTATGACAGTGCGGACCAGCTTCCGGCAGCACTACCATCTCCACGTGCACCATTTCAACTGTTATCCCAGACTCAGTACAGCAATCTGTGTTTTGTGTCTTGGATATTTTTCATCAAACCCCTCCCAAGATGTCTACCAAGATGAAATTGTCTTTGTCTACACCTCAGCCTGCCAAGAAGGAAGGAAAGGTCATTGATCTTGACACGAAAATGAGTGCGGGCTCATCCGACTTGAGCATGGGTTCACTGGCTTGAGTGCAGGGGCGCTGGCTTGAGCATGGGATCATAGACATGACCCCATGGTCGCTGATTTGAGCCCAAGGTCACTGGCTTGAGCCACTCGCTCTGCTGTAAACCCCTGGTCAATGCACATATGAGAAAGCAATCAATGAACAAGTACGAAGGAGGAAAGAAAGTGAATGTGATCACACATGTTTATAAAAATACCAACTCCGGTAACCCCAACTGCTGCCTCAGATGACAACATCAATGATCCACAGCCAATAAAATGTTTCGTACATGTTTATATATTTTGATATGTTTTGCAATTGGGAAAATGTTTCCTATGGTATTTTTTATACCTGTATTTTGTATTTTTGTATGCACCTGTATTTTGTAATTTTGTATGTTTTGCAAATATTAAACCAGTTGTACTGGTAATGCAGTGTTTTACTTAAACCTGACGAATGTAAAAATAAGAAACAAAATGGTGTAGAGATGATACAAATGGCATAAAATGAACAAAGAAAATTATGATATATAACAATAATGAAAGAAAATTATGATAAAATATGACTTAGGCCCTGGCTGGTTTGCTCAGTGGTAGAGCGTTGGCCTGGCATGCAGGAGTCCTGGGTTCGATTCCTGGCCAGGGCACATAGGAGAAGCCCATCTGCTTCTCCACCCCTCCCCCTCTCCTTCCTCTCTGTCTCTCTCTTCCCCTCCCGCAGCCAAGGCTCCACTGGAGCAAAGTTTGCCTGGGTGCTGAGGATGGCTCTGTGGCCTTTGCCTCAGGCGCTAGAGTGGCTCTGGTTGCAGCAGAGTGACGCCCCAAGATGGGCAGAGCATCACCCCCTGGTGGGCATGCCAGGTGGATCCCAGTCGGGCGCATGCGGGAGTCTGTCTGACTGCCTCCCGGTTTCCAGCTTCAGGAAAAAAAAAAAAAAAAATATATATATATATATATATATATATGTGTGTGTGTGTGTGTGTGTGTGTGTGTGTGACTTAAAGATTTTTATAACATCATTTCACAGTACTGTACATATAGCCTACTCAACTTACGACCAAATCGTGTTACGACTGGTCTGTCGGAACCAATCGTGGTCGTAAGTTGAGCACTAGTCGTACATTGTTATAGTGTGAAACATGTTTTATCAAAGTTAGCTGTGTCACCTGACCTGTGGCGGCACAATGGGTGAAGCATTGATCTGAAACCCTGAGGTTGCTGGATCAAAGCCCCAGGCTTGCTCCATCAAGGCACATACAAGAAGCAACTATGTATTGATGCTTCCTGCTCCTTTCTCTGCATGCCAATATACCCCGCCTTTTTCTTTCTCTCTCCCTCTCAAGCTCTCTCTAAAATCAATAAATAAAATCTTAGAAAAAAAAGTTGGCCTTGGCTGATGGCTCAGTGGATAGAGCCTCAGCCTGGTGCATGGATGTCCCAGGTTTGATTCCCAGTCAGGGCACACAGAAGAAACAATTGTCTGCTTCTCTACCCCCTCCCTCTTTCTCCTCTTCCTCTCCTGCAGCCAGTGGCTCAATTGGTTCAAGCATGGCCCAAGGCACTGAGGATAGCTCTGTTGGAGTGTATCACCTCAGGCACTAAAAATAACTCGGTTCTCTAGCATCAGCCCAAGATGGGGTTGTTGGGCGGATCTTGGCTGAGATGTATGCAGGAGTCTGTCTCACTATCTCCCCTCCTCTCACTTAAATAAATAAATAAATAAAGTTAGCTGTGTCTTCAGCTAGAAGAAGGTCTAAGTGATGTCATTCATTTACTCATCTACCTATTTTCCCATTGTTACGGTTCAACCGCAACTGAACGGAACCAGAGCCCAAATTGATGCAATCACTTTGGAAACTTTATTCACTGGCCAGTGGTCTGTCCACTGCACCGGGAAGCAAAGGACAGCAGTGAGCTCAGGGGGGGGGGGAGGGGTATATATAGGCAAAACGTCAAGGTTACAGTTACTTCAGCACGTTTGTACAATATCTTTGCAAAAGCACACACTGTTCTAAGATAATAGACTGCCTTCCTGCAATATCTGCAGGGCTGACGCACAAGGAACGCATCCTGCTTCTGCTAGCAAAATTAAATTTGAGCCTAACTGTTGAAGCTCATGAGAATTTTCTACTTTAGCTGTATCTATAAACTAAATTGGATCAGGGATCCTCCCCAGCATGGGCTGGCACACCAGCACAGTCCCCACTGGTTTTATCGGGGAATCAAATCATTGTTTCCTCCTCATCGCTTTAAACGGGCTGATAGTGTGTCCTTAGTACTAGAAGTTTTATGGCTTGAATTCTCTCTGCCTTGCGTTTTTCTTTTCTGTACTAACCTCCTACAACCTGCACAAACCTTCTGCAACTTACATAACCCTCAACTTTTATGAACTTTCTTATCTATTTAGAAATAACTGGCTTTCATAACAACTTACTTTCTTCCTTTTTTGTTTAAAAGTATTTCTATACCTTGTATTTTCAAAACTATACAACTTCTTTCTAGTCAGAACTTTTCATTTTAAAAGTCTTAACCTATAGTGACAACCAAGCTGGTAATAAGTAATTTTCTTTAAAGTTAACTTCCTTTTGGAGGTGTCCTCCCTCTAAGAAGCTAGTATTTATAGGTTAAGTATAAGTACATATATATATATTTTACTACCTTGTAGCTTCCCTTCTAGCCAAGGGACTTATACTTCCCTTTTGTATGACTCATAGCAGTACATGTATTAACTCATAAGACAACTTGTTCTGGCTTTCCTTTTACCTTAGTTTCCTTCCCTCCCTAAAGTCTAATTAAGAAGAGGTCCTCAGTAAACCACTTTCCTGCAATATCTGCAGGACTGACACATAAGGAACGCATCCTGCCTCTGCTAGCAAGATTAGATTTGAGCCTAACTGTTGAGACTCATAAGAATTTTCTACTTTAGCTGTAGCTATAAGCTAAATTGGGTCAGGAGTCCTCCCCATCATGGGCTGGCATGCCAGCACACCCATGAAAGGACAGCACTGGATTGTATTAGAAGACATTTTGGGTTGGAAAGGCAGGGGTGGAGCATACCTTGAATGTTAGGTTATTAATTTTTTTGACCCTGCCTTTGTTCTCAATCTACTGCATCATCAATTTTCCTCTTATCTTAGGTCAGATTCCCTAAAGACAGAGTTTGAGAAAGAGATTCAGGTGCATGAGCTTTATTGAAGGAAAGCTCTCAGGACAGAGAGTAGGATATAACAGGGAAATACAATGGCTAAGCAAGGATATGGTCCTAGTGGAAACTAGCTTCAGCTAGATTCCATGGGGAGATTTGCAGCATAAAGCTCTGGAGTGGGAACCAGCTTCCATTCCAGTCAGGATAGATCACATGTGATCTCACAAAATCTTAGCAAATTTAAGAAGATTAAAATCACATCAAATATCTTTTCTGATAACATAGAATAAAACTAGAACTCAATAGCAGAAGGAAAATTGGAAAGGAAACAAATATGTGGAAATTAAACAACTCTCAAACAACCATTGTGTCAAAGAAGAAATCAAAAGAAAATTGGAGAATATGAAAATGAAACACAACACACCCAAACTGACAGGATGCAGCAAAAGCAGTACTAAGAGGGAGGTAGTACTAAGAAATACCTACATTAAGGAGGAAGAAAGATCTCAAATAAACAACTTTGTAACTAAATTTACTACCCAAGAAACTAGAAAAAGAAAAACAAACTAAGCCTAAGTTAGCAGAAGAAAAATATAACAAATATTAGAGCAGAAATAAATGATATAAAAAAGAATAGAAAAAATTAATAAAACTAAGAGTTTTTTTAAAGAAAAACAAACAAAATTGATAAGCCCTTAGTTGAACTAACAAAAATATTAAAGAGGATTCAAATAACTACAACCATAATTGAAAGACATTACAATTGATATCATAAATAAAAAGCATCATAAGAGACTATTATGAACAATTATATGCCCACAAATGGGATAACCTATAAAAAATGGGTAAATTCCTACAAAGACTAAATCATGAAGATACAGGAAGTCTAACAGACCTATAATTAGTATGGATATTGAATCAGTAACCAAAAACCTCCCAACAAGAGCCAGATGACTTCATTGGTGAATTTTATCAAACACTAAAAGAAGAATTATATCAATTCTCCTCAAATCTAGCAAAAAAATAGAAGAATAGAGAACACTTCCAAACTCATTTTATAAGGCCAGCATTACCCTGATACCAAAGCCAGACAAAGATACTGCAAGAAAAGAAAATTATAGGCCAATATCCCTAATGTATATAAATGCAAAAAGTCCTCAACAAAATACTAGCAAACCAAATCCAACAGCACATTAAAGGATCATACACATAACCAAATAGGATTTATTTCTGGGATGCAAGAATGGTTCAACATATGAAAATTAAAGAACTCACAAAGCTCAGCAACAAAAAAGCAAACAATCCAATTAAAAAATGGGGAGAGGGGCCCTAGCCAGTTGGCTCAGCAGTAGAACATTGGCCTGGCATGTGGAAGACCCAGGTTCAATTCCTGGTCAGGGCACACAAGAGAAGTGACCATCTGCTTCTCCACCCCCCTTCTCTCTCTCTCTCTCTTTCTGTTCCTCTCTCTCTCTCTCCCTCTCCCACAGCCATGGTTCCATTGGAGCAAGTTGGCCCCAGGTGCTGAGGGTGGCTCCATGGTCTTGCCTCAGGTGCTAAAATAGCTTGGTTGCTGAGCAACAGAGCAGCGGGCCCCAGATGGGCAGAGCATTGCCCAGTAGGGGGCTTGCTAGGTGGATCCTGGTTGGGGTGCATACGGGACTTTGTCTCTGCCTCCCCTCTCACTTAATAAAAAAAAAATGGGGAGAGGACCTAAACAGACACTTCTTCCAAGAAGACATACAAATTGCCAATAAATAATATGAAAAGATGATCATCCTTGCTAGCTATTAGAGAAGTGCAAATCAAAACTGCAATGAGATACCACCTCACACCTGTTAGATTGCCTATTATTATTATTTTTTTATATTTTATTTATTGATTTTTGGGTAGAGGGGAGGGGGGGAGAAGCAGGAAGCATCTACTCATAGTAGTTGCCTCTTGTATGTGCCTTGACTGGAAAAGCCCAGAGATTTGAACCAGTGACCTTAGCATTCCATGTTGACACTTTATCCTCTGCATCACCACAGGTCAGGCGATTGGCTATTATCAACAAGACAGTTAATAACAAGTGTTGGAAAGGCCATGGAGAAAAAGGAGCCCCATTCATAGCTGGTGGGAATGTAAACTCGTACAACCATTATGTAAGAAAGTATGGTGGTTCCTCAAAAAATTAAGACTCATGGTTAGGAAGAATAAACAGCATTAAAATGTCTATATTACCCAAAGCAATTTATAAATTCAATGCAATACCAATTAAAATACCAATGACTTACTTCAAAGACATAGAACACATATTACAAAAATTTATATGGAACCAAAAGAGAACACAAATAGCCTCAGCAATCTTGAAAAGGAAGATTAAAGTGGGAAGTATCACACTTCCGGATATCAAGTTATACTACAAGGCCATTGTACTCAAAACAGCCTGCTACTGGCATAAGAACAGGCATATAGATCAATGGAACAGAACAGAGAACCCAGAAATAAACCCACCCCTTTATGGACAACTGATATTTGACAGAGGAGGTAAGAGCATACATTGGAGTAAAGACAGCCTCTTCAACAAATGGTGTTGGGAAAATTGGACAGCTACCTGCAAAAAAATGGAACTAGACCACCAACTTACACCACTCAAAAACATAAACTCAAAATGGATAAAAGACTTAAATGTAAGCCGTAAAACCATAAGCATCTTAGAAGAAAACATAGGCAGTAAGCTCTCCGACATCTCTCGCAGCAATATATTTGCCGATTTATCTCCACGAGCAAGTGAAATAAAAGACAGGATAAACAAATGGGACTATATCAAACTAAAAAGCTTCTGCACAGCTAAAGACAATAAGAACAGAATAAAAAGACAAACTACACAATGGGAGAATATATTTGACAATACGTCTGATAAGGGGTTAATAACCAAAATTTATAAAGAACTTGTAAAACTCAATACCAGGAAGACAAATAATTCAATCAAAAAATGGGCGAAAGAGATTAATAGACACTTCTCCAAAGAGGACATACAGATGGCCAATAGGCATATGAAAAAATGCTCAACATCACTAATCATTAGAGAAATGCAAATTAAAACCACAATGAGATATCACCTCACACCAGTCAGAATGGTGCTCATCAATAAAACAACACAGAATAAGTGCTGGTGAGGATGTGGAGAAAGGGAACCCTCCTGCACTGCTTGTGGGAATGCAGACTGGTGCAGCCACTGTGGAAAACAGTATGGAGATTCCTCAAGAAATTAAAAATCAAACTGCCTTTTGACCCATCTATACCACTTTTAGGAATATTCCCCAAGAACATCATAGCACTGTTTCAAAAGAAGAAATGTACCCCCATGTTTGCGGCAGCATTGTTCACAATAGCAAAGATCTGGAAACAGCCCAAGTGTCTGTCAGTGGACGAGTGGATTAAAAAGCTTTGGTACATATATACTATGGAATACTACTCAGCCATAAGAAATGATGACATCGGATCATTTACAACAACATGGATGGACCTTGATAACATTATACTGAGCAAAATAAGTAAATTAGAAAAAACTAAGAACTATATGATTCCATATATAGGTGGGACATAAAAATGAGACTCAGAGACATGGACAAGAGTGTGGGTGTTATGGGGTGGGGGAGAAGGAGGGGGTTGGGGGAGGGGAGGGGCACAAAGAAAACCAGTTAGAAGGTGACGGAAGACAGTTGGACTTTGGGTGATAGGAATGCAGCATAATCAAATGTCAAAATAACCTAGAGCCTGACCAGGTGGTGGCGCAGTGGATAGAGCGTCGGACTGGGATGCAGAAGACCCAGGTTCGAAACCCAAGGTCGCCAGTTTGAGCGTGGGCTCATTTGGTTTGAGCAAAAATTCACCAGCTTGGACCCAAGGTCGCTGGCTCCAGCAAGGGGTTACTCGGTCTGCTGAAGGCCCGCGGTCAAGGCACATATGAGAAAGCAATCAATGAACAACTAAGGTGTCGCAATGTGCAACGAAAAACTAATGATTGATGCTTCTCATCTCTTCATTCCTGTCTGTCTGTCCCTGTCTATCCCTCACTCTGACTCTCTCTCTGTCTCTGTAAAAAAAATAAATAAATAAATAAAACCTAGAGATGTTTTCTCTGAACATATGTACCCTGATTTATCAATGTCACCCCATTAAAATTAATTTAAAAAGATTAAAAAATAAAACATCATTCAGACTTAAATATAAATAAAAAAAAATTAAGAATAGAATCCCTCTACTGGGTATCTACTCCCCAAACTGGAAAACATTGGTATGCAAAAACACGTGCATCCCATGTTCATTACAGCATTTACAGGTATTCATGGTGGCCAAGACACGGAAACCAAAGTGTCCCTTGATAGAGGACTGTATAAAGATGTCGTACACATATACAATGAAATACTACTCAGCCATAAGAGATTATGAGATATTTCCAATTATAACAACATGGATGGACTTTGAGAACATTATACTGAGTGAAATAAGTAAATCAGAAAAAGCTAAGAACTATATGATTCCACATATAGGTGGGATATAAAAATGAGACTCATGGACATAAATAAAAGTGAAGTGGTTAATAGAGGGAGGGGATTGTAGGGGAGGAGAGTAAAGAGGAACAAATATACAAATCAACAGTTCAAATGCTATAGAAATATTTACCTGAAACCTACATACTCTTATTAATCAGTGTCACCCATTAAGTTTAGTTTAGTAAATAAAAAAATTAAATATGAAAATTAATGTGATACACTATATTAACAAAATAAAGTATAAAACACACAACCATTTCAATAGATGTGGAAAAGAAATTTCACAAAATTCAACATTCTTTCATGACATAACTCTCAACAAAATAGAAGTAGGAGGAAACTGTCTAAACATAATAAAGACCATATATAACAAGCCTACAGCTAACATCACACTCAATGGTGAAAAATTGCAAACTTTTCCCCAAGATCAAGAATAAGGCAAGGATGTCCATGCTTCCCACATCTATTCAACATAGTAATAGGAGTCCTAGCCAGAGTAATTAGGCAAGAAAAAGAAATAAAATGTATTCAAATGGGAAAGGGGAGTATAAAATTATCTCTCTTTTTTTTTTTTGCAAGACCTGGAAGGTGGGTTTATTTCTGGTTCAGTTATACACTGAGAATATAGAACTGTGGGGTCTGTAACAGACACATTTGATGATCCTTGTCATTTCCTTTCTGTCCATCTCTGGTTTAAACCTCAATTGCGGTGGAAGGTTCTGCATGAACACTGTCAGCTTTGATTTCAGCCATAGTGCTGGTGGATAGTTCCTAGATGGTCACAAGCAACTTGTACTGACTGTATCCCACTTCAAGTGTACACATCCATCTTTCTGCTCTTGCTTCAGGACCTCTGTCAATGCCAAGGAATTTGGTTAGCTTGCAAGCCAGGACAGCCCATAAGTGAGGAGGAAGTTGATAGCTCTGAAGATAATCCTCAACCAATAGATGAGGAAGATGATGGATTCTGCATGACAGATACGAGACCTGTCATGCAGAATCTGTATGAGAACCTCACATTCTTATTCTTTTTTTTTTTTCAGAGACAGAGAGAAAGTCAGAGTGGGGGATGGACAGGGACAGACAGACAGGAACGGAGAGAGATGAGAAGCATCAATTATTAGTTTTTCGTAGCGCATTGCAACACCTTAGTTGTTCATTGATTGCTTTCTCATATGTGCCTTGACCGCGGGCCTTCAGCAGACCGAGTAACCCCTTGCTCAAGCCAGCGACCTTGGGCTCAAGCTGGTGAGCTTTTTGCTCAAACCAGATGAGTCGGCACCCAAGCTGGCAACCTCGGGGTCTCGAACCTCGGTCCTCCACATCCCAGTCCAATGCTCTATCCACTGCGCCACCACTTGGTCAGGTCACATTCTCATTCTTATGTGGCTCTCCAACTTCCCCTTCTTAATCCTTCCTAATCTCTCACTCCTTATTTCTGCAATCACCTCCCAAATAAACTACCTGCATCCATGTTTCTGCTTTAGGTTTTGCTTTTTAGGGAATCTAAATGAAGACACGATCCCTCCTTTATGCTTTGGACAAAACAAAATTTTGTCTTCTTTTTCTTATTGTTTCTTCTTTTTTTCCTGCTATAAGCTTGTAATGTACATGAGATGGAGTAAAGATGACAGTCCTAGAATTTTCCAAATTTCATATCTATCCTGTAGCATGTTTAATAGGTTAATTTTATTCACTGTGCTGCTATCGCCTAACTGTAAAGAAGATCCAGTCAGTTTTTTTACAGCCAGCATATCTTTACAGAAAGTTAGAACTGGAAAGTTCATCTACATAGTTCCAGCTTCCTTTCAAAAAGAGTAGATGAGACAGAACAGTAAGTCAGGAGACTTATTGGTAAGGTGGAAAAGTGCTGGAATTTTATAATCGTAGCCATCTGATTCCAAAACAGCTATTATGAGGGCAGTAATGAGGGGGCACAGCCTCATGCTGTCACCAGAGGGCAGCAGAAGCCAGGGAACAGGTGGAAAAGCAAAGATCAAATGATGTCAACTGCCAGAGATCTGAAAGAGGAAAGACTAGCATTTTTTGGGGACTGTAACAAGTTGGGCATTGTGCTGGCACAATAAGAAATCATACTAAGTTCAAAGGCAGAGATCAGAGGTTAGAACCAATGCAGAAGTGGAACAAAGTCCAGTGAAGTGAGCAGTTCTTCAGTTTAGCCAGGAAATGCCCAAAGACAGCAAGCATGTCTGGAAGCACAATGCCAGAAATAAACATGTGTAATGGCTATGGGCCTGTCCTCTGCCAGGGCAGCCAGCTTGTGCTGGAGAATCAGGTAAGGTAAATTGCTAGAATCACTGAGAATCAGTCAACCTGCGTATTTCCTTTACATAGATCAGAGTTTAAATGGCTTTTGCCTGAGTGAACATTAAACTTTCTTGGTGATTTTTGTGTCTTCTCCCACTACAGAAAAAAAGCATAATCACGTGCGGTAAGTTTCAGGCTTTCTCATCCAGTTAGATGTGTTGGCATTTTGACAATATCCCATGCTTGCTTTTGCATCTAATATTTGATTCTTATATCTTGCACTTGATGATAAATTCTCCAACTCTACCAGATGGTCACTGAGTATGGACTGCACCATGATTGCCAACTGGCTGAAGAGTAAGGGTTTTGTAGCTCTTCCTATATTCTTCTTTCCTGTCAGGTGGAGTTTACTCTTTTTTCAAAGGCTTTGTGGAAATTCCTAACCTCCTGGAAAGTTATAGTGGGTTCACCATGAAGCCCTGGGGGAATATATCCAATGTGCACTGAGTGATTCTTTTCATTAATAGGTTGGCTTAGTTTTGCAGGGAGTTTTTCCTACTATTTCTCTCCCACCCCCAAATCTTCTCATCACCATGCTACAAACCCACTTAGATTGTGGAGTTTCTTATTAGTTCTTTTTCAAAAAAAATTTTTTTGAGAGAGAGACAGGAAGACAGGACGGAAGAGAGTGGGTAAGAAACATCAACTCGTAGTTTCTTTCACTTTAGTTGTGCATTGAGCTTCCCTTACGTACCTTAACTGGGGCCAAGCCAGTGTTCCATTGCTCAAGCCAGTACCTTGGGCTTCTCATGCCAATGACCTTTGGGTTCAAGTTGGACAGCTTTGGGATTGCATGGATGATTGCCCTGCTCAAGCCAGCTACCCTGTGCTGATGAGCCCATGCTCAGAGCCAGTGACCTCAGGGCTTCCAACGGGCGACCTCAGCGTTCTGGGCCAACACTGTATCCACTTCACCACCACTGGTCAGGCTCAATCTTTTAAAAAGAGTTTTTTTTTTCCAATTAATATTTTGCTCAGACTTGCTCAACTTAAGACTTTTGTCTGGTGGACTTGCATATATATTTACAACTAGTCGATCCCTTCCTTTGCTCCTTTTTGTTTCTTCCTTCCCCTTGGGCTGGATGCTCCATGGTCAGATTTCCAGTGCCATCTAGGAAATGGGGGTTGTGATTTCTGCTGCTTGGAGCAGCCTGATTCGAGGGACAGATTCCAGGCGTTTGAGGGATAGGTGGCTCAGACATGTGGCACTTATCCCTAGGCTGGGAGCTGCAGGGATAAGCCACCACCTAACTGCTGGAGCAGGGAGAGGCATCAAGGGCACGGTTCCCTCCATGTTGCCTGAACCTTGCCAACATTAGTTTATGGCTGCTTCTGCGTCTGCCTCAGGCCTGCTCCCGCTTCCGCATCCGCTTCCGCTTCCGCTTCCGCATCCGCTTCCGCATCCGCTTCCGCATCCGCATCCTTGGGTCGACAAATCCAGATCCCACCTCCACCCGGCCTGCTGAACTAGATGCTGAGAATGGCAAACTTGGATCTGTATCTTGCCAGCTTCCTTGGGTAGTTCTGTTGTGGTGGCTGAGAAGACATCCTAAGAAGCTGTTTCACCTGACTGAGCTGGCCAGATGTTCTAGTTCCTACTAGCGGTATTTGAGAATCTTCCGCCTTTGTTTTAGGAAAGTCAACTGGAATCTCAGTTGGGGTCTGACAAATTCCAGAGAGAACATCTCCCCAGTGGTGTGCCAAGGCAGTTGATAGGAGTGACACCCCATATCTCTCCCCCCATTCTCCCACCCCCACATTCAGGCAGTGAGGGGAAATGCTGTCTGCAGAGACTTTTAAAACAGTAATAAAACCAGGTCAGAAAATAACAATTGGTCAGCTTTTTATTATTACCATGCCCCAGCAAGTCTACACAAGCTGGTCAGTGACAGGCATCCTCCCTGCTGGACGGCCACCTCCAGCCCTCACCCTACATGATAAAGTCCGGTGAATCCACATCAAGAAGTAGCAGCTAATCTTTATCAGTTTCTTTTAAAATGTTTTTATTTTTCAAAATATACAATTTATTTACACATTTATGTCACAACCATAGTTTGTATATTTATTCCAAAATCTTTAAATATCTCCACAGTAAACAGTACAAATCACAGGATCAAACTGCTTCTCTTTAGCCTTTATGGTCATCGGGATTTTTCTTTTACTGTTTTTTTTTCTTTTTTTTTTTTTACAAGTTTCAAGTAGTAATGGTTTGTGGGTAAGAAGGGAACAAAAATAGGACAACAGGTTTACGTAAGCTCAACACATAAGATTAGAAAGGCAATCAGAGCAGCTACTGGAGCATTTACATGTTTATAAATAAGACCCTCTAGTGAGCAGTGAGGGTTTTGGTTATGAGGAAGAAGGGGATGGAACCTCATCGGCTGGGAGGGGGTAGGGAAACAAATGGGGAGGAATATAAGGCACCAAATAAAGGCTCCTTCTTGGCCTAAGGAGGCACTGGCTGGAAGGGTCCTGAGTGAGGGGGGCAGGGGCCCACCTGTGCCAGGCAGAGGTCAAGAATGGCCAGGAATGGGGTGGGGCTCCCACCCACAGAGAGGCCTCCTTAGCCTCCCTTGGAGAAAAGCTGTGTGATTGGAGGCAGGGGAGAGATAGCTAGAGCAGCTGGTGGTTCCTAAAGAAAGGGGCCTAGGCTCCCGCCAGCCTCGATGTCAATGCCAGCTGGCCCTGGCCCGGCTGCACAGGCAGGTGAGGACCGGGCATGTGTCTCAGCCTGAGGCATCTGGTAGTACAGCTGGCATTGGTGATTGGCAGTGGACAAAGGCCCTGCCCTGGGAGCTGGGATGGCCTTTGGGAGGCATCATGCTATCTCTTCTGGTGAGAGCCCTTCATCCACCTCAGTCTTCACCACTCATCAGGAGAAAGCCAGAGCTATTAAATGTCCCCAGGAAGGGAAGGTGGGGAGGATCAGGGCCAGAGGCCCTGCAGACCCCACTCTTTGCCACAGAGCGTGGCTCCCAGGGAGCCCAAGGTACTAAGACACAAGTGGATCATAGGCCTGTCAGGAAGTCACAGGGGTCCGTTTCCTTCATTCCCCTTGAGCTGATAATGTTGGCCAGTTCCTAAAGCAGTCCTGTGGGCTAAGGCTCTGGGCAGAGACACTGATGGAGAGGCTGGGATGCTGCAGGAAAGACCTCGTCCCTGAGGGCCCTTTGGCCACCAAGTGGATGTGACCTTCCTGTGGTGGGTCAGGGGGGCAGTCTCAGGGTCAGTCTCAGTCTTCAGGATCTCCCAGCACCATTCACCAAGCCCATCCTGCCTGGCCAAGCAAACCTTCTTTGCAGGGTCTGGATGGGGCGGGGGAAGGGCAGGGGCCATAGAAGGGCTGGGAGTTGTCACTGCATCTTCAGGCAGGGTTCTTCTGGCATAAGGGTGTGGAAAAAGTAATCCCAAAGCTTAGTGCTGATGCCAAATCCTGGAGAAGGAGATGAATAGGGAGAAGGTGAGACACTGTCCAAGGAAGGGGATAAATCTGCTTGGAAAGGCACTCAGGGCAGGGCCAGCATTCGGGAAGATTCTAACACCTGTCCCCACTGGCCTTCCCAACTCTCAGGGCCATCCTGGCAGAAGTTAAGAGCAGGGTACTTGTGTTTCCAGTCTCCCAAGGATGCCACTGGAATAAAGCCAAATTCTTTATCTGGCCTGAACTCCTGGGAGAACCTGGCCCTGCCTGTCGTTTCCTCTTCTGTCTCTTTAAAGATGCCAAGTTTGTTCCTGTTCAAGGCTTTGCACCTGTTGCTCCTGAGATGCTCTTTCCCCAGATGCTGGATACGGGCTTCTCTTAATTTAGGTCTCAGCTCTAAGGGCATCTCTGCAGTGACTTCTTCCTGGACCACGTTATCTAGCACTCTGCCACCCAACACGGTAGCCACAAGCCCGCATGACTGCTAAGCACGGGAATGTGGCTAGAGCTACAGAGAAACTACATTTCTAATTTCATTTCATTTAAAAACTTATACTCAATTCAATCGCTGGAAATCTATAAAGCACATTCAGGGCAATTCAGGAACTGATTTTTTAATATACTGTAAATTTTATAAACTCTAAATAAACAGATGAAATATTTCCAGTGAAAAGGTAGCACCTGAATTGAGATGCACTGTAAGTACAAAATACACACCGGACAAGGAAGATAATATAAGGACAGGAATGTAAAACACCTCATTAATACTGTTTTATATATTGCCTGACCAGGCGGTGGTGCAGTGGGTAGAGCATCAGACTGGGATGTGGAGGACCCAGGTTCGAGACCCCGAGGTTGCCAGCTTGAGCGCGGGCTCATCTGGTTTGAGCAAAGCTTACCAGCTTGAACCCAAGGTCGCTGGCTCGAGCAAGGGGTTACTCAGTCTGCTGAAGGCCCGCGGTCAAGGCACATATGAGAAAGCAAACAACTAAGGTGTCGCAACGAAAAACTGATGATTGATGCTTCTCATCTCTCTCCATTCCTGTCTGTCTGTCCCTATCTATCCCTCACTCTGACTCTCTCTGTCTCTAAAAAAAAGAATACTATTTTATATTGATTATATGTCGATTTGATAATATTTTGGTCATATTTGGCTTAAATATATTATTAAAATTAATTTCACCTGCAGCGGTAGAGCGTCGGCCTAGCGTGCGGAGGACCCGGGTTCGAATCCCGGCCAGGGCACACAGGAGAAGCGCCCATTTGCTTCTCTACCCCTCCGCCGCGCTTTCCTCTCTGTCTCTCTCTTCCCCTCCCGCAGCCAAGGCTCCATTGGAGCAAAGATGGCCCGGGCGCTGGGGATGGCTCCTTGGCCTCTGCCCCAGGCGCTGGAGTGGCTCTGGTCGCAATATGGCGACGCCCAGGATGGGCAGAGCATCGCCCCCTGGTGGGCAGAGCGTCGCCCCATGGTGGGCGTGCCGGGTGGATCCCGGTCGGGCGCATGCGGGAGTCTGTCTGACTGTCTCTCCCTGTTTCCAGCTTCAGAAAAATGAAAAAAAAAAATTAATTTCACCTGGTTGTTTTTACTGGCTAATGTGGTCACTAGAAAATTGAAAAATCACATCTGTGATTTGTATATTTTATTAGAGCTGGACCCCACCCTGACTCTGTAGTTCCTCTAACATAATCTCACTTTATTCTCTTTGTGGCACTTACCACTGTCTGAAACGATCTCTTACTATCAACCAACTTCCGCTTTGCACAGCTCCCACACCAGAGGGTAGGATGGGGACCCCAGGCTGGCTTTATTGTCTGTGTTTCCCCAGTGGCCAGAACAGTGCCTTCCCTTGGCAGGGGCTTAATGGTAGCTGTCAGATAAATACAGCATTAAATGAGTGAGATTGGGAGGTGCTGGCCAATCCTTACCTGACTTCTGATGTGCAAAGTGATGCTTGACATGGTGGGCCTTCATGTTGTACAGGTAGGAGCCCTTGTGCGGGGAGCCGAAGTGCAAGTAGTAATGGGTCATGTCATAGAGGACGTAGCCCAGAAGGCCCCCGGCAAACACGGTGCCCCCCACTGCCTCGGGCAGGAGGAACTGTAAGATTGTGTAGAAGAGAGCAATGACCAGAGAAGCCGGCACAGGGGGAAAGACCAGGCGGGACTCGTCGAAGGGTGCCTGTGGAGGGAGAGGCTATGTGTCAGAGCGCAGCCAGGGGCCTGCCTACAGTCACAACGTTGATGTTCCCCATGAGGATGGAGCTGAGAGGCCCAGATATCCCAGTGAGGCGACAGCGACTTATCATGGGTAGGCTTGAAACTTTTAGTGGCTTTGGGGAGGGCCATGCCTGGAAGCCCTAGCGACCCAGTCCTGTTCCTAATTTCCAAGTCAGAATGGGACCTGGAGCACTGTCCAAGAACAGCACGGTGGATGTGATGTGGACAGGATGCTCATGGGTTAGTTTAGGGCCCTGATTTATATACTTAAGAGGCCACTTTGGCTCGGAAATTTATTAGGTGCTAGAGAGGAGCCGACCACCAGGTGGGGCACTTAGATCAGGGCCTGATGTCGTCTGGGAGGGTAACACCGGGCAGACTGAGGTGAGTGCGGCTTCACCTGGTGGGGTGCTACTAGAAGTGTTACCATACTTTCCCCACCCAGTCCTAACAGGGACCCTTCTTTGTTCCAAGGGGGTGCAGTGACATTCAACAAGAGAAATAGGCCTTAGACTCTGGAGTTTTAAAAGCCAAAGGCCTGGCAAGATTTTAGTAACTGCCTGGTGAGTATTTCTGAGCAGAGACGGACCTCCTTCCTCTGGGCTGGAAGAAAAGAGAGAAAGCAGGCAATAGTCATAGAGCAGGGGTCTCAAACTCAACTCAGCATGTGGGCCGCAGAGCAAGATCACAGCCGTTCGGCGGGCCGCACTAGGTCTACAAAAGGCAACTGTTACGCAACACTTTTCAGTGTCACAAAACGACCAGAAATTGTAGTTCGCATCACAACTGGTCGTTCAGTGTCACAAAACGACCAGAAACTGTAGTTCGCATCACAACTGCTGTTAACTAAGCTAATATCTAGCTAGGATGCTAGAGAAATGAAAAATACAAGTAGGCCCCTAGGCTTACTTAATTTTATCCAAAATATTTTGAACTTTGTGGATTAGTCTGCGGGCCGCACAAAATTGTTCAGCGGGCCGCATGCGACCCGTGGGCCGCAAGTTTGAGACCCCTGTCATAGAGTGATACTCTGAGGAGGGCCTCTCACCCTCAGGCCAGGGGCAACAGGACCAGTGGAGTGCCAGGAGCCACCTCCTGGAGCGGGCCAGGCAGGGGTGCCTGAGACAGGCTGAGAGCAGCATGTGCAGGGACAGCGGAATGCAGCTTCCTCTGGGCAGACCTGGCTTCTAGTCCCTGCCACTGAGATCTTCACATGGCCCTTTCAGAGCCCCGGGGTGGTGGGTGGTTGAGAGCACAGACTCTGGAATCCACAGAATGGGGCACGAGATCCTGGCTGTGACAGGTGTGACCTTGGGTGAGTTTCTTAATTTCCCCAAGCCTCAGTTTGCTGCTCTGTGAAATGGGAAGAACTGTAGCACCATCTGCAGAAGGAAGCTCCACAAGGGCCGTGATTTTTGACTCTCTTGTTCAATGGAATCTAGAACAGTGCCTGGGACAGAGTGAGCACTCAGTGGAATTGTGAATGAATGAACTGTTGTGAGGATTGAAGACAGATGGTACATGGGAGGCACCTGCCGAGTGCCTGGTGCCAATGACAATGGCATACAGACACACGTGCTCACGGTGTCCACGCCCAGTTCAGATCAGGACCCGGTCCTTCCTCTGAGCATCTTCAAATGCCCTATTTCCTCCTGTTCCTGGCCTGACTCCCACAGCGACTGGCAGCTCCTGTTAGGTGGCTGCAGCTGCCGGGCCCCGGGTGGGAGCCCGCCCTGCTCACCTTGTGGTGCTGGCCATGCAAGATGAAGTGCAGCGTGATGAGGTAATAGCTCTTGCTGGGGGGCTTCATGTGGAACAGGAAGCGGTGGATGAGGTACTCTGTTAGGCTCCAGAGGAACATCCCCAGCACGAAGAGGCCCGGGAACACGAACTCGGGCATGGCTACTGAGTACTCTGTAGGGTGGCAAGAGAGAGGCCAGGTCAGGGCAGATGGCTCCAGTGGGCAACAAGGCCTGGTGGCTCCACACATCCCATCTCACCACCCCCTCACCTTGGGGTCTGCTGCCCTCCGTCCAGCAGCTATGGGACCGGGCCACACTGCTGGGGCTCTTGGGAAGGAGGCTGTGAGGATCTGTGCTGGGCTTGGAGGGGTCCTCTCAGGGACCAATGGGACCACTGGCCAGAGATCTGAGCTCTTCACTAGGGTGACTAAGAGGAACAGCTGTGGCTGATGCTGGACTTTTGCCTGGTGCCATGGTTTGAATGTGTCCTTTTGAAATTCTTATGTTGAAAGATAATCCCCCAGGCGATATTAAGAGGTGGGGCCTTTGGGAGGTGATTGGCTCATGAGGGTAGAGCCCTCATGAATAGGATTCATGCCCTTATAAAAGAGGGCCCGTAGAGCTCCCTTCCCTTTCTGTCCATGTGAGTCAAAATGCATGGAAGTTCTAACCTGTGGTCTTACTTGTGCCCCCCTTTTCTTGATTCTCCTTGAAGGGGACAGGAGGGTCCCCCTTTGAGGGAGAAGCACCCTGTCCCCCACCCCTAGAGTGCAGAAGCTCTTCCTTGCTGCTTAGCTCTCTTGTCTTCAGGGAAAGGATTGGACCCTCTGGAGCATTTCTGGTCCCAGACTCTGTCTTGACCTTATCTGGGGCTCCCACGACCCAGTCCTGTTGGAGGCCTGCATCTCCACCTAGCATGCTACCTGGTTCCGGCCCGGGACTCGCTCTCACCCGCTCCCAGGCGCTGCTCTTGGGGCCATTCTGAATGTACAGAGCCCTTCTGCTTTCAAAACATTTTCATGCATGCAGCTAGGAATTTCAGCCTTGAGCTGGTGTCTCTGTTCAGCTTCCACTGCTTCTTGGCTCTCTGACTGTTCCGCGTGGATCCTTGTACACCCCTTGTCTAGCAGCTGTGTGGGGACCCTGCTCAGCCTCCCCTTGCCGTGTTCTGTGGCTCTTATCTTCTCTGCCTTGCCTGATGAGCTGGGAGGTCAGGGAGGCATGTGGAGACATAGCTTTCGTGCGCCATTGCTGGCACCACGGTCACAGGCTCTGCACTGGACTTTCATTAAACAGCGTATCTCAGCTCCGCAGATGCCTGTGGTTCTGACCTAGCATTCAAATCACGCTCCCTATCATGCAGAAGAGTCCCTTCCGATAGGTCAAGTCTCTGCCCGCTCCCTCACCCCAGCATCACCCCTGTTGGCCCATCCACCCCCGGACCTGGTACAGAGTGGCATCTCTAGAGGAATCCTGCAGAGGGACCTGGGCCAAAGCTCCAGCAGCCCCTCCCCCTCCGGCTGCCAGCCCTGGAGGCACTGCCACTGTTGCTGATTGTTAGGGGAGTGCTGGGTGGACAGTGGACGATTCAGTGAGCCGGCCTTCTGAGCAACAAGCCCTGTGCTGTGCCTGAGCTATTCAGTGTGGGCAGAAAAGGGTAACCTTGGCTCGCGGGGCATGCATCTTAACCCTTGGGGACCGGGAGCAGTTCTGGGCTCTCGGTAACTTCCCGCAGCTTGTTCCTCCCCTGCTACGTCCTGGGCCAGCTGGGAAAACTGAGGCTCCCATCACTGGCTGTGGCCCCTCTCGTTTAAACCATTCGGGTCCTCAACTTGCCACTTCCAGGAGAGGTGGGCAAGAGAGAAGCCTCAGCACGTGGGGAGAAGGAGCCTGCACCTGGCAGAGAGGGGCGCTCCAAAGGCCCACAGTCAGGAACAGGACCTGTGATTGGGAAAGGAAAGCCCACCTGAGCTACCCTAGCAGTCCTCTCCTGACTGTCACCTGACCTGGCCTCCATCTGAGCCACCTGCCATGGGCCAGCATGTCCCTGAGGCAGGCTGTGACAGGATGAACAGACCACTGGAGCAGGCAGCATGTACCTGGAGGCCCAAGATAGGTGGTAAGCTCGGGAGGCAGGCTGACAGAGTTCCCGCACCCAAACCCATGGGTGCCCTGAAAGACTTGGTCGCACAGGCTCTTTGGAAGTTGCCCCATGTCAGCCCTTCTCTCTGTCCCCCAGTCCCTGAAACCGAGGGCACCTGGCATCTACAGCCTAGCCACATGACACTGAATCGCTTGCTTGACTTCTCTGAGGCTCCTCATTTCTACAAGGGCATGGTGAGAGTACCTTTCTCGTGGGGCTGTCGGGAGGGTTAACAGAGATGGTCCCCGGAAGGCACCAGGTTTGGCACAGAAGTGCTCAGTAGAGGTTAGTGGGGTTGTTACTCCGAGCCAGGGGTTCTGCTACCTGGACCTTTGCCCAGCAGACACTTTAGGACACTCTCAGATCTTTCTCTCTCAGGTTCTACTCTGTGCTGTGTTCATGGACTGTTCTCAGTCTAGCTCTCAGCCATGCCACCTAGTGAATGACTCCACTTTGTTTCTTGACAATCTTAGCTCATACTTTTTCTAGTATTAGACTCAGTGATAAACTTCTTTCTTTATTGTTACATCTCCTGACAAAATTATTCCGTTTAGTTTCTGCTAATATGTTGCTGTACCTTTTTACTTTTTTATTTTATTTGTTTGCTTGTTTGTTTTTGTGACAGAGACAGAGAGAGGGATAGACAGACAGGAAGAGAGAGATGAAAAGCATCAAGTCTTCATTGTGGCACCTCAGTTGTTCACTGATTGCTTTCTCATATGTGCCTTGACCAGGGGCTACAGCAGACTGAGTGACCCCTTGCTCAAGCCAGCGACCTTGGCCTCAAGCTGGTGAGCCGTGCTTAAACCAGATGAGCCCACGCTCAAGCCAGCAACCTCGGGGTTTCGAACCTGGGTCCTCCGCATCCCAGTCCAATGCTCTATCCACTGCGCCACTGCCTGGTCAGGCACTTTTTTTTTTTAATTCATTCAGGGTTGGGGTTGGGGTTGGGGTTGAGGGAGTCGGACAACATTTTTCTTTGGAAGACTATTTCTACAGGTAGGTCTCACTTAAAAATATTTGTTATGTGGCTTTGGGTTCTGTTTTTCTCAGAAACTCAGTGCCAGAAAGAACAGCAAGGTCTCCCACCTCCAGGAGTCATGGGAGCAAGTCAGGAAGGAACCAACATTACCTGTGGTGAAAGAAGTGAAGAGTCGGACATTGCCCTGGGCGAGCGTTCGGTAGTGGGACCAACTGAGGTACAGCATGAGGGGCATCCAGACGATGGGGACGCTGTACCTGCAGGAGGGCCACCAGGTGAGATACATACATGCCTAGGGGCTTCCCCAAACGTACCTCTCGACTAGAGGGCTATGACATCATACCAAAGCACGCGCAGAAAGCACATGGAGACCTGGGGTCAAAGGGACACTGCTGGGGGGTGGGGAGGAGAAAACAAAAGAAGGGCCGTGAGGCTGCGAGTCTATCTGGCCATTCTCTGAGATGCGTGATTGACAGACTTTTCTGTCTGTGTCCCGGTGACTATGGGCTCTGGGCAGCTAGGTAGATGCTGACCTCTTATGGCAAAGGAGCCAAATGCAGGCAAAACTGTTCCCCTGGGCACTAAAGGCTAGAAACCCTTCATAGGAATGTGGAATAGAACAGGGGTAGCATTCAGAGTGGTTTCTGGCTATCTGTTGGGGTGTCACTTACTCAACGGACAAACCATGCATAGGAATGGATTATACCTATGGAATATTCCATTATCCTCAAGAGCTTACAGTATAGCTCTGGGCTCAGGGTTGGGGGTAGGACCCAAATGCTCCATCCCCAGTATATCTGACTGATACCATATCAGTAGAGATGGACAGCCCACCATGGGCTCAGCACAGGGCTCACCAGGCAGTCTTCGTGAGGGCCTCGATGAAATCTGAGTAGAAGAGGCGGATGGGCCTCATCACTGGCTGGTGGACCCACTCATCGTACTTCTCTCCCAAGTGGCCTACCTGCCACAGCAGGGGCTTCCGCCAGTCTACCAGATCCTGCAAGAGACAACGCCAGTGGACACTTGATGTTCAAACCTGCACACATTCATTCTCCTATCTCCTAGTTATAGTATCCCAGTCACCACCCTCTATCTCATGTGGTCTGTCTGGGGCTACCTAGCCTCTCGCTTCAGTGATTCAGGGCTGATCAAGCCTCTCAGCTCAGCTCCCGGCCACAGAAATGGGATCCAGGACAGGTACATGACCTAAGCTTGTGCAGTAAGCCATCAGACACCCTCTCTTCCTGCTGGAGTGGTTAGCAGAGCCTGCCTGAGGACTCAGTCAGCACAGAAGGTGGCCCAGCCAGGATCTAGAGACACCGAATCCAGGTGATGACACCTGAGCACCCAGATTCATCCATGCCTGAAGCTTGAAGTTGTGCCCACGACTCTTTAGGGACAAGAGCCAGTACATTCTGTACCAGGAATGAAATGGGTCCTTTCTCCTCTACCATCGGCTTTCTTCTTGGTGTTGGCCTGGGCGAGGCATTCATCCATCCAAACAATCATTCATTCAAAAAAGTGCTTGATATTTCATATATATTTCTATACTAGATGCTGGGAAGAATAAACAAGAATGTGAGAGATCATCTTTGCTTTGCAAAGTTTAGTGTTTAATCAGAATTCAGACTCTGCAGTCAGGCCTGGGTACAAATCCCAGCTCCATCACTTACTGTGTGCCCTTGAGAAAATTACTTGATCTCTCTGAGCCTCAGTTTCTCCAGCTATGAAATGGCAGTAATAATAGCGGTACCTGCATAAAGTGGTCAGCAGGAAGAGACATACCAGGCAAGATAGGTTACTGTGGATACAGGCAAGCTGAAGCTGGGAGGCAGAATGACTGGGTTCACGGTAAAAGAAAAGGGATTTGCAGAGAACCTGGGGTTTGGGTTGGAGCTCACACAACATGGAGACCTTGGTAAGCAGGAGAGGGAAAAGTGGGGGAGGGGACAGAGGCAGAGATGTGGAGTTGACAGTGATTGTAGCTCATTTAGTAACTTGACATTGATCTACGGGCAGCAGGAAGGAATCTGCTGAGGGTTTTAGACGATAGAGCACCCCCTACCAGGCCCAGGGGTTGGTACTTCACCCCCCAGGCCAGCTGTCTCCAAGGTAAGGATGTACACATACCTCATGGGTACTCACAGGCTGATCCCAGAGGCATGGGGAGGATATTAAAGACTCTGTTTGATATATTTATTTCATTTTTGAACTGTATTTGAATGTTTCCTCATGCACATAATACAAAAGTACATTAGTACATGCTAGAAGCTCACCTTCACACAGGCCTCCCTCCCAAAGCTGACTTGGCCCCAGCAGGTCTGCCGGCCCTGTCAGAGGTGGAGCTAGTAGCCCTGTCATCATAGCCTTGGAGCAGGGGCGTAGCGGTGTCAGGAGATAGGGAAGGTCACTGGGCATTCTCTCTGTGCCTGCAACCAGGGGAAAGGGCCCAAAGATGGTTGTGGTTTCCTGTTATGTGAACTTGCCAGTTCCCAGGTGCTGGCTGTCCTCCTGCTTCCCAGGCTGTGAGGTGACTCAGGTCAGCCTGGAGTCATCCCATCCAGAACCAGTTAAGCAAGACAATCATCCAAACCCTACCTAGTTGCTTGACTTTCTCCAGTCCACACATCTCCTTGACTTTATCCCTTGGATCTAGCAGGAAATCGAGTCATTGGGCACATGCTGTCTCATTCCTTGCTCTGCTTCAGATCTTTGCACTCAACAAACACGTATGTACATGCACATGTGCACACACACAGCACCACCACAAACCACCAGGAAAAAAAACTGGAGGAACCAGCTAGTGGCTTATGTTTACACCTTATCTTGAGCAGCCTACAGAGCCCCACCTCAGAAAAAGCTAGGCCAGGGTCGTGGTGAGAGCTTGAGGCTTTGTCCCAATTGCAACACTGTTGAAAGCTAACACTCACAGAGGATTTGTTATATGCAGGCATGGTTCTAAACACTTAATCATTTGATCTTCAGCATAACCCTAACTAGGTAAGTGCTACTATTATTGTTGTCTTGCTGATGTGGAAATTAAAGCAGAGTAACTTGCCCAAGGTTACCTAGTTATGTCTTTTTGATAAATTGGCCCCTTAATCATTGGGAAATACTGGTCCCTGGTAATCCTCCTTGTTCTGAATCTTTAATAGAGTCACACCAGGTTTCCTTAAGCATGACATTTGCATGGTCTATCTTTTCCCAACCTTTTACTTTCAAACTGTGCATAACTTTACATTTAAAGTGCATCTTTTTCAGACAGCATATAGTTGGGGCTTGCTTTTTTGTTTTTATCTTGTCAGATAATCTCTGCCTTTTAGTTGGAGTGTTTAGTCCATTTATATTTAATGTTGTTGTAGTCTCACCATATTATTATTTGTTTTCTGTTTGTCTTCTTTATTCTTCCTTTTTTGCCCTGTTTATATTAATCAAATATTTCAGAAATACTCTATATTATCTCCTCTAGTGACTTTTTAGTTATACCATTTTTCCTCCTAGTTGTTATTTTAAGGATAATATGCATTCTTAACTTATCACCATCTTTCTCAAATGAAAACCCTGGTTTTCATATGTTGTACAATGACTCTCTATGCCTGTTTTCATTTGTACACTTAATTTTAATTAACTACTTAGGCAATGAATATTTCCAGCTTTAGCTAGGGTGTGCCCAGGCAGGCCTTTTTTTATGAGCCTTGCAGTGACTTGGGCAAATTTTCACCTGCTGATCTATTTTGCTCATATTTTATAAAGAGAGTAGAAACAGCCTAGGATTTATAAACTTATTTTGCTTGAGACCCAGGAAAAAATGTCTAGGTAAGCAGCAAGCTGGGGAGTGGGGAAAGGAGGCTCTTACTCCAGGACCAACCAACCCCATCTCAAGAATCACTTAAGCGCCTTGGGCCTCAGTGTCCTCATCCATAAAATGAGGAAGAGGTCAGTAGGCCTGGATTTCTTTACTTACAGGAAGGCTTGTTTTTCTCCCCCTGGAATAGTGGGCTGGGACTCTAGTGGTGAAAATATAGGTATTGGCCTTTGAGGACTGAGGAAAATGCTTGCAAGAAGGTGAGCCTTCTTGGGATTCCTCCTGGGTGGTGCTTTAGCTCCAGGGGTAAAGTGGCCTTCCCTGAGCACCAAGAAGGGCTACCTCACAGAAATACACTGGGCACTAGACGTGGAGCCTGGGTTTGAGGCCGTCCAAGGTCAGCAAGCTGGTCAGAGGCATCCTTAATACCAAGTCTAGACAGCAAGTCCTCCACCTGTATGGTGGCCATTACCTGCTAGTCTATGAGGGAGGAACCAAAGCCATCAGATGGGCAAGAGGACATCAAACGAGAGACCCTTGTGTTCAAGGGTGCTGAGGGATGGGGGGGCTGGCTTTGTTCCCACCACACCTGTGTACAAACACCTCTGCATCAATCTGGCTTTAGCACTCCACACCCGCTCTGTACTTTTATTCTGTTATCTTCAGGATAGGGTGTAAGAGACTCAAGATAAACTTCCCTTTCTACTTTACCTGGCAGAGGACCCCTAAGCTAACCCTCCCACAAATGGCTCTCTTCCTCTCAAGCTGGTGCCTGTCCCACCCCACCCCAACCTCCTAAGGCTCAGGGGACACGGGGAAGGCATCGGCAAAGGTCTGCCAGCCTCAGTAGGAGGTTGGGTGGGGGAAAGGAGTAGGGAACAGGCCATACCGCCAGTTCTTAATCATCTGAGGGATTCCATAGCAACCTTCACAAGAGCAAATCTTCCTTTTACAGCTTTGGAACCTGATGCTCAGAGAGGGCAACCTATTCACTCTGTGTTGCGCAGCTAAAGTGGGACTGTATGGATCAGGGTGAGGGGCCCTTTGGTGAACTGAAAGACCCCAAGCAAAGGCTGGGACCCAAAAAGCACATGCAAGTCCAGGGAGAGTTTGGCCAAAGCACCTAGTGCCAACTGTGTGTGTCTCATTCTCCACCCCCACCCAGCACTGCCCCTGCCCCAATGGGGGGGGGGAGGGCCTGGCCTCTCCCGGCTATGCCAGGAATGCAGCCGCAGCAGGGCCAGGCGGGGGAAAGGGCAGCCACTGCCTGCTGCCCAGAGGGTGGGTGGAAGGGCGTGCACGCTGCCCGGCTGGGCAGGGGGCCTCCTTTGCTCTTCCCCCTTCCCCACTTGCCAGATCCACCTCCTCCTGGGCAGGGCAGGAGCCAGGTGGCACAGGACTCTTTCAAGGGGCAGCCCCAGCTCAGGAGCAGAAAGCTGGAATCTGCTTCTCTCCCAAGGGGACAAATGTGGGGAGAGGGGTCAGCTGCTCTGTGCCAGCAGCTCTTCCCACGAGCACAGCTGAGAGCCAAGGCGATTGTTTAAAAGAAATGTCTACTCAGACCCTAGATCTCCCAGCTCCAGGGCAGCTTTCTGAGCCAGGAAGGAGGGGATGGGCTTCCAACCAGTGGGGGCTGGTGGTGAGAGGAGTGAGGACAAGAAGCTCGACAAGAATTCCAGGACATATTGTTTCTGCATCCTTGTCACAGGCCCCTGGGCTCAGATTTCACGTCCATTATCCTTTGTAAGCCATGATTTTGAGAACTAGGGCCTGCAACTACTTCATTTTACAGATGAGGAGACAGAGGGCAGATGCTCAGCTGTATATGCTGGAGGTGGGACTGCACTTCAGACCATCTTAACCCAGCACCAGGAGGCTATCAGCCGGTTCAGGAACCTGGTGGCTGTGAATTTCCTAGAAGAGGCTGCGAGGGACCCGGCAGGAATGCTTAGTGCGAGGGTCCATCTGGGTTCTTGGTGGCCTGGCATGGGTGGCTTCTCTAACTGGGAGCTCCGGTCAAGTCCACAGAGGCAGTTCTGCACCACCTGCCTCCTCCTTGTACCCCAATGATGGGGTGGCTGCCCCTGTGAGGGTTCAGGGAGATGAGAGTGGATGGCGAAAGCAGGGAGCGAAGGGGTCAAAGCCTAGGAACAGAGAAAGGATAGCCATGTCCCATGCAGAATGCCAGTGTGACCTCTGTCCCTGGGACAGAAGAACAGCAAAGCCCCTCCCATTCTAAAGTGGAGTAGGCTGGTCTTTCACTGGCAGATACCCTGCTGTATGCTCTGCAGGACCCCCCTCTGGCAGCCCTACACCATACGGGGCAGGAATAATTTCCTCCATTCTGCTGAGGGAGAAACAGAACAAAGCTGCCTGTGGTCACCCGGCGGCATCTCCTGACTCGCGCCTGCCTTGTCCACAGCCCTGGCAGGATGCCGAAGTCAGCACCCAGCCCACCTACCTGGTTTCTCCCTCGGGGAGGTGGGGTGCTGTATTTTTTTAGCACTCCTGAACCCTTTGGAAGAGGGGCTAGGAGCTCTGGGCAAGGGGGCAAGCAGGGAGAGAATTTGATACCCCGGCCCGGTCCAGCAATGACACGGAAGCCCTGTGGACCCTCTGGGCAGCCAGACTCTCCAGACCTCTACTCTGGGGAGGGTCAAGGGGACATGGGGACGGTAGAGAATGCTAGGAGGTGAACCAGGGCTGCACCCACAGGGTTGAGGTTGGCCCTCCTGGAACATGGGCTGGCCAAGAGGGCCCTTGTTTAGACCCAGGGGCTATTTTTCTGAGTTCTCAATGACTTACCTGAGGGTCCCAAAAGATTAAACCCATGCGACCAACATCAACATCTTCCAGGCCCTGGGGACCTCAGAGCAGCCCCTGAAGCTAAGGAGCGCCCTGTGTGTGTGTGTGTGTGTGTGTGTGTGTGTGTGTGTGTGTGTGAGGCATTTTGCTTGGTGACACACCTGGCCCGATGACTCTAACCTGACTGACTCTTAGGGGAACAAAGTGGCCTCCGCCCAGTGAGCCAGAGCCAGTTCTGCTGGAGTCTGGCATAGCCTGAGGGGCAGGATGGGGAAGAGGATGTGCAAAGCTTTGGAGACACCTTGCTCCTGGGACCTGCTCATCCCTCCTTTCTGCCAACCCCTCTCCTAGTCACAGGCTTCAGAGGTGATCAGGGGTTGTCAGGCAGGGGAGGGGGCTCGGCGGTGACCACCGGCTGTGCTAAGGACCAGCAGAGTGACTCTGGGCAGGAGACTTAAGCTCTTTCTCATTGTTAAATCAGCATCTGATCATCTTATCTCCCCATGTTGTGAAAGGATTACACGGGATTATGGTACATTTAACATGGCTGGCCTGCAGTGTCTGGCACATGGTAAGAGCTCGAGAAAAGAAAGGTTAATGTGACCCTATCTCTGCTGCCCAGAGGGATCTGGGCAGGAACTGCAAACCCTTCACATCACACCAGGTTCTTCTGGATCCAGGAAGCAGCCCCCAGAGTGGGCAATGGAGGAGGCTGCCAGGGGAGGGCTCCTGAACGGACGCAGTAAAGCAGTGAAAAGAAGTGGTGGGACAGGTGTGCCCGAAGCCAGCAGCAGTGGCAGCTCCCACCTCCTACACTGGGGCAAGCCCCAGGTGGGCCTGGGTTCCAGAACACAGAGAGACATGCAGGGGATAGTGGGGTGAGGGGCTACAACCTGGATTCTCGTCCCACAAGGAAGCCTGGGTCCTGCCCGACTGTGTGATTAGAGGGATGACTTAGAAATGGTTCCAATAAACTTCCATGCAGAACCCCAAAACTCAGACCATGGGTGGGGGCACCCTGGGCTGGTTTCCTGACCCCAGTTCCCCTCATCATTGTCAGCATGGCCCACTGTGCCCACCACTCCTAGGGCTGGAACTCCTCGCCAGGGAGCCCAAGGCTCCCTTCCTCAGCGGGACCCAGAGGAGCTCCCTTTGAATGCAAAACACAAAGGGTTACCATATTTCCCCATGTATAAGATGCACATTTCCCCCGAAAAATTTTGGGGTCTAAAATCTGGGTGCATCTTATACAGTGGTTGTAGGTTTCTTTTTTCTTTTTTTTTACAGAAACAGAGAGAGAGGGATAGGCAAGGACAGACAGACAGGAATGGAGAGAGATGAGAACCATCAATCATCAGTTTTTCGTTGCAACACCTTAGTTGTTCATTGATTGCTTTGCCATATGTGCCTTGACTGCGGGCCTTCAGCAGACCGAGTAACCCCTTGCTCGAGCCAGCGACCTTGGGCTCAAGCTGGTGAGCTTTGCTCAAACCAGATGAGCCTGCGCTCAAGCTGGCGACCGCGGGGTCTCAAACCTGGGTCCTTCCGCATCCCAGTTCGACGCTCTGTCCACTGCGCCACCGCCTGGTCAGGCTGTAGGTTTCTTTTTAGTTGCATTTCCTGCTCTTTTGACAGTGATAAGGAGTTGTATGATTTTATGATGAATAAAACTTGAGTTTAATAAATTTATGTAATGCATTTATTTTTTAATTTCGGGCCCCCAAACTAAGGTGCATCTTACACACCGGAGCGTCTTATCCATAGGGAAATACAGTAACTTTGAGAAGTCCCCTTGCCCCAGGGACAGGTGTGTGAATCTGCCCAGGCCTGGAGCCCAGCAGAGGGGCTGCTGCGCTCCTGGCCTCTCACCACAGCTCCTCAAGTTCCAGACCCGAGGATCCACCCAAGCCCCTGGCCTGGGTCAAAAAGAGATGCCGGGCTAAGTTAGACAAGGGGTTCGGGGCATTCCCAGTTCTCCATTCCCCCAAAGGGGCTGGGACTGACCACATGGTAGATGAATAAAAAAGAGAAAAGCAAGCACTGTTCACTCCCCCTGGGAAGCTGGGCTCCACAGGCTGCATCTTCTCAGGGTGCTGGGGAGGCACCAAGCCCACCGCCATCATCCCCCGGGGGGCTGGGGCTCCTTGTCAGAGCGCCACACCCTCTCTCAGGCAGTCCTTGCTCCTCTCTCAGCACAGAAAGGAGGAAGAGGCATGTGTGAGAGAATGACAGAGAGACGGGGAAGGTGAGTCAGGCGGGCCTGCCTGACTGTGGTGGCAAGGAGCCAGAGCAGGCCCTGGGGGAGGGGGAGAGGAGGCCCCTTTTCTCCTCAGGTTGGGGCACAGGTGATGGTGGAACAGGGCTGGGTAGCCTTGATCTCCACCCACCCGACCCCCAGTGCAGTGCCAGGACTGGGTCAGCCTTGAACCTACAGCTCAGGTAGACTGTGAGAGGACCTTTCTCCACAACAGGATGCTTATCTAGTCCTGGTCAGCTCCCTTTTTAAAGTATTTTCTTTCCAATATTCAATTCTTACTCCAAGCCCTCAGATGCTGGCGCCAAGCACCTTTCCTCATGGCTCCTTTCAGTCCTGTCCACTGGCCCTGTGCCCTGTGCCCTGTGCCCTGAGCCCTGAGCCAGACCCACTGCAGTGCCTTCTCTGGTCCTGCACTCACCCCACACCCTCCTTGTCTCCTACTGAGGCTCCTCTTTTCCCAGGGCGAGGTCCTGACTCCACAGCTTTGGGGTCCTTGTCCCATGCAAGCTGGCTGTCACCCCCTCTGTCCTGTCCACATGCAGAACAAGCCCAAGTCCCCAAAACTTTCAGAGAAGCCGTTCATTTGTACCAAGACCTCCAACCTCAGCCCCTGGCCTGAGCAGTGAGCAATCGCAGGCTAAGAGTGAGGACACCAGTTCTGGTGAGTCCCCAGGGCGCTAGCCTCTCCTCCTCCTGGTCTTCCATCTCCCTTTTGGTTATGTGCCTCTCGAAGGGGATGGGCCCGGAACAGCCTGTCCCAGCCTTTCTAGTAGAGCACATGCACAAGTCTTTGTCACGGGCTGACGGGCTCTCCCAAAGGTGGTGGCAATTCCCAGGTGACAGACACCATCCCCAAGTTTCTGGAGTCAAGATCTCAGGAGTCCTGGCCAATGGGACGCAGCAAACAAGCTTTATGGAGCCCTCCACCTTTCCTCTGGTCACTGTGCTCCTTGGGCATGCTTTTCACATCTCCCTGTGTTGTTCTGTTATAGTGTGGGGAGGGTCTGTCCTCCCCACCAGATTGTGAGCTACCTGGGTGCAGGGGCTTGTCCTGTTTGTTTTTTGTCTGGTGTCCAGTACAGGCAGGGGACACTTAGGAATATACTCCCTTGCATCTTTTCCAGGAAGAAATGGCAAAATGATACTGGGGCATGACCCAGGTTGGAGAGTCGGCCTCCAACCCACACTGATTCTTCCCCCCATCCCACTGCCCCACTGAGCAGCTCCACTTCTACCTGTGACCACTCTGGACTCCCCTAACCAACTCTGCCTAATCCCCCAAGATACTGGCGTCTGAACACAAAGAGATGTTTGCTGCAGACGAACACTGCAGAGGGTTCACCCTGTCCCGGCCGGACTCAGCAGGCCCCCATGCTGGCGAGCCTTGCAAGCTAATGCCCGGGCAGCTCCGCCTTGTGCCCTGGTCAAACTGGGTGTACTTGGACCTGCTGGGCCTGCATTGTGCCCTTCTCGGCTTCAGCAGCCCTTTCAGGAACTCTCCTCTTGGGGTGTTTAGGGCCTGGCTCTACACAAACCTCGTGCACAATTTTCCCACACTTATCACAGCCTTGGTCACGTGTGTGCTAACCATGTCATGCTTGTACACTGTGAGCAACTGCTTCCTAACTTCATCTTCCCTGGGCAAATGTTACGAACACCACAGCCTTTGGTTCCATGCACCCTCTCCTTGGCCCTGGGGCCCCCCGATCATCATTCCATCCCGCCCAGTGCCAGTTACCTTGTCCCAATCGACTGCTTTGAGCCTCGGCTCCATCGCTGGGTCTGCCTTCTGAGTGTTCACAGAGGCTGCAGCCCCACTGTCCATGGAGCCCTGGCGAGAGAAGGTGAGAGACAATTACTTACAGTGGGTGAGGGCAGAGAGTGCGGGCTGCTGCACGGTGGCGGCCAAGAGTGGCGACAGCCCCATGGTGGGGCAGGCTGGGTGGAAATCAAGGTCACTGAGAGCATTTTGAATACAGGTAGACAGTGATATGCATTTTTTCTTCTCCCTTAAAAATATAATTTCTGCAGGCCCTGGTTGGGCAGCTTGGCTGGAGCATTGCCCTGATACACCAAGGTTGCAGGCTCAATCTCTGGTCAGGGCACATGTAAGAGTCAACCAATGAATGCATGAATGAGTGGAACAAGTTGATGTTTCTCTCCCTCCCCCTTTCTCTCCCTCTCTCAAATCAATCAATAAAAATAAAAATAAATAAAATAAATAAATAATTTCTGTAAAAAACAAGAGGCAGAAAGACCTGGGAGAGAAAAGCAGCAGGCAGGGAATGGTTAGTGGAAATGCTTTGGGCAAGGAGGTCCCCGCTAGCCTCCCTCCCGGTCCCTGCTGTCAGGCAGAGGCAGTCACAGGAAGTCACCTGGCGGGCTCACTGTGCCACACCCAATGACTACCCCACTCCCCTCCCTCCCTGATAATTGCCTGGGTCACAGGCTGGGCCACTGAGGTCCACGTGCCCACAAGAAAGAAAGGCAGCAGAGGGTGAGGGAAATGGTCCCTCTGGGAACTGCGGTGGGTCTGCGGTCCACACAGAGTGAACCTGGCAGAGGAAAGCCCAGATAGGCTCAAGGTTAAATCACAGCAGCAAGAGGCAGTCAGAAGGAAACAGAATGTACAAGGAAAATCGCATGGCCCCACCTCGCCCTCACATCACACAGGGTGAGGTTGGAGAGGGAAGGTTGACACACAGTTAAAACTCATGCTTCCTTGCAGGAAGGGTGGGGAGGTCGCTTGCCAGTGGGGGGCCTGCCCTCTGAGTCTCTGTGACTAAAGGACACCTTGGTGCTGGTAGGCATGGATGAGGATGCTGGGTATCAGCAAGAACCCAAGAAGACTATTTGAGCAGCAAGTTGGGGTTTCTATTGTTACAATTCTTGTATTTTTGCTTCCAAATGAACCAAGAGAACCGGATGGTGAAAGTGATGCTGGCATTTTCTGGGAAAACCCATATGTAACTCAAATAAAAGTGGCTTTCATGGTCTTGTCTTGGTTTGAGCATCTTGGTATTTTTAGTCTGTGTTACCATGCTAATACCTGCATTCTTTAAAAAAAGCATCTCTGATGATCTCTTAAGGACTGAGTGGACTTTACAGTATATCATACAATGAAACTCCACAAGTGTCCAATAGAAATGTCATATAATAATCTTGCCCCTCTTAATTCTGTTCTACCCTCAAAATACCAGAGTGCCCCTAATCACCAACTTCTTGATTCTCCCACCCTCCTGAATAGTTATTTTCTCCTGGTCACCCCAAGTCCTTTCTTAAGTGGCATGATCCAATCCATCATCATCTGTCTCAACAAAACAAAAGGCTCATTTTGGAGCCTGCCCTTCCCAAGCAAGAAAGGGGGTTCCCACATATATGATCTTTTAATGGTTTTGTCTGTGCTACACTTTTCAGACATCCCTGGGTGGTAGAGAGATCTGTTTTGGGCACATCCACCTAAACAATCTCAGCAGCAGGGTGGCCGCCCTGGCACTGGGCACAGCCCGTCGATGCAGCCCATGCTCCCGCTCACTCCAGTCTGGACTGTTTTCTGGTGCTCCAGTCCTTGGCTCGGCTGGCTGCCTCCAGTTTCCAGGGATCACTCCTGGTTCTTCCCTTCTAGGGCTACACAAACCCTTTCTCTTTCACCTGGCAGGACTATACATATCTGCGGACAGCTGGTACCCCCACCCCCTGCCATGCCCTAAGACCATCTTAGAACATAACAGTCTCTACGCATAGTGATTGGTCCATGTACCTCTTCCCGAGCGGGTGTGATGAGACCAGTGGTAGAAGGGCTTGCGCCTCCCTCAGATGGAACAACACTGTTTAGGACACGGGAACTGGGCTCCCATTGGCCCTTTTGGCTGCCATACTATGTGGCTCATTCATTTAGCATATGGCCACCTGTAGCTTATTTTGTGGACTGCTGCTGCTGGCGTGCTGTGCACAGCTTGTGTGGTCCAGGAGGTGATATGGACTGGCAGACAGATGGCCACAAAAGATGTGTGAGGAAGACCGGAATGTCCAGGGTAGTGATGAATGGGAAGCAGTAGGTGGTGAGAAGCACAGAAAGCCGGAGACATGGGGTCACCAAGGGGAGTTTGCAGGGCCAGGAAGCCTAGGCTCCATATCAGCCTCCTCTTCAGGAGCTGGTGGTCTTGGTGAACTATCACTACGGCCCCCTTCCTCTTCCCTCAATTCTTCCCTCCTACAAGGATCTCCTCCTCAGCCACTGCCGTCGTCCAGTCATCAAGACACACGTCTGAGCGCCAGTAATGTGCCCTAGCAGCAGTTCAGAAGCCTCTCCATCTCTCTCTGACCCTGGCCGCACTCCCTGTCCCTGGAGAATGATTCCATCTGCCCACATCGTAGTCTGACCCAAAAGCCCTGCTGTCACCTCCTCCGACACTACATTCCTAAAAGTGAACATAACTGCAAATCGGCTTATCGTTGACTTCCCTATATTTTAAAGTCCTTCTCCTGCATTTCCAAACTCCTCTTCTCTTAGGCCCTTGGATTAACCCTAAAGTTTTCCTGTAGCCAGCAAGGATGATTTTCCATTTCCCAAGCATGCCTTGCATTTTCCTTCTCAAATGTCACCCTGTCCAGGATGATGATAGAGGATAATATTCACGGATGCTTACTACGTGCTCAGACCTTAAATCGGCACAACTTTATGAAGTAGGCAAGATTGTTGTCCTCACTTGACAGATGAGGGGATCTAGGCCCTGGGGAGTCCCACAGCTAGTGAGAGGTGGAGCCATCAGTTGGCTTCCTTCCAGAATATTTTCTTGACCACCATGCACTTTTCCCTAACCATTCTAGCCAGAGATGATCTCTCCATTTTCCAATTTTTAGGAAATCATACTTTCCATGTGTCTCAATGCGTCAGTTGGTGTTTACAATCTCCTGTGTCTTGTTGTCTTTGTATGTGTGGGTTAGCAGCTTGTTTGTCCAATGGTATTATAGATTCCAAAAGGGCAACAAACTACTGTTTCCTTTTCTTGGGGTGCCTAGGAGGGGCTCCATTCATATTTCCTGAGTGGACCATGTTTCAATGCTAGATCTTTGCAAAAGAGCCAAGGTCTCCAGAGACTCCCGCAGTGGGCTTGGCCACAGGGATGGAGCCCTGATGCTCTGCAGGGCACATACTCCTTGGAAATATAAACCGATGGAGCGGGCACATTTGCTTAGATGAGAGAGGTGGCCCAGAACAGTGAACACACCATCCTATAACATCTCTCTGGGCTGGACAAGGCTGTGTCCAGAGACAAGGGTCAAAATTCTAATAATTTGGGCCATATATTTGCAGTGCCCTTTGCCTGAGTACACAGGCTAGGCATGAACAGAACTAAAAGTATGTAAGAGCCTGACCTGTGGCGGCACAGTGGGAAAGCATCATCCTGGAATGCTGAGGTCACTAGTTCAAAACCTTGGGCTTGCCTGGTCAAGGCACATATGAGAAGCAGCTACTATGGGTTGCTTCTTACTCCTCCCTGCCTTTCTCTCTTTCTCTCTTCTCTTTTTTTTATTTTTATTTTTTATTTTTCTGAAGCTGGAAACAGGGAGGCAGTCAGACAGACTCCCGCATGCGCCTGACCGGGATCCACCCGGCATGCCTACCAGGGGGCGATGCTCTGCCCATCCAGGGCATCACTCTGTCGTGACCAGAGCCACTCTAGCGCCTGGGGCAGAGGCCAAGGAGCCATCCCCAGTGCTCAGGCCATCTTTTTGCTCCAATGGAGCCTCGGCTGCGGGAGGGGAAGAGAGAGACAGAGAGGAAGGAGAAGGGTAGGGGTGGAGAAGCAGATGGGCGCCTCTCCTGTGTGCCCTGGCCAGGAATCGAACCCAGGACTTCTGCATGCCAGGTCGATGCTCTACCACTGAACCAACCGGCCAGGGCCCTCTCCTCTCTTTAAAGTCAATAAATAAGATCTTTTTTTTAAAAAAAGAAAGTACATTAGACTGATATATGACTACCAGCATTTATTTTCCCAAATAAAAAATATTTCCTAAATTACTATCATTTATGATAGCATTTCATAAATGAAAGGAAGTTTCAATACCAAATAGGTAGGAAATACATACTTTCAGAGTAAAAGTCAATTCTTTCCAAGGAAGGGCAGTTGGGAACTTTATACTGACATTAAAAAAGAAAAAAGATTCTATTTTAAAATATTGATTAATGGCCCTGGCCGATTGACTCAGTGGATGGAGTGTCGGCCTGGTGTATGGACATCCCAGGTTCAATTCCTGGTTAGGGTACACAAGAGAAGCAACCATTGCTCCCTTTCCCCGTTCTCTCTCTTTCCTTCCTGCACCAGTGGCTCAATAAGTTCAAGCATGGCCCCGGGTGCTGAGGCTAGCTTGGTTGGTCCAAATGCATCAGGCTCAGGTGCTAAAAATAGTTCAGTTGATTCTAGCATTGGCCCCAGATGGGGTTTGCCTGGTAGATCCTAGTTGGGGCACATGCGGGAGTCTGTCTCACTATCTTCCCTCCTCTCACTTAAAAAAATATATTAATTAAAAATATATATGACTATATATGAATATATAATAAAATATTAATAAAAATATAATATATAAATGTAAAAAAATTACAATCTAAAATTTTCTTTCATGAACGTGAATCATACATATATATATATATATATATTTTTTTTTTTTTTTTTGTGGTGGTGGTGTGGGGCTCTCTAATCTATGGTAACAGGAAGTAGTCAAACGTTCACTTGGTTCCAATTCTAAGGTTTTACTTTTAATATTACTAAAAATCCAGTTTTGCAGAGAAATGTCGACTAACAATGGAAACAGTACTTTTGAGGTATTTTTCCCCCTTCGACTGGAAGTATTCCAGGTGACATGAGGGACATGGAGTAGCCTGGGGCTCTCTGCCCCTCCCTGAGAGTTGGAGAGGCAGGGGGTCAGCTCACAGGCTGGCATCCCCAGCCGGGAGCAGGCGGGGTGCTCTCAGGACAGTTTGCCACTTCACACACAGTTTGCCAGTGTGTTCTCCCACTTCATCTATGTGACAGCACATTCATCTCCATCTACGTTTTCTCCAATGTGGTGTAACATTCCATTGCATGAACACACAATTTATTTAACAAGTCCCCTGCTGACAAACATTTAGGGTGTTTCATTTTTTCCCCCTCTATAATTAACATGTGAAAATAAATATTCTCATACCAACATTTTTTGTGCATTGGTGGAAGAGCCTCTGTGGACCAGCATCATTGGGGGTACTCTGCCCACAGACGATGAGGAAAAGAGGCAAGTAGGGGTCATTTTCTCCTGTCCTTCTCCTCCCTCCTTCTGCCATCTCAGTTTAATCACAATTTAAAAGTTCTGTAGCCACCAGGCAGTAATGTCATGGCTGATAGGCTTTTGGCAAATAAGTCCACAGACTGACCATACAAACAAGGTGCTTTCTGGGTGGCCTCACTGGGACCACACCCCTCCCTGGCAGAAGCCCAAGTTATTAGTCACAAGGCTGTACACACCTCCCCTACAGGAGGAGACTTCAAGGAGAGCCAGAGCAAGCAGCATGCTGGCACCACCAGTAGCAGCAATACCCTCGGGTACAAGGAAGTGTCCTCTGGCGTGTCTTTCATTGACTGTTTCTCTCGAGTCTAGTTGTGAGACTTCAAAAGGTCTAATAACTTTCTCTACATGCAGACAGGACGAAGGCCCTCCTGAAGAAGGTCTCCTATTCCCACTGAGTGGGTGTGTGTGGGGGGCTGCTCACATCTGAACCTGGAGGTGGGGCGGGGGGAGCACGTTCCAGGCACTGAGTTCTGCTGGGAGCCGCTGCACCACACATGGGTCTGGGCCACGTTTTCCAGACTTCCAGGCCGCAGTGTTTATTTTATAGTTGAGCCAGGCTCACCCTTGAATTCCACAAGCAAACACCATGCATGAATCAAACGTGTGTAAAGGTCATTCCTGGGAGCCAGGGTACTACTCAAACTTTAAAAGACTCTGAAAAAAATTTTCTTGGAAACTTCCACAATGCATTATTTAAAAGACTCTCCTGATCCTGGAAGCAGGCCAAAGGGAGGGTTTTTTTTTTTTTTTTTAAAGATTTTATTTATTCATTATAGAGAGGGGAGAGAGAGAGAGAGAGAAAAGGGAGGGGGAGGAGCAAGAAGCATCAACTCCCATATGTGCCCTGACCAGGTAAGCCCAGGGTTTCAAACCGGCAACCTCAGCATTTCCAGGTCGACGCCCCATCCACTGCACCACCACAAGTCAGGCCAAAGGGAGTTTTAAAAATCAAAAAGCATCAGAAAGGGAAGAAGATGCGTGCTTCTTTCCAGAATTTGAACACTGTCCTGGGTGATACCTTCGGATGAAATAAGTTTCAGTATTTGGGTAGGGGAAGTGAATAATTCTGTAGTCAGACACACTGGCTTTCACAAGAATGGTCAGCTCATGGGTTAATGGGTGTGGCTGGAGAAGGGGTGTCCAAGCCATCTGGGTCAGGTGGCAGTTTACTTACAGCAGGGGTCGGGAAACTTTTTGGCTGAGAGAGCCATGAATGCCACATATTTTAAAATGTAATTCCGTGAGAGCCATACAACGACCCGTGTATCTTACGCATTATCCAATAAAAATTTGGTGTTGTCCCGAAGGACAGCTGTGATTGGCTCCAACCACCTGTAACCATGAACATGAGTGGTAGGAAATGAATGGATTGTAATACATGAGAATGTTTTATATTTTAAACGTTATTATTATTATTATTATTATTATTTCTTTTTCTGAAGTTGGAAACGGGGAGAGACAGTCAGACAGACTCCCGCATGCGCCCAATCGGGATCCACCTGGCACGCCCACCAGGGGCGATGCTCTGCCCCTCTGGAGCATTGCTCTGCCGCGACCAGAGCCACTCTAGCGCCTGGGGCAGAGGCCAAGGAGCCATCCCCAGCGCCCGGGCCATCTTTGCTCCAATGGAGCCTTGGCTGCGGGAGGGGAAGAGAGAGACAGAGAGGAAGGAGGGGGAGGGTGGAGAAGCAAATGGCGCTTCTCCTATGTGCCTTGGCCGGGAATCGAACCCGGGTCCCCCGCACGCTCTACCGCTGAGCCAACCGGCCAGGGCCTATTATTTTTTTTTATTAAAGATTTGTCTGCAAGCCAGATGCAGCCATCAAAAGAGCCACATCTGGCTTGTGAGCCATAGGTTCCCGACCCCTGACTTAGAGGGTCCACCAGAGAGACACAAGACTGTCCTGGGACAGCAAGAATGGAGGTGAAGACCCACCCCTCATCCTGGCCCCTCCTGACCTCTCCATCCTGGGGAGGAAGGCGGGGATGTGGCTAGAAGCACTTTCATGGTCCCGAGGCTGTCTGGGAGGAGCCTGGTGAGTCCAGCAGGATAGTGTTTGCTATCCTGTGATTGTTCTTCAAGCCAGAACAAAAGCTCCATGAGAGTAGAGACCCTGCTGTCTTGCTCACTTCGAGGTCCCCAGTTGCTTGCATAATATCAGAACTCAGTGCTTGCTGAATGACATATTAATGAGTAGAAGGTGACCTGTTTAACCTCCGGGGGCCCAGACCTGGAGAGGCCAGCACAGTGCTGGCAGGACAGGCAGGAAGAGAGCTGCCCGATGCCCTCCCAAGACTGCATGTACTCAGAGAGAGAGGCAGGTTGGGGAAGCAGGCATTGCCCAGTCCGAGCTGAGAACCACTAGACACGCTGAGCAGTACGGTGGGGGCAGCGAGGAAGGATCACTGATCTCTTTAGATTTCCCCAGCCACAGCCTGAGGCCACAGGGAGAGAGAAGCCAGAGCTATAGGGACGCCAACCCCAGCGCCTCACAGAGCAATGCCAACCCCTGGCTGCTATGAAGCATCATTTCCCCTCACGTCAGCCCAAGCCGTGGCTCACCTCTCGCAGCGATTGCCCTGCTGACACCAGTGCCCCTTCTCCAGGGCTCCATCCTCCGCCCACCTGTCTCACACTGAGCTCAGCACCCTCAGACACAAGCTCATAGAGCACCCAGGAGTTGACCCCTGCCAGTTCCCTGAGGTCCCATCCAATCCATGTAACACTCCTGTCCCTCGGGGAGATAGTCCCCACTCAGGGCAGCCTGGGGCAGGGGAAAGAATCCAGGTCAGCGTCTAGTGCTGGACGCTGCAATTCAGGACAGAGTTCTCCGCCAGGCTCCATGATGAGTCTGTTATGTGTCCCAAGAATCCTCTTCTTGGAATGAGAGGTCGCTTCTCTCTGGCAGGGGCACCCCAAGTTCCTGCTCTGTCCTCAGAGGCGGGGCAGGTGACACCAATGAGTGAGGCAGGCAGGGTGTGGTACATTTTGTTTGCATAATAAACGTGTAGGAATAGTCTTCTCCACAAGGAAAGATGCTCGCTTTCATTTTCCGTAAATATGAGGAGCCAAGAAACAAAAAATGGGGTGACAGGCTGGCCCCAGCATGGTTCCATGAAGTCTAGCCGGGAGGATTGGCTTCAAGGGAAGCAGGGGGCCCTAATCCAATATGACTGGTGTCCTTATAAAAAGGGAAAATTGGGACACAGAGACACACACACAGAGAATGCCAAGGGGAGATGAAGGCAGAGATCGGGTGATGCATCTACAATGCCAAAGATTGCCAGCAAACTGCCAGAGGCTGGGGGAGAGCCTAAAACAGAGCCTTCCCCATGGCCCTCAGAACAACCAGCCCTGCAGACACCTTGATCTCAGACTTCCAGCCTCCAGACTGTGGCACGCACATTTCTGTCGCCCAGGTTACACTTGTGGTCCTTCGTTACGTCAGCCCTGACACATGGACACAGGGCCTGAACCAGCCTCCCCTGGGATCAGGACAGAGCCATATAGGAGAGAGAATGACCAAGGGAGGCATCTAGGGAGGTGTGAAGACCAGATCCGGCCGCTCATCTGAGGCTGAGGGGTGTCAGAGACCAGGATCTGGTAATCAACACAGCCATCCTAACAGGTCTGCAGGGGCAGCCCACCCCGCTCCTGAATGGAGGTGGGGGAGGGTCATTCAAGTACCCCCCTGCCTGGCCTACTGCTGATCGTGTTTCCAGGAGCCAGTGTGGCCTTGTTCCCTTTCTTCAGGGCCTGAGAAGTCACTCCCCAGCTTTCCCCATGGGAAGTGCTGTGTGTGGGAGGCAGGCTCAACTGGGGTCAGGCAATCGGCAGTCCTCTCTAGCTTCTTGGCCTACTTTGCATGCCCCCACCCACGTGGCTCCTTGGTCAGTGTCATTACCATGCCACCTCCCTGGTGAGTGTCATTACTACCATGGCATCTCACTGATATTAACACAATTTTCCCCGAGAGACTGGCAGGAAGTATTCCACCAATGGGGGAAACTGAGGCACAGGGGGGCCAAGCCACTAATTCAAGGACTCTCAAATGATCTCTGGAAGAGCCAGACAGGAACCCCCTTCCAGTGCTGAACCCGCTAAGACTCTTGCTCCACCTCCTCCTCCCTCTGAAGGACCCACCGGGGTGCTTCTAAGTCCTCAGTGTGGACTCTGCCTTAGACCCCCATTCTCCTCCAGTGTCCTGGACCCTGTGTCCCCAGGCAAGGTCTGCTTGGAGGTTTGCATGAGGGGGAGAGAAAAGAGAAGAACAACAGAAAGCCTGCCCTCTGCAAGGCAAACAAACAAGCCGACCACAGAGGCGGTGAAAGGAGGCAGTGTGCTGGGGGGCAGGGCTGCGGGAGGCGGGGGAGCGGCATAAAGGCATGTTGTTCAGGAAAGCCAGGGCTGGGCACCGAGGGATGGACAGATGGCCTTTTATCCCGAAGCCTGGGTTTGGCCTGAAAACCCCTTTTCTGAAATGAGATGGTGCCCCAGGCCCTGTGTCTAGTTGCCCCCAGCTCATGGAGACCCAGAGGAGGCTGGGAGCTCCGGGGCTCTCAGCATGCCTGCACAGGCCCTGGACAAGTGAGAAGGGGCAGGCCCGGAGGACTGGGCCGGAGTCATAGCTGCACCTAAGGTTTTCCTTGGAGAGAAGCCTCTGTGTTAAGCCCACCTCTGAGGCCCCCAGGGAGCAGTCTCCTCAGAGCTAGCTGTGTTCAGTAGCCAGAAAGTTAGGGCAATAATGAGGACAGCAGGAGCTACCTGCTTACGCTTCTAATAAACTGCCCTCCGCCTGATGAAGTTCAAATCAGAAGTGGCCTACCCTATCCTTGAAACATTTTAAATAAACCCTGTGTGCAGGAACAAAACAAAAGACAAAAAATCAAACCTGGCAAGCGACGAGCCACAGAACCCCAAAAGCACACCCACTCCTTGCCTGCCCACAGTCGCTGCAAGGCAACCAGCTCTGTCAACCACCATCCCAGTAGTCATGGTAAGAAGAAGAAAGGAAAACAGAAAACGAGTAGGAAACTCGTGCCCAAGATGCAACCTACTTCTCCAGCTCAGGAGCTGAGGGACAAGGACAGGGCAAGACAGTCTGTCCCAGTCTCCTGGGTCCCTGACATCTGTTCGTGGTAGAACAGACATTGCTTCTACTCATGAAATTAACCCCCGTGGAAGACAACACTAGCAACCTTGTTACCAGAAGCCAGCAGAGGTGGGCAATCCAGGACATCAGAAAAGGGGGCAGTGCCCTGGCTGGGTGGCTTAATCAGTTCGAGTGTCATCCCAATACACAAAGGTTGCAGGTTCGATCCCAGTCAGGGAAAATACAAGAATCAGTTAATAAACGCATAAATCAGTGGGACAGCAAATTAATGTTCCTCTCTCTCTTTTTCTCTCTGTCCCTACCCCTCTCTTTCTAAAATCAATACATAAAATATAAATAAGTAAAAAGAAAAGGGAAGGGGGCCAGTGGATTGAAAATACTAAATTATCACTCAAAATTCACCAGAGTGCACCCACATGTTTTCAGGCTGTTACCCTGATCTCTCCTAGATGCTGCCGTGGACCTGGGCATCCAGGCAGACCCTCTCCTCACACAGGGGACCTCACACATGGGCACCACTGCCAGGAAGGCACCAAGAGTCAAGGGGACATGGACACATGTTTCCTTTCAATGAAAAAACATGGCTCTAGGATTTGGAGCAGCCTGGGGGGCCAATCCCAGCTGGGAGCCCGGGAACGAGGGTGTGTCCTGGGCATGGTCTGGTGGACAAGGGGATCTCTCTGAGGCTCACCTCCTCCATCAGTCCTGCCTTACAGAGTCCCACCTGGCGAGACAGTGGTAGGAGGGGCGGGACCAGAGCCTCAACCCTGCTAAGCAGCACCTGCAGCCTGCAGGGAGCCAGCTCCTCAAGATCGATCCTTTTGTAGATTTGGTGGGACATTTCCAGATAGAAGTCTCTCAGGAGTTAGACCTCAAGGTGCCACAGGCAGGCTTAAGCCACCTAAAAGCATTATCTTCTTACTGGCTTAACTTCCATAATAAAACAAGTTTCAGATCTAGTACGTAAGACTCCAATTTGTAAGAATTATCCTCAAAATACTGTAGTTTGCTGTGGTTTTTTGTTGTTGTTGTTGTTGTTTTAAGAAAAAACAAGGGCATTCAATGAGTTACAAATAACCTTATATATCACTATTCCAGAAACAATATTCCAAAGTTTTCCTTTTGGTACTCTAATAATTTTAAAAAGAAAAATAATTGTTCTCATCATTGTTTACAAAATGGCAAATGACTATATAGTCAAAAACAACAGAAGCTCCTTGAATTGTTCTGTAAACAAAACAATAACAACAGAAACAACCTGTCATACACCTACTAGTTTTTTGTACTGATTCAGAAATACAGGTTCAATTCCCTCTCCCCCTGCCAGGACATAGAATCTTCTCCCTTTTAACAGGTGATACTGTTTCTCTGTTCACAGAGGTTAACTGGCTGGTCTCAGTAGCACAGTTACTTTAAGAAGACTGCTGGACTCTAAGCCTGTGTCTTCTTTTCCACTCTCATTTAACCTGACAACTTCTAAACGATTGCACATTTTTAAAGCTGGCCAAGTCTACACAGTGAGCCCCAGAACTGTTGTCCTCTCATGAGCTCTTGCCTATACCCCATGTTTTATCCTCATTAAACACCATGTTTATACTTGTCGCTATGATGGTGCTTCAGCTCCAGGGGCTGACGTCCTTGAACAACCTCAGGGCAAGTGTCCTTTTGGGTGGTCAGTGCCTCACTGACATGGTCACAGGTCAGGCACATCACTGAATACACAATCTGGTGTGGTCAAGCAGAGAGGAAAAGAAGGAGCCATTGTGAATGGCGTGAATGACACAGGGACACCAGCTTCCTGGACCAGAGCCACCCAATTAGGACGCATTATCCCAGAGAGAAATGCTTTGTGATTCTGGGCCACAGCTCTAGACTATCACTGTCCAACAGAACTTTCTACAATGACGGACATTTTTTATCTGGGCTGTTCAACATATAGCCACTAGCCATGTGTGTCTACTGAGCTCTTGGAATGTGGCTAGTGTGACTGATGAACCGATCTTTTATTTCATTTATTTTAATTATATTAAATAGTTGCAGGTGGCTAGTGACTACCCTATTGGAAAGCATAGCTCTGGACTCATATATTCAAATACTATTTGAAATCTCTACTTGGGTGTTCCCTTGGTATTTCAAACCCAATGTGGCCCCAGTGAACATTGCCCCATTCCAAACCTGGACTCCAGTATCCATCATTTCCGTAAATCAAACAACACTTCCTCACGTCAAAACCCCAGCATCATATTCAACATCTCTTTTCCTTATTCCCAACATCTAATCCATGAGCAAGTTCCAGTGCTTCTACCTCCAAGACATTTCCAATTTCAGTCCACTTCTTTCCATCCCTACGGCCAACAATCCAGGCAATCTATAGCTGGACAACAGAAAAGCCTCTGAGCTTTCTTCCTGCTTCCACTCTTGGCTCCCTTCAATGCACCCTCTACATGGCAGCCAGAACGAACTAAAAGATACAGATTAACTTCCATTTAAAATCCTCTAGCCCATTCTCAGAATAAAATCTAACACCCCTCCCTACAATGACCCATGAACCCTTCCGAGGCAGGGCTCCTGCTTACCTCCACACGGTATCCCTCACCATGCTCACCCTGACCCACAATGCCCCAATAATACCAGAGCCTCCTTTACAGTTCCTGATGTCATATCCCAGGGCCTTTGCACTTGCTGTTCCCTCTGCCTGGAATTTTTTTAACCCAGTTCTTCTTATGACCGCTCCTTTTTTCCCTTAGATGGAGCTTTCTCTGACATCCCTCATCAGAAGCTGCAGCTGCCACTCTGTCACAGCCCAAAATATGTTATCTATTCTGTTATATATAATATATAAATATGAACTATATATATATATAATATTCTGTTACAGGAGGCTCTTCCTGCCACCTGTAGTTGTCCCATCTGTCTTACCCCCTCTACTGGCAGCTATGCCCCCAGGAGGACAGTGACCAATTGTCTTTTTATCCCCGGCACCAAGAGCAGTCTGGGCACGAGAAGATACCCACTGTGTTTGTGAATGGAGGAATGAATGGAGGAATGGTAGAACGTGGGGAGAAGGTGGCAGCCCCGAATGCCCCTGGCACTACCTGGTGCCTTTGACAGCCTCATCTTTGGAGACTGTTCATCCCTGCCTAGGTCCAGTGCCCCAGAGCTGCACTTGTCCAGATGAAGATGGAATGAGGGTGGTAGGTAAGTGCGACCCCACCCGCCCAGACTGGTGGAAGGGGCAACTCTGAGGGACTGGAATGTTACCACTGTCCAGATCCACCACTTGTCCAAGAGGGTCTGAGCACATTGCAGCCAGGTTCTGAAAACATCCATCCTTACCACCTAACAGGAATCAGCCTTTTCTTAGCAGACGCTGGGGCTGGAGGGGCTTGTAATCATCTCATTTTAGTTTACGCTGCATGTTCTGTTTTATAGGTCTCACAGGATCTCACTGTGGCCACACAAAACCCTGCAGGGAAGAAGGAAACTAGGACTCACACAGCCAAGAGATACAGAGCTAGACCCCGAGAGCACTATACTGGGCTGCGGATCCCAGGCTCCTCCTCTCGCAGGGGTGGTGGTGCGGGAACAGGGGTGCTCCTCCTCTTTCTAAGGAGGGGGGACAGAGTGAGCTACGTGTTCAATGCCTATTGTGCACCTGCTCTTTGCCAAGCCCACACTGGGAGTTTGCGGATGCAGATCTTTAGTAATTCCGAGAGACCTGCCCACTGAGCCACTTTCAGCAACTCCAGCTGTTCCATCTCCAGGTTCCCTCTGCTCTTAGCCTTCTAGAACAGTGGGCTGTAAACTTGATGGTGCCACTGAGTCACACACAGTGCTTATTAACAATACAGTTTTCTGGGGTCCTGCTTCCAGAGATTCTGATTTTAGAGCTTTGGGGAGGTTCCCCAAAATCTATTTATACACATGTAATTATGATATAGAATCTTTATTCTAAATTCTTTACATGCAGTTGTTTTTTTTTCATGCAGATGAAACATCAAACTATCAAACTTTTCACAAGCCTTCAATATTGGAATCTCTGTAGCTACTAGAGTCATTTTTGTAAAATATAACACAGTTCTCTAGGGCATCTTTGTGAAGATGGGGGCAGAGACTGAAGTGCTATAGCTATAAACCAAGGCTCCTGGCCACGCAGAAGCAAGGAGAGGAGCAAGGAACAGATTTTTCCCTCAGAGCCTCCAGGAGGAGTCTACCTATTGACAGCTTGATTTCAGACTTCTAGACTCTAGAACTGGGAGAGAATAGATTTCTGCTGTTTTAAGCCACCTAGGTCCTGGTACTTTGTTACAGCAGCTCTAGGGAACTAATACACTATCATTAGAAATGTGATGTCTTGTACAGTGTACACAACCTTGTACAATGTACACAACCATTCACGTGCTGCTACTTTGCTTCATTTTATTTTTCTACTCATCCTTTAAGGACATATCTGTGACTGATGTACACGGTGTAACTGCTTGTCATTTTATTATGAAAAAGTGTAAACATACAGTCAACGTGAAAGACTCTTGTCTTGAACACCTATATACCTAACACCTAGATTCTAACATTCACATTCTAATTTTTTTAAAGAAAATTTTAAAGACTTGCATATACCAACATCTAACTCTTGCGAGTCATATGTTTAAGATTAGTAATATGTATTAAATTTGTTTTCTTCCATTTTAAAAAAAAGGATAGGCCTGACCTGTGGTGGTGCAGTGGATAAAGCGTCAACCTGGAAATGCTGAGGTCGCCAGTTCGAAACCCTGGGCTTGCCTGGTCAAGGCACATATGGGAGTTAATACTTCCTGCTCCTCCCCCCTTCTCTCTCTCTCGGTCTTTCTCTCCTCTCTCTCTCTGTCTCTCCCTCTCTCTCTCCTTTCTAAAATAAAAAACAAACAAACAAAAAAACCTCAGCCCTCTCCCCATCACTGCCAAGTGATTCCCCTGCCTCGGGGTAGTCGTGATGTCCATGGCGGAGTTGGCACAGAACATAAAAAAAAGGATATAATATTCAGATAGAAATTTAAGTCTTGAGTGTATAAAGTTTGATAAATTTTGACAATTACATGCTTCCTTGTAGCCAATGCCCAAAATCAAGATGTAGAACATGTTCATCCTCCTAGAAACTCTCAAGAATCTGTTTTAATGAGCTGCTCACTCAATTATGATGAAAGGAAGGCAAAGGGATAAGTATGCAGTTCCTTTGGGCCAGAGGGACAAGAAGTTTGAGGTTTACAGGGTTTTACAAAGAGGTGGCAGGTTCCCTGTTAGCAAACACGGCTGCTTCCGGCTCTCTTAGCCTCCAGCAGTTCACACACACAGAGAACTTGACCTGCAGGCCTCTCCTCCAACCACAGGCTGTGGACATAGGGCAGGAAAGGTACATAGGGCCCACCCGCATGCTCAGTTCCTGCAGCAAGGCTGCTGCAGGACGCTCCCTCCTCACCCCTCCCATCCTTGCATTCCCCACTGAAATCCCTACCATTCCATGACCGCCTGGACACCCACTTCAGACCCTCCCATGAGCTTACTGACTTGGGCCTGTCGCCTGCGTGGGCTTCCCTGAGCTGCTTCCTCCCTGCTCCGGCCACACGACCTCAGGGTCAGGCATGCCTGGCAGTCTCAGCCCCTGAAAGTCAGACTCACTGTGTTTCCCCAAGGCCAGCAACATGGCCCAGAAATGACATTCAGCTCCTGTCCTGACCTTTACTTTCTTTAATGGAGCAGATGAGAGCAGAACCCTAGCTGGAATGGAACAGAAGGAGAAAAAATACCCAATGGACAAACCCAATAAAAAATGAGCAATTTCATCAGGAAAGGATAGAATCCAAAAAATAGACCAAAATATATCTGTGAATAATTGATGTGCAAGAAAGTGTTTTTTATATCAGTGTGAAAAATAGATTATCCCATAAATCTACTAGAATAACCAGCTGGTCATTTGGAAAAATACAAACCTAAAAAAAAAATCTCTATTTTGTTCCTTATACCAAAAAATTATAGGCAAGTAAAACATTTAAGTGAAATCAAACAACAAAATGTTAAGCATAAAATTATTAGCAGGATATAAAATAGTTTGTTTTTATGTATAAAATCTTAAAATAGAGGGATGATAAGACTTGGTATCTTTTTCTACATGGAAAATTTAAAGATTTAAATGGAGAAAAAACATTAAGGAAGTAAAAAGACAAATGAAAATGAGAGGATAAGTAGTAATATAATGATGGAAAAAGGATATAAAAATATCCTTTATATACAAAGAGTGATTATAAATCAATAAGAAAATGATCCCCATAGTTTAATTTCATCCCTAATGGGTGTGCAATGGAAATAATGGGCACCAGGAGACCCCACCCCAGTAGCACCCAGAGTCAGTTTTCTCATCTGTGAAATGGGAGAATTGACATCTTCCCTACCTACTTTAAGGGTTTAAAATGAAAGCCTATAGGATACCACTTTAAAAATGTAAACTGGTACACCAACTTAAATGTGCTACCACTAGTTGTACAGGGGTCATTATTATTCAAGTTTTCTCGGATCTGACTCCCTGAAGATTCAAGTTACAAAGGACAGCAAAAATCACTTTAATGTGCAACTCTTCATTCCTACTCAAACACTGACCCCCAAGTCCCCTCAGTCTACTTAGGCAAAGTGATGGTTAGGGCCGCTATCAATGCAACAAAATGCAAACTGACTGTAAAGTAAAATTGAAAAATCAATGAAAAAATACAGGAAATTCTATGACATCAATGGAAGTGATAGAAAACTGTTTTACTCACAACTCCATTGCCAAATAAGAATCTGGCAAAGCTAACTCAAAAATATAGGCAATCAACAGAAAACAAGACCCTTCAGCCTGACCAGGTGGTGGCGTAGTGGATAGAGCGTCGGACTGGGATGCCAAGGACCCAAGTTCAAGACCCCGAGGTCGCCAGCTTGAGCGCGGGCTCATCTGGTTTGAGCAAAAGCTCACCAGCTTGGACCCAAGGTCGCTGGCTAGAGCAAGGGGTAACTCGGTCTACTGAAGGCCCACGGTCAAGGCACATATGAGAAAGCAATCAATGAACAACTAAGGTGTTGCAATGTGCAACGAAAAACTAATGATTGATGCTTCTCATCTCTCCGTTCCTGTCTGTCTGTCCCAGTCTATCCCTCTCTCTGTCTCTTTTTAAAACAAACAAAAAAAAAACAACCCTTCAAAAGACAATGACCTGCTTACAAAGGACCTAGAGAGATCCTTAGCCCTTAAACACTCTTGTTAAAAAGATGATGATGAGCTTGACCAGGTGATGGCGCAGTGGATAGAGTGTAGGACTGGGAAGTGGAGGACCCAGGTTCGAGACCCTGAGGTCGCCAGCTTGAGCACTGGCTCAGGCTCATCTGGCTTGAGCAAAAAATGAAAAAGCTCACCAGTCTGGACCCAAGATCGCTGGCTTGAGCAAGGGGTTACTTGGTCTGCTGAAGGCCCACAGTCAAGGCACATATGAGAAAGCAATCAATGAACAACTAAGGTGTCGCAACGAAAAACTGATGATTGATGCTTCTCATCTCTCTCTGTTCCTATCTGTCCCTCTCTCTGACTCTCTCTGTCCCTGTTAAAAAAAAAAAAAAAAAAAGATGATGAAAGGAGACTCGACTTGGGGTGGTGAACATACAATACAATAGACAGATGATGTATTATAGAATTGCACTCCCAAAACCTATATAATTTTATTAACCTGTCACCCCAATCAATTCAATGAAAAAGTTTTTAAAAATGACCCTCTTTATGATTATGCTATGAACAGGCAATGAGAAGTCAAGAATGTCACACTGTGTTTTAATACAGTTTTATCAGAGAAACCACACACTTGCACAAAAACAACTCTACTTGATTCATTATTTGCTCAATTTATGCATTGGCATGCAATTGCAGTCTGAATTTTGCTGTCAAAATTAAAATAAACTTTAAAAATACATTTTTGTTTCATTTTAAAAGATAATCGATTTCCTTCTCCCAATTCCCTGCCCCATTTTCTATAACATTTTGGTCTTCATTTAAAGCAGATTCACTTTAAGGGACCTTTTATCCTAAGAGTCAAAGACTTTCCTACTTAGATTCAAGGAATGACTGAACTTTTTTATGGCACCTGTCTTCAAATCCCGCACAAGACATTACATGTGGCACTCCAAAGGGTTGTGCCTGAGACAAGAAAAAGCAAACACTAACTCAGGTTGGTCTTCCCTTTCCCTGGTTTACAGGGGTGGATATGGGATCATGGAAGCTATGTTTAATCAGCCTGATGTAGGTGTTCCTTATTGCTCCATGGTGACCAGTCTCAATGCATGGGCCTTGAATTGACTTAAAAATTTGAGGTCTTTCTTTGATCTCTGTGGATAAATGATGTCCACTCCATAGCCTTTCATTATTACATAAGAATAGGGACTATTTATTAGCAACTAAGTGGGTTATGATGGACTATAAACACCTGGAATTTAAAAAACTAAAACTAGCCATTCCTAGAGATCCCTAAATACGCTGATTCCATTTTCCAGTGGGATATCTGAACATCTAAGCAATGTTTAAAGGGTTCTGCTGGGCACAGAAGAATGTAGAGAACTAGAATTCTCCTCCTTTTGAATTATATTTTTTTTTAAAGGAGAAGTTACGACGAATTCACTTAGGTGATTATCAGCCAAGTTTGTGGAGACTGTGTGATCCACTCTAAGTTCAGTCACATGGATTTGCATCAACATAATTTCTGACTGTTGGTTTTCCTATGACAGGACTTTAGACATTCTGTATGTATTATAGTTCAAATATATTAAAACAAATACCTCCCTCCTGGCCTGTGGTGGTGCCGTGGATAAAGCATTGACCTGGAATGTTGAGGTTGCCAGTTTGAAACCCTGGGCTTGTCCAGTCAATGCACATACAACAAGCAATCAATGAACAACGGAAGTGAAGCAACTATGAGTTGATACTTCTCACTGTCCCCTTCTCTCTCTTCTCTCTGTAAAATCAATAAATAAAATACTACTCCCCCCCAATTTGCTTATCTGGTACTGCTATTTAAATATCTTGTGATATACTGGCCCTGGCCAGTTGGCTCGGTGGTAGAGTGTCAGCCTAGCGTGCAGGAGTCCTGGGTTCAATTCCCAGCCAGGGCACACAGGAGAGGCTCCCATCTGCTTCTCCACCCCTCCCCCTCTCCTTCCTCTCTGTCTCTCTCTTCCCCTCCCGCAGCCAAGGCTCCATTGGAGCAAAGTTGGCCCGGGCGCTGAGGATGGCTCTGTGGCCTCCTCCTCAGGCACTAGAATGGCTCTGGTTGCGGTGGAGCAATGCCCCAGATGGGCAGAGCGTTGCCCCCTGGTGGGCGTGCCGGGTGGATCCCGGTCAGGCGCATGTGGGAGTCTGTTTGACTGCCTCCTCGTTTCCAACTTCAGAAAAGAAAAAAATATCTTGCGATATACTATAGTGACATAAAAAACAAAGTATTTGGATAACTATATTTTGGGCAATGCTTTATAACAAAAAATCCTGAGTATGAGGTTTTTTGTTTGTTTTTTTGTATTTTTCTGAAGTGTTGTTAGCGTCAAGTTTGTTGTTCTCTGATTTTATCTTCCTAACCAAGCTCTTTTTTCCACTGGAGAGCAAGAGCAGATGGGGAGAACGGACATGAAAAGTCTCCTGCTTATTTTATATGAATGACAATTAGAGAAGATTGGTCTGTTCTGAGGCACTTTAGAGAAATTCTCATGAAAAGACATAGGAGACAGGAAACAGAGCTGGAAATCCAGGCAACCTGGGTCCTGCCTGTGCCTGTCACCCAGACACATACAGCCACATGGAGGGACCGGTTACAGCTCCGAGAGCAGTGAAGGCTCTTGACTGGCATTTTCTATGATGAACTTTACTTCTACCCTTGCAAGGGGCTCATGGGCAAGAGTGAACAGTAGCATTCCGGTATGGAAGATGTTTTGCCAGCTCTTTCTGGCTGCAAATAATGGAGGGCAAAGGCAGAAGTGAGTGAATCAACTGACAGCTTCCACTACTTTCCATCAACTCCCCACCCTTTCAGTTAACAAAGAAGAAACTAGAGACTTTTTTACATTTTAATTCTTGAAGTATATGTGTGTGTCAATATTACCATTTTCCTTTCCAGTTATGCTCACATCTCAGTTTTCCAAGCAGCTTATTCATTAATTTATTCAAACATTTATCAGTTCCTGTTGGCATGTGCCAGTGTGTTAGTGTGTTCTAGAGAAACCAGATGAATCAGGCAATTCTAGTCTTTAGAGAGTTTACATTTTAGTAGGGAAGGTAAGACACATAGTGAAAGCCAGTAACCGGGGAAGAACATTATGAACACTGAAACGTAGGTAGAGGCAGAGTGCTATGAGAGTGTGGGAGGAGGACATACCTATCTGCCTCTAGATGGGGAGGTAAGGAGAGGATCTGTGGAAGAAATAGCATTTGAACTGAACTTGGATTTGGCCAAGGGGAGCCATTGAAGACTTAGGAATACTGCTGTTATCATAACCAAGCTCTTGTTAGAAAAGTTCACAAGTGGCCCTGGCTGGTTGGCTCAGTGGTAGAGTGTCAGCCTGACATGTGGAAGTCCTGGGTTCAATTCCTGGTCGGGGCACACAAGAGAAGTGCCCATCTGCTTCTCCACTCTTCCTCTCTATCTCTCTCTTCCCCTTCTGCAGCCAAGGCTCCACTGGAGCAAAGCTGGCCTGGGCGCTGAGGCCGGCTCCATGGCCTCTGCCTCCATGGCTTCCGACTCAGGCACTAGAGTGGCTCCGGCCGCAATAGTAATGCCCCAGATGGGCAGAGCATCGCCCCCTGGTGGGCATGCCAGGTGGATCCTGGTTGGACGCATGCAGGAGTCTGTCTGACTGCCTCCCCGCTTCTATCTTAGGGGGAAAAAAAAGAAAGAAAAGTTCACAGGCAATGGGGTGTAGGAAACATTGGCAGGGAGAGACCTGCCCAGGACACTGCTATAATAATGAGCACAATGGGGCACTGGGCAAAGTAGAGTAGGAGTGCAAAGATGTCTCGGAGGGAAGACTAAGAAGACTCACAAGGATCAGCATGTGGTCTGACTAATCCACAGGCTCTGCTTTTTCTCCTATTATCCCCTATTTCTCTCTTGTATAGCCTATGAATTATCTAGACAGAGCTGGCAGTGGAGACAGTTGCTGTTAAGAGTAACAAAAACAAAGAATCTCCCAGACATAGTATCAAGTGAAAGAAGCTGAACATCAGAGTACACACTGTATTATTCCATTTAAGCTTTGTGCACTTTTCTGGGAAATGAGGTGCAAGATAAACTTAGTGGTAGAGACAGAAGTAATGACCAGGGGTATAGGAAGTGAGGTAGATGGAATAAAGCACACCCTCTAAAGTCTGTATCTCAATCCCTGGGACCTGGGAATATTGTCACCTTATATAGCAAAAGAGACTTCGCAGGTATGATTAAATTAAGGATCTTGAGGTGGGGAGATTATCCTGGGTTATCTGGATGGGCTCAGTGTACCCAAAGGGTCTTTACAAGTGGAAGATGGAGGAAGGACAGTCAGAGTCAGAGAAAGACAAGTGACATGAGAACAGAGGTCTGAGCAATGCATTTGCTGGCTGGGGCCATGAGCCAAGGAAAATGGGCAATCTCTCAAAGCTGAAAAAAGGCAAGAACACTGATTCTCCCCTAAGTCCTCCAGAAGGAAGGCTGTCCTGCCAACTCATTTTTGACCTTTGACCTCCAAAGCTGTAAGGGAATACATCTGGGTTCTTTAAGTCACTGAGAATGTGGTAATCTGCTAGAGCAACAATAGAAAACTAGTGCAGGCAGAAAACCAAAAAGGTGTGGTACCCAAGAGTCAAGTGAAGGAAGTGTATCAAGGAGGGGCAGTGATCACCATGTCAAGAGTTGCTGCCTGGCCAGGTGAAATAAGGTGAGAACTGACCACAAGGTTTAATCCTGATGACCCTGATAATGGCAGTTTCAGCACCATAGTAGGTTTCGGAGAGAACAGTATGCTTATTACTTGTGTGTCTAAATGAATGAACATAGCATGTGGACCATGAATGTTGTGTCATAAAAAAAATAAATATGGAAAGGGAAGATGATGGATGCTGCTTAGGTATCAATTTGGGTTCTTTCCTGGACATGTTACCAAAGATGATGATGACAGGTGTTTTTCTGGGATTCCTGTTTGTTTCTTTTTAATTCTCCCAGTCCTAATTTCTGATCTTCCTCCCAATTTGGGTCTTGAAGCTTCTTTATTCCACTGAATTCTGGGATGACACCAGGGAGCACTTCTGCAGCCTGTGTTTACCCTGGCATCACATGGAACCAGTGACCTGGGTCTCTGGATGCTCTACCAACTGGCCCCAGGTTCATCCTCCAGGTAAGACTCGCCTGGCACTGCATCAGGCCAGAACTTGGAAGTCTCTGGCAGGTACCAAAGGATGGTGATTGCTGATTGGCCAGGTAGGTTCAATTGGGAAGCCCTCTTAGGGGTGCAACAGACCTCAACCCCCTTCAATTAGCAGACTTCTCACATCCACAGTGCTCTGCAGACAGCGGCAGGTTGGTAAGTTCCCCAAGCATCATTTTTTAAATCTGAATTCTCAGCTCAGACAAGCTTTCTGAGGTGGGCTGTGCTCAAGATGTTCTGGAGCCTGGGGGTGGTAGTGGGGAATCCAAGTCTTCCTGCAACTTAGATCTCCTCCTTATCATCCATCCCTATTTAGTTACTCAAGCCCTGAAGCTCTGAACGGCCAGACTCCAAAGTGTGGCAGAAATACACGTGGCAGGATCTGTGGACTTCTCTGCCACTCAGAAATAGATGCACGCTGTGGGATTAGGATATGGCACCTAGAAAGGCTTAGACATTAGGATGACAGCGACAGCAGGGGCGAAGAATCGAGGCTTGCTTTCCTCCAGGGTCTTCGCAAGCAGCGGCCTTTATCTGGGGTGTGGTCAGAGGCTTGCCCACAGGAAGAACTCTTGAGGTCCGCATGTGAGATGGGGAAGTAGAGGCCGCCCTTTCACTGGTACTATCCTCTTAGTGGCAGGTTTCTGGTGAGGGAAGGAGTCCAGTTGGTCCGTGATGAAAGCTGTAGCTCTCTCACCAGAAAAATGTGCAACATGCCCTTTCACACACAACTTTATCTCTTCCATCAATTCCAGAAACTGACCCATGAACCCCAGAGTTAAGAAGCTCTGCTCCAGCCTGACCTGTGGTGGCGCAGTAGATAAAATGTCGACCTGAAATGCTGAGGTTGCTGGTTCAAAACCCCAGGCTTGCCCCAGTCAGGGCACATATGAGAAGCAACTACTGCAAGTTGATGTTTCTAGCTCCTCCCTTACTGCCTTTCTTTCTCCTTCTAAAATTAATAAATAAAATCTTTAAAATAAAATCTTAAAAGAAAAATTAAATTAAAAAATAAGCTCTGCTCCATATGTTTTCCAGATTGTGATATATACTCCATTGGTGGCGCCCAAGATGAATTTAGGGGGTATGCAGATGATTTTGGGGTACTTCAAGTGGTATGCCAATTCAGATGACCCAAATCTAGGAAACATAGTATATATAGTCTTGGAAGGACCCAAAGTTCTCTCCTATTCTATTTTTCTCTTTTTAAATGCTGGTTTCAGCTCCATAAATGAACTTCATGCCCCACTAACAATGTGAACTGCAGTTGGAAAAATATTGCTCTTACCTGAGCTTAGAGTAAGGAGCTTGACTGTACGGGCCCTTGAGAGTCAGGGCGAGACAAGGGCCTTACTTCCCTGCTCAGCCATTCCTCTCTCACTGCACAAGGCGAGCAGCTCCCCTTCCTCAAGTCCAAGGCAATGGCAACAACGGACCTTGTCTCATCTCCACAGTATGCAGGCTCGAACGAGTTTGACTTGTTTTGTGTGTGTGCCTTTGTGTGAGTGTGAATGTGTAAGTTGTGTACCCAAAGGGGTGTGGCAAAGTGGGGGACAGGGGAAACCAGTGGGGCCAGGCCTTCTCCCTAGAAATTTCATAGCAGAGCTCCATGAGGCTTCCCTCCAAAGACCCTCCCTAGGATGGATGCCATTCAGAAATGAGCCCCAAACGAACTTCAGTAGCTTGTGGTTTATAACACTCCAGTTGGCTATCAACCCCTCACATTACAGGAGCTGTGCTCTAACCTCCTGCTCCAGCAGGAGAGAAGGGAGGTGGAGAAGCAACTGTCTAGAAGGACACGAAAAAGAACAGAAATGTCTTATCTCCACTCAGGCCTTAAGAAAAGGGCTTCCCTCTGAAAGTATATCCTCTGATTGCCTCGATCCCTTAATTTAAAGACAACCCTATACTAGTTTCTAGAATAGACATTTGTAGACAGAAGCTGACAGGCCACTGGAGCATTGGGTGAGTAAAGTATTGGCCAAGTATGGGCCACAGGTTAGCTTTTTGGTTTTTTCTCACATCCTCAGGTTGATGCTCAGGTATAAAGATGCCTGCAACATGACCACAGTGGGACTCTTGGAGGAAGTGCAGGGGTTGGAAGCAAGTTTGGTTTTAGCATTCCCTGAGTACAATCTCTGAGGGTTGAAGAGCAAAGCAAAATCGAACTACAGTGCTGGCTGGTCAGCAGAGCTGGGAGGTGGAGCCATCTAGGGCAGCTGGCTAGGAATCATGCTCATGATGGTACAGGGAGGAGAAGCCACGCCCTAAAGTTCCTGTTTCTAGGACACAGTACAACGTAGGATAGCTCCCACGTGCCATCACAATCCTAGAAGTCTCTAGTATTCTGGTCCCAACCTCTCATTTCCTGCACTCAGCTTTAGTTATACCTATGGCTAAACCTGATCCTTCAGCATGAGCTGACACCAAAAGTCAACTTCCAAAATTAAACGGGGCTCCCGTTGAAGAATGCTGAGTTCCTGCACTATACCTATGAATTTTCCCAAATTCAAAAACTCTCTCTCCTCAGACACAGCCACCACAGTGGCAGCTGTTACCTCACCTCGGGCTATGCAAGTAGCCTCCAGCCTGGTCTCCTCACACTCACTTGAGCTCCCCCCATTCCTTCTCAGCACTGCGGCCAGGGTGCTCTTCCAAAGATGCAAATCTGGCCATGACACACCTATGCTTGAATCCCTTCCCTGGTTTCCCATTGTTCTTAGAATCAAGTTCCAAATCCTGACCACAGTCTTGGAGAACGTGGCCCCTCCTAATCTCTGGCCTCCTCCTACTTCTGTTTCCTTGCCCACCAGCCTGTGGTCACATAGGTTTTATTTCTGTCCCTTGATTATGCCACTGAAGGGCCTTACTCTTCAGTGTCTTCACATGTGCTATTCCTCCTGGCTGAAATGATTTTTCCCACCACACTTCACCTGACTAAGCCCTCTCTATTGATATAAATGTCACTTTCTCAGAAATCCACTCCTTGAACCCCTCTCCTCTAGATCCATTCGCTGAGAGCACCAGATAATTAAATAATTACTGTGCAATTAGTACAGTTTCCTTGTTCTCCTCATTAGCCTGTTAGTGCCACACAGACTGGTATAGGTTTTATCTGTTGGTGCCTCCTCAGTGCCTAACTCAATGCTGCTGACCATTAAGGGACTAAGTGAGTGTGTGAATAAATGATTGAAGAATTAGGCAACATAGGCCAGTGAGGAGCTACCTGGAACAGTGAGAGGTAAGTCCTTTCACCCAAAGATCTAACAGCACTGCTAAAGCCATCTGGAAAGAGAGCTAGAAGGAGAGAACAACTATTGGTTTATGTCCAAGTATGATGGCCTCACTGTCACCAGTCCTAGAGCCAGGTCTGGGGAAAGCCAAGGAGTCATTTTGACCTCTGGCCTGAGCCAGCCTGGAGTCCTGTGGATGGGAGCTAGCTTCCACGCCCAAGGATCCTCTGGATGGAGGCAGCATTGATTGTGGAATCATACACTTAACTTTTCCACTACCTGTTTGACCTTGGACAAATTACAGAGCCACCTGAAGCCTCAGTTTCCACATCCTAAAATGGGGGTGACAAAATCTATCCCAGGCTCAATTAGAGGCTTGATTGCCATAATGAACCTATACTGCATAGCGGCATTCAGCTCGAAGTGCTGATCCCTTCTCCCCAGCAAAACTGGCTTAGCCCTGTCATTTCACCTTTTTGGCCACCCGTGCCAGTAGGCAAAACAAGGAATAAAGGGAGGTTGAGGGGTTGGAGCACACAGTCCACCCAAGTCGCTGCCCTGACCTTTCCACCCACCCAGAGGAGCCCTAGAGCCAGACTCCATCCAGCAGCACCAGGAAATCCAGACTACTGAGAAGGGTAACTGAGCTGTGCCTTTTAGGAGCAGGGGGAGGGTGAGATGGGGAAGGGAGGACAGGTGAGTTTGGAAGCTATTATTCCAACAGAAATAAAGAGCAGTGGCAAAGAGGGAAAGGCCAATAACGGAAGAGGAAGGAAAGACGGGGCAGATGAGGGGCTGAGAAAAGGTGATCCAAGTTGTCAGATGGCAGAGGCTGCAGAAAGAACAACTAGGAAGGAGGGGTAACTTGAGTGGTGGGAGACATAGCAGATAACAGAGAGTCAGAGTTAAGGCTGGAGAAGGGCAAACTCCTGATCTCGGGGGCATTGACTTGCCTGCCGGAGAGAAGAGAAGTGGAGGTGAGGGCGAAGGCAGTCACCTTGAGTCTTCCTAGAGGGCAGGTGAACGGGGCTTGTGGGGAGTGGAGAGTTGGAGGAGGGTGACTAGGGGGGAGGGGTCTGTGACCCCGGGTCCCGCTGTACCTGAGGGTCTCCTTGCAGCTCTCCCACGTAGTACTGCTCCAGCCAACGGCGCGCGTTGGCCGAGTGCCGGTGGGGCGGCCCGTCCAGGTCGGCGCTAACATCCTGGCCAGCCCGTGAACGCAGCAGCTGCTCGCCCCCGGGGTGCTGCCGCAAGAAGCCGGTGAGGTCGTAGAGGCGGGCCCCGCAGCGGACCCAGCAAGCGCCGGCCGCCAGGCGCTGCTGGACCTCGGCGGGTGAGAAGGAGGCGGCGGGGGGCGGAGCAGGGGCCATGGCGGGAGACCAACGCTCGCAGCTCGAAGCCCGGGCGTCTGCTCGGCGGCCGCCCAGCGCGCCTCTAACATCCCCTGAGCCTCGCCGCCTTGACGGGCCGGCCGCCACCGCACCTGCTTATTTGCATACCGCGTTCCCATTGGCCATTCAGCGGGACACTGCGCGAGCCTGGAGGGGCCGCCGTCCCATTGGCCCGCAGGAAGCCTGACAGACCCGAGCGGGGCGGGCCCGGCACTGCCGGCCCGCCGACCAGGTGGCCCTGGGCAGGTAGAGGGCGCGCCTGCCAGGTGTGTCCCGTCACAGGAGGAAAGCCAATGGGGCGGGCGGATGCAGACGGAGCTAGTCTTTCTGTCTTCGGTGGCTGTCTGAAAGGACGGACGGACATCCTCAGTGGCCTGATCACCACTGGGATAACTCATCTGCTGTTGCTTTATGGGAGTAACTTGCAGTTTTCCATCCTCAGGCTCAGGCGTGGCAGGCGGACGGTGCAGGCGAGGGCTAAAGTAAAGCGAGTGCGGCACTGGCCTTCGGAGCAAAATTTAAGGAGAAGTCGCCAAACTCAGTAATTACAAAATGTAACATTTTAATGTGATATTTTAAGTCATATCATTACAAAACAATATGAATGTACTTAATGGCACTGAATTGTAAAGTTTAAAATGGTTAAAATTGTGAATTTTATATTGTGCATATTTTACTATAATAAAATGCATATTATAAAAAATTTCTTTAAAGTAAATCATATTGGCAACCAAAACCTGCAGCCTAGCCACCTGTTTCTTTAAAGTTTTACTGGAACTGGGACTAGTTAGGTAAGTAGGCAGGATGGTGAAAGGGAAGGGTGGGATCTTGTCTTTAATATATAAAGTTTTGGGATTTTGTTCATCATGCGGTTTTTTTTTTGCATTAATTTTGAATTTATTTTTTTTCTGTTTTAAAAATTAATTTTGAATTTTTAAAATATTGCAATAAAATATTATTAATCTCGATTACTGAGTTTTTTGGGAGTGTCCTTAGGTTTTGCACCCAAAGCGACTGCCTCACTTGTCTCACTCTGGTCTCACCCTGCAGGGAGGGTGGCACCGAGGAGAAAACAGAGAATCTTGTCTCTGTTACACAGGGGAAAGAGAGACCTAAAGGAGAAAAGCCCACTGGTCATGACAAATAGAAAGGAAAACAGTGTGCTTCCCAGTTTTATTCACAAGAGAGAAGAAATGCACATAATGTTACTTGCCCAGCAATTGGGGATCTCCTTTGAACTCAAGATTTGTAACCAGAGTCCTGGTACTAAGGCTGCCCCACGCAGCTGGCCTCAGTCTCTCTCAGGAAATGGTATTTTCTTTCTTTCTTTATTTTTTGTATTTTTCTGAAGCTGGAAACGGGTAGAGACAGTCAGACAGACTCTCGTATGCGCCCCACCGGGATCCACCCTGCACGCCCACCAGGGGCGATGCTCTGCCCCTCCGGGGCGTTGCTCTGCGACCAGAGCCACTCTAGCGCCTGGGGCAGAGGCCAAGGAGCCATCCCCAGCGCCCGGGCCATCTTTGCTCCAATGGAGCCTTGGCTGCGGGAGGGGAAGAGAGAGACAGAGAGGAAGGAGGGGGGGAGGTGGAGAAGCAAATGGGCGCTTCTCCTATGTGCCCTGGCGGGGAATCAAACCCTGGTCCCCCGCACGCCAAGCCAACGCTCTACCGCTGAGCCAACCGGCCAGGGCCAGGAAATGGTATTTTCATGGACACCCTTGTTTATGCTCCCCTGGGCTGAGCATCCATGCCAGGTGAGCACTGTGGGGGAAGCCTGCCAATAATAGACGCAGGAAGAGAATTGTCTCTTCCTTCTCTGCCTTCCAGGCCTCTCTCCGCTCACCCTCAGGAAGTAGGCAAGAGTTGGGCTTAGCCCATGAATCTGCTATGGAACTACTGCCCAACAGTCCTGGAGGCCTTAGGTCACTAATGTTGCTTCTCTCAAGTAGCAAATACATAGTCACCCTTACACCACTTCCAACACCTGCTCTGCTCTAAATACCTTGCATGTGCAAAAGCAATCAAACACACTCTTGTAGGTGTCCTCAGGTTCTTTCTGCTGATAATATCTGTAGGACACCCTAGTTTGGATTTCTCACCATTGCCTTAAACTCCTATTGTCTCAAGTCAAACAACCAATTTTAGCCATCTAGTCAGAATTGTATCACATTTCTTGCCATAGTTCATTTCACTTCTAGAAATTTGATCTTAAAGATTGGTTAGAACATCGTCCCAATATGCCAAGGTTGTGGGTTTGATCCCCGGTCAGGGCTCATACAAGAATCAACCAATGAACGCATAAATAAGTAGAAAAACAAAATTAATGTTTCTCTCTCTCCCCCTTCCTTTCCTCTCTAAAATCAATTAAAAAAATTTTAAAGGTACACTATATAAAGATGTATGCATAATAATATTAATTGTAACCTTGTTTATAGACTAAAAACAACCCAAATATTCCTCATTAGGGAGGACTAATTAACCAAATAATATATTCAGAGAGTTAAACTTTATGTAGCCGTTAGAAGGAATAAGATAGATTTATGTATACTGATAGGGAATAATCTCCAGGACACTGTAAGTGGAAACCAACAAGAATGGTGTGTATAGTGTGCTAACAATTATTTTCCTATTTTTAATTCTTTAATCTTTAAAAATATTTTTAATGCGAACAAAAGTGTGTATGTAAGTTATAAAGCAAAAATAGTCTAATTAACTCAATGAATTTGCCTCCCCAGGCAAGAGCTAGGACATTACCAAAAACATGCACCTACTTCTATACTCCAAAACTTCCACCACTCCCTTCCTCCCAAGAGATAATCACTGTCCTGACTTTTGGGCTTATCCCTCCCTGGCTTTTATTTTTAATATATTTATTACATCTCTGTTATGTCTATGCAATATGTTATTTTGATTAGCTTGTCTTTGAGTTTTATAAAAACGGTATGATACTGTACTGTGCTTTATGTGACATTGTATGTTTTATTTTACTCCATAGTGTTTTCAGATTCATCCATGTTGTTGAGGGTCACTGTAGTTCATTAATTTTCATTGTGGTGTCATTTCTATTATATGAATTTTACTCATTTTCTTTTACTTATAGGGTACGAGGGTTTTTTTGTTTTGTTTTGTTTTGTTTTTTGCCTGTTATAAGCACTCTTGTCCATAAGGGTAGGAGTTTCTATAGCCTATATACTTAGGAATGCAGTTGCTGGGTCATAGGGTATGCAAGTGTTCCTATTTACAAGAAAATGTAAATTAACTTCTAAGTGGTTGTACTATTTTACATTCCATGAAAGATACATGAAAATTCTTAGCCTTAAGTCTAAATAGGGTTTGTCTCTCCCTTTGCCAAAACCACATTCTTTTTATTATTATATCTTTATAATAAATCTTAATATCTGATAAGGCTAACAGAGCTTGTGATACAAAATAGGTGCTTAAAAAATATTTACTGAAATCAAAGTCCACTGTCCAATTCAGATGTCCCTCTCATGCCTAAACTAGCGCAGTGACTTAACAATCTCTCTTCCTTCAAGCTCCACTTCTTCCAATTCATTTTCAACACCACTGAAGATCTGAAATTCAATTTAGCACGTCATCACCCTGTTCAGAAACTGTCAAATGTTCTCGCTTGCAAAAACAATGAGATCCAAATTAAACCTGGGATGCAGGCCCTAACTACCTCTTCAACATCCCCTCCCCCCACTCGCCTTTAGATGGAAATATTCTTGTATCTCTCGGCCTGGCAGGTCTAACCCCTAGTTTCAAGGGCTACCTCTCCAAAGAATCTTCTCTGATTCCTTTACTGCCTGTAACACTCGCATTGCCCTAGGCATACAGTGCCCTATCCTGTCACCCTCACTCCCTAACTAGACTGGAAGTGCTTGAGGGTAGGGTGTTTCTCACATTAGTTTGAATCTCTAGCACTTAACACACAGTAGAAAATTGACAAATATTTACTAATAATTATACTAGTAAATATAAATACAAATTCCCCTTTAGCATACATACACACACAGAAAACACACATATATGCATATATTTTAAACACTCTTTTGAACAGTAAACATTTTGCATAGACGGGGGTCCTCGGGTTATGATACGGTTATGATACGGTTCCGTTCCTACGACAGCGATGTAACCCAAATTTTGGTTTAAGTCGAAACACGTGATAGCCTAACACAAATGGAACACTTGCACTTTTAACAGTCTAAAACGGCATAGGTAAACATACTGGGGGATACCAAATCCCTCACTCATACTTGCATTATTGCGTATTCTTCTGCCGTGCAACCAAACCAGTTTGACCACGTAGTCTGTAAGTATGATGCTAACAGCGTAAGCCAAACCACTCCTGTCTCAATTATTTTAGGTTTTTATGGGAGTGAGTGTCGTAAACTTGAAACATCCTATGTCGAGACTGTCATAACCGGAGGACCCCCTTAGGAAATCTGAAGGTAAAATGTATCTTTATTTTCCACATGTTATTGAATCTATACCTCAATTCATTGTGGGACAAATCCTATGTTTATTGTTTATTATTTATTTTTAAATTTTCATTTATTATTATTATTATTATTTTATTTTTTTTACAGAGGCAGAGATAGACAGGGACAGACAGACAGGAATGGAGACAGATGAGAAGCGTCAATCAATAGTTTTTCATTGCGCGTTGCGACTTCTTAGTTGTTCATTGATTGCTTTCTCATATGTGCCTTGACCGCAGGCCTTCAGCAGACCGAGTAACCCCTTGCTGGAGCCAGCGACCTTGGGTCCAAGCTGGTGAGCTTTTGCTCAAACCAGATGAGCCCGCGCTCAAGCTGGCGACCTCGGGGTCTCGAACCTGGGTCCTCTGCATCCCAGTCCGATGCTCTATCCACCGCGCCACCGCCTGGTCAGGCTTATTAAATTTTTTAATTTATTGTGTTAACATGGATTCAAGTGTCCAACTCAATATAACACCCTCACCCCCAAAACATGCCCCCCATTACACTGCCTCTGCCCCCCTAATAATATGGAAGGCTCCGCGAATTTGCATGTTATTCTTGTGCGGGGGCCATGCTAGTCTTCCTCTGTATCATTCCAATTTTAGTGTATATGTTGCCAAAGCAAGCACTGTTTATTATTTCTTTGTGGGTTTTTGTTTGTTTGTTGGCTGCTTGATCTCACTTACATGTGGAATCTTAAAGAAAGCTCAAACTCATAGAAAAAAGATCAGATTTGAGATGACCAGAAGTGGAAGCATTGGTTTTTGAGTCCAAAGTCCTAAATCTACTGTGGGTCCTAACATTGATGCTGGTGACTTGAGCACATTTCTTAAGTTAGTGAACAAGAGTTTCTTCTTTTTTTTTTTTTTTGATTATTTTTTTGTTTCATTATTAAACAAGTAATATGAATAAATCATGCATTCACATGGTTCAACACTTAAAAAGAATAAATGTGTCCCTAGCATCTAGTTGTTTCTAAACTGAGGTAACATTGGCTAGTATATAAATTTCAGGTATACAATATTATAATTCTATGTCTGTGTATTCTATTGCGTACTCACTACCAAAAGTCTAGTTACCAAAAGTCTAGTTTCTTTCCATTACCATATATTTGACCCCCTTTGCCCAATTAGCCCTCCTTCCACCCTCATTGCCTTGGTAACCACCATTCTGTTGTCTGTATCTATAAGTTTATTTTTGTTTTAACATAAAATGTATCATTTAAATTATTTTGACATGTACAATTCAGTGGCATTTAGTACTTTCACAAGGTTGCACAACTATCACCTCTACAAAACATTTTTTTTTTTTTCCATTTTTCTGAAGCTGGAAACAGGGAGAGACAGTCAGACAGACTCCCGCATGCGCCCGACCGGGATCCACCTGGCACGCCCACCAGGGGCGACGCTCTGCCCACCAGGGGGCGATGCTCTGCCCATCCTGGGCGTCGCCATATTGCGACCAGAGCCACTCTAGCGCCTGAGGCAGAGGCCACAGAGCCATCCCCAGCGCCCGGGCCATCTTTGCTCCAATGGAGCCTTGGCTGCGGGAGGGGAAGAGAGAGACAGAGAGGAAAGCGTGGCGGAGGGGTGGAGAAGCAAATGGGCGCTTCTCCTGTGTGCCCTGGCCGGGAATCGAACCCGGGTCCTCCGCACGCTAGGCCGACGCTCTACCGCTGAGCCAACCGGCCAGGGCCTACAAAACATTTTCATCACCCCAAAAGGAAACTCCGCCATGGGCAGTCACTCCCCGTTCCCTTCTGACCCCCATCTCTATCCCAGCCCCTGGTGACCAGTGATCTGCTCTCTGTCTCTATGGATTGGTCTATTCTGAATATTTAATATAAATGGAATCATAAAACATGTGACCTTTTGTGTTCGCTTTTTTTTTTTACTTAGTACCATTTTTGAGGTCCCTCCATGTTGCAGCACGTATCAGTATTTTATTCCCTTTTAAAAAAATTACTATTATTATATTATTATTATTATTATTATTATTTGTATTTTTCTGAAGCTAGAAACGGGGAGAGACAGTCAGACAGACTCCCGCATGCACCGGACCGGGATCCACCCGGCACGCCCACCAGGGGGCGACGCTCCGCCCACCAGGGGGCAATGCTCTGCCCCTCCAGGGAGTCGCTCTGCCGCGACCAGAGCCACTCCAGCGCCCGGGGCAGAGGCCAAGGAGTCATCCCCAGCGCCCGGGTCATCCTTGCTCCAATGGAGCCTCGGCTGCAGGAGGGGAAGAGAGAGACAGAGAGGAAGGAGAGGGGGAGGGGTGGAGAAGCAGATGGGCGCCCCTTCTGTGTACCCTGGGCGGGAATCAAACCCAGGACTTCTGCACGCCAGGCCGACGCTCTACTACTAAGCCAACCGGCCAGGGTATTATATTATTATTTTTAGTGAGAGAAAAAGACCGGAAGGGAGAGAGATGAGAAGCATCAACTCCTAGTTGCGGCACTTTAGTTGTTCACTGATTGCTTTCCATACATGCCTTGACTTGGGTGCTCCAGCTGAGCCTGTGAACCCTTACTCAAGCCAGTGACCTTGGGCTCAAGCCTATGACCATAGGATCATGTCAATAACCCCACACTCAAGCTGGATGAGCCCACGCTTAGGCCGGCGATCTCGCGGTTTCAAACCTGGGACCTCAGCATCCCAGGTGGATAATCTATTCACAGTGCCACCACCAGTCAGGCAGTATTTTATTCCTTTTGAAGGCTGATTAATATTCCACTGTGTGGATATAGCACATTTTCTTTTTTCTTTTTTTTTTTTTATTCTTTTTTTTTTTTTTTTTCATTTTTCTGAAGCTGGAAACAGGGAGAGACAGTCAGACAGACTCCCGCATGCGCCCGACCGGGATCCACCCGGCACGCCCACCAGGGGCGATGCTCTGCCCACCAGGGGGCGATGCTCTGCCCATCCTGGGCGTCGCCATGTTGCGACCAGAGCCACTCTAGCGCCTGAGGCAGAGGCCACAGAGCCATCCCCAATGCCCGGGCCATCCTTGCTCCAATGGAGCCTTGGCTGCGGGAGGGGAAGAGAGAGACAGAGAGGAAAGCGCGGCGGAGGGGTGGAGAAGCAAATGGGCGCTTCTCCCGTGTGCCCTGGCCGGGAATCAAACCTGGGTCCTCCGCACGCTAGGCTGACCCCCTACCACTGAGCCAACTGGCCAGGGCTAGCACATTTTCTTTATTCCTTCATCAGTTGATAGACTTTTGAGTTGTTTCCATCTTTTGACTATTGTGAATAGAGCTGCTATGAATATTTGTCTTCTTTCTATGTAAAATAAGAGATAAAAAAACAAACACAAAACCCTGGCCTGGCTGCCTTAGGGCTGTTATGTAACCCAAATGAGAACACATGAAAAAGCACCTTGTGAGTTGCCCGGTCCCATGCATGTGTGTAATGGGAGTTGCTGGTGGTGAAATATTATGCTATGGTCAGGATGATGGATATGGTTATGGGCAGGTTCATCTGTCCCTCCCTCAGTGCCAGCTTATCACCTGATGCCCAGTGCCAGGTTTAGTGGAGGCTAGCTGCTCACAACTGAATCTAGAAGTCTATGTGTGGCCATTTCAGGTAAAGCAATCGGGACAAAAGGACCAATTATCTACGAGGACAATAACTTGCTTTGGGGTTCTGAGTCATCATTTGGCCTTGCTACCATTGGGTCTGCGTTATTCAAAGGTGAGTGGAATAACATCTAAATAAATATCCTGGGCAGGGTGCATCTGGACAGGTAGGATGGGCATGAGTGATTGGGTCATTGAGAAACTCCTCTGTGCTTGATACTAGACCAAACGGCAGCACAGAGGGTAATTTTCATTGCCTTCCTCTTGGCCAAGTACCCACACGCTCCTGAGTGGGATAGCAAAGTAGGGGAAGATAACATCCACATGCTCCTCACAAAGGAAAAAGAACATGTGAAGCTGAAGAGTATTTGTGAAGCAACTCACTAAAACAACAACAAAACAAAACAAAAAACAAAAACTGGCTAAAGTGCAATGGTGCTAAGTGCAGAGAGCAGAGGGAATGTATCATATATATATATATATATATATATATATATATATATATATATATCAAGAAATGACAGTTCAGGCCCTGGCCTGTTGGCTCAGTGGTAGAGCATCAGCCCGGCATGTGGAAGTCCTGGGTTTGACTCCTGGTCAGGGCACACAGGAGAAGTGCCTATCTGCTTTTCCACCCTTCCTCCTCTCCTTCCTCTCTGTCTCTCTCTTCCCCTCCTGCAGCCAAGGCTCCATTGGAGCAAAGTTGGCCTGGGCGTTGAGGATGGCTCCATGGCCTCCACCTCAGGTGCTAGAATGGCTCTGGCCACAACGGAGCAACACCCCTGGTGGGTATGCTGGGTGGATCCCGGCACATGCAGGAGTCTGTCTGACTGCCTCCCTGCTTCTAACTTCGGAAAAATACAAAAAAAAAATAATAATAAAAAGAAATGATAGCCCTGGCCGGTTGGCTCAGCGGTAGAGCGTTGGCCTAGCGTGCAGAGGACCCGGGTTCGATTCCTGGCCAGGGCACACAGGAGAAGCGCCCATTTGCTTCTCCACCCCTCCGCCGCACCTTCCTCTCTGTCTCTCTCTTCCCCTCCCGCAGCCAAGGCTCCAATGGAGCAAAAATGGCCCGGGTGCTGGGGATGGCTCTGTGGCCACTGCCTCAGGCGCTAGAGTGGCTCTGGTCGCAACATGGCAACGCCCAGGATGGGCAGAGCATCACCCCCTGGTGGGCAGAGCGTCGCCCCTGGTGGGCGTGCCGGGTGGATCCCGGTCGGGCGCATGCGGGAGTCTGTCTGACTGTCTCTCCCTGTTTCCAGCTTCAGAAAAATGCAAAAAAAAAAAAAGAAATGATAGTTCAGGCCCTGGCCCATGGCTCAATGTATAGCGCATCAGCCCAGCATATGAATGTCCCAGGTTCAATCCCCAGTCAGGGCACACAGGAGAAGCGACCATTTGCTTCTTGCCCTCTCCTTATCTCTCTTCTCTCCCTCTTCTCCTCCCACAGCCAGTGGCTTCATTGGTTCAAGTATCAGCCCTGGGTGCTGAGGATGGCTCAGTTGGTCCGAGCACACCTGCCTCAGGCACTAAAAATAGCTTGGCACTCTAGAATTGGCCCCAAATGGGGGTTGCCAGATGAATCCAAGTTGGGATACATGTGGGAGCCTGCCTCATTATCACCCCTCCCCTCACTAAAAAAATAAAGAAAGAAAAACAAAAAGAAATGATCGTTCAGTGGAATTAAATAGAAAAGGCCTCCAGGCAGAGAGTGCTTAGGAGACTTAGAAAAGGAAAGAAGATTGGTATAAATTTCTCTCACAATCCCAGGGTATTGGCTTAGGGGTCAGGGTCCCCATTCAATCCTTGTGACATCTACACACTTGCTGGGACACAGTTGGTGTGTGTTTTTCTACTTGTCACCCAGATGATGGTACCAACCACACCACCCACCTCCATGTTCCCACGCTCACTCCCCAGATCAAAGATGGGAAAGGAACAAGGGAGCCTGACTGGTGGTGGGGGCAGTGGATAGAGTGTCTACTTGGGGACACTGAGGACCCAGGTTTGAAGCCCCGAGGTTGTCAGTTTGAGCACAGGGTCCCCGTCTTCAACACGGGTTCATCAACATGATTCCAGAATTGCTGGCTTGAGCCCAAAGGTTGCTGGAAGCCCAGGGTCACTGGCTTGAGCCCAAAGTCATTTGCTTGAGCAAGGGGTCATTGGCTCGGCTTGAGCCCCCAGGTCATGGCACATATGAGAAGCAATCAATGAACAACTAAAGTTATGCAACTACAAATTGATGCCTCTCATCTCCCTTCCTCTCTCCCTCTCTCACACTCTCTTTCTCTTATTGAAAAAAAAAAAAAAAAAAAAGGAGCTAGGGGAGTTGGAGCCATGGAGTCTTGGGCCTCATAGAGTTGGGTCCTCTCTACTCACTTGCTGAAGACCTGAGCTGGCCCCAGTGCACAGAAGCAAATATGTCCACCGGCATCTTAATGATGGCAGCTCTCGCTCCATTCTCACTGCTGAATACAATCTCCCTGCAGATTCTGGCCCCTTCCTTCACACTACTAATTCTTTGCCAGCCTCTTTTATGGCACCTTTTTTTATTCCCCCATTGGCATGTTATCTTTCCCCCAGTACCTCTGAGGTAGAGTTATTTCATGAGGTGGCCTCTGTCTCATTCTTTCCCATATTCTCCCTTGGTGACTGTATCACTTCCTTCACATCAACAACCACTTCAAGTTGTTGAATTCTGAATCCATAGCTCCATCTCTGACCCTCTCTTGAGTCCAGAGAGGTATTTCTGAACACACGTGAGCCTCCTACATGCCCAACATACCAAACCCAAAACCCTTATCTTACTCAAAAAAACCAGCTGCTCTTATATCGGCAGTGAAATCCTGAAAATTCATACACCCAAAGAGGAAGCTCAGAACCCCCTTTATTTCTCCTCTTCCACACTCCCCAAAACAATCAGCCGCTGAGTTGTGTTCGTTCTATCCCTGAGATGTCTCTCATCTTCACCTCACCTTCACCTTTCGGGTACAGATCCTCACATCACTCACTTGGACCATGGAACCTCACGTTATTTCATTCAAGAAAGGGTGCTGGCTTAACTAGTTAGTGACTAGGGCAAAGTAAAGTCTGTGTGTCAGTTTGGAAAGGAGGAGGCACACATATTAGGGAAGCGTGGCAGAGATGCCTGGCTCGGCTATTTGAGACATGTGGAAGAATAGGCACCAATGTTACTGGAAGATACCTTCAATTTCCACATTTATGTTTCATACTCATTTTTCTGAAACAAGCATGTGTGGATAATGGGATGGGGGGAAATGACCTTATTTAGATTAACATATTTATTTACACAAGTGGTACACAGGTGTGTTATAACTATATAAAAGTTCTGCAAAGGACAAAAATCCGATCAAGGGCTGGGGGTGAGGGAGAGGACTGACTACCCAGGAGCAGGGGGGACCTTTTTGGGGACAAAGATAATATTCTATATTTTGATTTTGGTGGTGGTAACATGACTGTATATACAGTATTTGTCAAAATTCATAGAACTGTTTACTTAATCAAGGTGAATTTTACTGTATGGATATTATACCTCAGTAAGCCTGACCCAAACCTAAAGAAGAGAGTTATATAATATAGATGGGTTTAGAGTGAGTCAGGCCGGACTTTCCCCAGCCATCATGTCCCCAGCCTGGTCCCCCTATCTCACCTCTTGGACAAGAAGTAGTCACTATTCACAGTTTGGTATATTTCCTTCTATTTTCTCCACACACTCCCTTTGGCCCCATATACATATTTATTTATTTATTTATTTATTTATATTTTTCCAAAGTGAGAAGTGGGGGGGTGGGGAAAGGCAGACAGACAAACTCCCCCATGCGCCAACGGGGATCCACCCAGCATGCCCACCAGGGAACAATGCTCGGCCCCTCTGGGGCGTTGCTCCACTGTAATCAGAGCCATTCTAGCGCCTGAGGTGGAGGCCATGGAGCCGTCTTCAGTGCCCAGGACAACTTTGCTCCAGTGGAGCCTTGGCTGTGGGAGGTAAAGAGAAAGACAGAGAGAAAGGAGAGGGGGAAGGGTGGAGAAGCAGATGGGTGCTTCTCCTGTGTGCCCTGGCCGGGAATTGAACCCCAGACTCCCACACGCTGGGCCGATGCTTTATGCTGAGCCAACTGGCCAGGGCCACCTTTTTTTTTTTTTTTTTTAAGATGTAACTGACATATAACATTGTATTTGTTTTAGGTGTACAACATAATGATTTGATGTCTGTATATATAGTGAAATGATTTCCACAATAAGTTCAGTTAACATCTGCCACTATACCTAATTATAATTTTTTTCTGGTGATCAGATCTCTGCTTTTAGCAACCTTCAAATATACAATACTGCATTGTTAGCTATAGTCACTGTGTCACCCATTTCACCCACCTTCCCACCCCCAACCTCTGGCAACCATCAAACTGTTCTCTGTATCTGTGAGTTCTTTCTTTCTTTCTTTTTTTTAAGATTCTACATACAGCCTGACCAAGAGGTGGCGCAGTGGATAGAGCGTCGGACTGGCATGCAGAAGGACCCAGGTTTGAGACCCCGAGGTTGCCAGCTTGAGCGCGGGCTCATCTGGCTTGAGCAAAGCTCACCAGCTTGGACCCAAGGTCGCTGGCTCCAGCAAGAGGTTCCTCAGTCTGCTGAAGGTCCATAGTCAAGGCACATATGAGAAAGCAATCAATGAACAACTAAGGTGTCATAACGAAAAACTGATGATTGATGCTTCTCATCTCTCTCCGTTCCTGTCTGTCTGTCCCTATCTATCCCTCTCTCTGACTCTCTCTCTGTCCCTGTAAATAAATAAATAAATAAATAAATAATATTCTACATACAAGTGAGATCATACATATTTGTCTTTCTCTGTTTATATCACTTAGCTTTCAAGGTCCACCTATGTTGCCATAAATGGCAAGATTTCCCTTTTTATGGTCAAGTAATATTCCATTGTATATATACCACAGTTTCTTTATCCATTGATATAGACTTCTTTATGTCTGCACCTTTCTTTTTCTAGTTAACAACATAGCTTAGAAATCACTTCCTATCAATTCATTTTCTTCATTTCTTTCTATATACAGCTTCAAAGTACAGTGTGTGAGTAAAGTTATGGTGCATTTTTGACTGATAATAGGAAAGCAACAAAAAGACGATAGAAATGTAAAATCTGCACCAAATAAAAGGAAAACTCTCCCAGTTTCATGCCTATTCAGTACAGTTCGATGTGGGCTCACACACAGATTTTTAGGGCTCCTTAGGTAGCTATGCCTCTACAGATTCATCACTGACTGATGGCCTACCAGAACGGGGTTTCTCCACCAAACTGCCGGTTTCCTTCAATTGCTTATCCCACCGAGTAATGTTATTCCTATGTGGTGGCACTTCGTTATAAATGCGCCGATATTCACGTTGCACTTTGGTCACGGATTCGAATTTAGTGAGCCACAGAACACACTGAACTTTCCTCTGTACTGTCCACATCTTGACTGGCATGGCTGTGGGCTGCTCCTCTGTATACACGGTGTTACGTCATCATCTGCGCATGCGCACATGCTGCCACATCATCCTACAGAAACTGGGAGGGTTTTCCTTTTATTTGGTGCAGAGTTCACATTTTTATCGTCTTTTGTTGCTTTCCTGTGACCGGTCGAAAGTGCACCATGACTTTACAGACACACTGTATTCCACTGTGGGCCTATAACATAGTTTATTAAACTAGTTTCCTTCCTGCATGTGTATGTTTAAATTATCACTGGCATTTAGCATTTACAAAATATTCCAGAATGAGTATTCATATGCACATTATTTTCATATGGTGATGAGTGTCTTCCAGGTAAATTCCTAAAAATGAAATTGCTGGGTTAAGGGGTAAATCCTTCTCCACTGAGATAGTGCCCTTCAGCTCTCCCACCAGTAACACAAGACAGTCAACAGAGCATGTAGCCAAACATTAGAATCTGATAACTTTAGAACCTGCTTGCCCATCTGATAGGAATTATGTAGTCTTCATTTGCATTTGTCTGTAGTAAACCAGTGTAATTATAACAGTTTAGAAGCCTTCCCGCTGTCAGTCTCTTTCCATTTAAGTACTCCCTACACACCATTGCCAAGTTAAACATTTTTCCTAAAGCTCGCTTACCACAACCCACACTCCTTCCAGAATTCAATGTTCTCTGCCATTGATCTCAATTCACCTTGCAACTGTATCTCTAACTCTTGCCCACATATTAGAGGAGCAGACCGACTGGGTTTATTACTTTTAATAACATCCCACCTTTTCTTGCCTCTGTCACTTTCCTCATTTGTGGAAATGAGTGCCCTCTTTGGGGCTGGCGGCTATTCTCTTTCCATGAGTCGGTATTTTGTCTATAATTCAGAGTCCAGCTCAAACATCCACCCTGATTTCCCGCATTCATATTTGTTGTGTCTGTTTTGTAAGTCATTCTCCCTACCAGATGATAGATAAAGCAATGACTTTCTCTAGGGAAAGAGGGACACATATCAAATCACCTGAGGAAGATTTTTCTTTTAACAAACATACTCCTATGTTCAGCTCATCACTCAACACCAGGTATATAAAAATTTTTGGAAAAACCTGGCATGTTCTAGAGGATGTGGATATAGTAATGAAGAAATCAGGCAAGTTCTTTCTCTTCAAAAGCTTACAAGAAGTTAGAAAGTAAAAAGCACCAATCAGAGAATTAAAACAGGGTGATGTGGCCTGACCAAGCAATGGCGCAGTGGATAGAGCGTTGGACTGGGATGCCGAGGACCCAGGTTCGAGACCCTGAGGTTGTCAGCTTGAGCGCGGGCTCATCTGGCTTGAGCAAAAGTTCACAAGCTTGGACCCAAGGTCGCTGGCTCAAGCAAGGGGTTACTTGGTCTGCTGAAGGCCCGTGGTCAAGGCACATATGAGAAAGCAATCAATGAACAACTAAGTTGTCGCAACGAAAAACTGATGATTGATGCTTCTTATCTCTCTCCATTCTTGTCTGTCTGTCCCTATCTATCCCTCTCTCTGACTCTCTCTCTGTCCTTGTAAAGAAAACAAAACAAAACAAAAACCCTAAAAAACAGGGTGATGTGGAGACTTCCTCTTCTACTCAAGAGGGAGGAAATCACTGAACCAAAGCTAGTTCTTTGGCAAAATCATTAAAATTAATAAATCTCGCCAGACCTGTGGTGGCACAGTGGCTAAAGCATTGACCCGGAATGCTAAGGTCGCTGGTTCAAAACCCTGGGCTTGCCTGGTCAAGGCACATATGGGAGTTGATGCTTCCTATTCCCCACCTCCCCCCGCCCCCGTCTCTCTCTGTCTCCTCTCTAAAATGAATAAATAAAATCTTTTTAAAAAATTAATAAATCTCGCCTGACCAGTGGTGGTGCAGTAGGTATAGTGTTGACCTGCGATGCTGAGGTCCCAAGTTTGAAACCCTGAGGTCGCGGGCATGAGCTCAGGCTAATCCGGCTTGAGTGCAGGCTTGCCAGTTTGAGCATGAGGTCGCCAACTTGAGCATGGGATCACAGATATGACCCCACGGTTCCTGGCTTGAGCCCAAATATCACTGGCTTGAGGCCCAATGTCGCTGGCTTGAGCACAAGGTCCCTGGCTTGAGCAAGGGGTCACTGGCTTGAAGCAATCAATGAACAATTAAAGTGATGCAATTACAATGCTTATCATCTCCCTCCTTTCCAGTCTCTCTCTTTCTCTCTCTCAAATAAATAAATAAATAAATAAATAAATAAATAGAATCTCCAGACTAATAAAAAAGAAAATATAAGTTACCAATATCAGGAATGAGAGAAGTGAAATTAATACAAATTCTACAGCTATGAAAAGTTAATAAGTGTATATTATAAACAACTTTCTCTAATAAATTGAATAATTTAGATAACATGAACTAGTTTCTTAAAAAATACAAACTCATTTCAGACCAAAAAATCACCCAAATAACCCCATAACTATTAACAAAAGTGAAGTTTAAAACTTTCTCATAACCAAAATTTTAGACCCAGATAGCTTGACTGGTTAATTCTACCAAACATTAGTTTCACTGATCATTTAAGAAAGAAATAATACCAATACCATACAAACACTTCCAAAACTTGAAAAGGAAGCAATACATTAACTCAGATTTTGAGGACATTACTCTAATACCCAAACCAGATTTAAAGATCACACAAAAAATAAAACTACAGGCCAGCATCACTCATCAATATCCTTATTTGGCCATTTGTATATTTTCTTTGGAGAAATGTCTATTCAGATTTCTTGCTCATTTTTAGATTGGGCTATCTTGGGTGCTCACATGACTTCATGTGTTCACAGAGAGAAAGAGAAGAAACTCTTTGGTGTTTCTTCTTATAAGGGTACTAATCCCGTCTTTTTATTGTTGAGTTGTAAGAGCTCTTTATATATTCTAGATACAAGCCCTTTATCAGATATGTGATTTGCAAAAATTTTATCTTATTCTGTGAGTTGTCATTTCACTTCCTTGGTAGTGTCCTGGGGGACATAAGAGTTTTTCACTTTCATATTGTCCAATTTATCTCTTTTTTCTTTTGATACTTTAGCATTTGGTGTCATAGGTAATGAACAATTGCCTAATCCAAGGTCATAAAGATATACTCCTTTGTATATCTTTTATAATTTTTGTTTTCACATTTAGGTATTTGATTTATTTTGATTTAATTTTTATATATGGTGTGATGTAAAGATCAAACTTCATTCTTTTGCATGATTTCCAGAAACATTTGCTGAAAAGACTATTCTTTCCCCCACTGAATGGTTCTGGCATCCTTGACAAAAATCAGTTTATCATAGATGTGAGAGCTTGTTTCTGGACTCTTACTATATTTCATTGATCTACAGGTCTATCTTTACAATAGTACCAAACCGTCCTGATTTATGTAGCTCTGCAGTCAGTTGTGGGTTTTTTTGTTTGTTTTTTTTCTGAAGTGAGAAGCTGGGAGGCAGAGAGACAGACTCCCGCATGCACCTGACCAGGATCCACCAGGCATGCCCACTGAGGGTGATGCTCTGCCTGTCTGGGGTATTGTTCCGTTTCAACCGGAGCCATTCTAGTGCCTGAGGTGGAGACCATGGAACCATCCTCAGCGCCTGGGCCAACTTTACTCCAGTGGAGCCTTGGCTGCAGGAGGAGAAGACAGAGAGAGCAAGAAAGGAGAGGGAGAAGGGTGGAGAAGTAGATGGGCACTTCTCATATATGCCCTGGCTGGGAATCAAACCTGGTCAGTTTTGAAATCAGTGTTAGTCTACCAACTTTGTTCTTTTTTCAAGATTGTTTTCATTATTCTAGGTCCTCTGAATTGCCAGATGAATTTTAGGATCAACTTCTCAACTTCTTCCAAGATTTTGATAGGGACTGCACTGAATTTGTAGATCCATTGGGTGTGTGGTGGTCTGCTCAGGCTGCCATAACAAAATATCATAGACTGTATGGCTTAAAAAACAGAAATTCACTTCTCATAGTTCTGAAGGCTGGGAAGTTCAAGATCAAGGTGCTGTCAAGGTAGATTTCATTCTGCAACCTCTTCTCTTGGTTTGTAGGGGGCTGCCATCTGGGGTGTTCATATGACTTCATGTGTTCACAGAGAGAAAGAGAAGAAGCTCTTTGGTGTTTCTTCTTATAAGGGTACTAATACCATCAGACCAAGGCCCCACTCTCATAACCTCATCTAACCTCAACTCCCAAAAGCCTCACCTCCAATGGCCAGCACAGAGAGGGGTAGGGCCTCAACATATGGATTAGTGGGCAGGGGGACACAGACATTCAGTCTAGACCAGGGAGTACCACCACTTAAACAATATTAGGGTTTTGTTTGTTTGTTTGTTTGTTTTTTTCATTTTTCCAAAGCTGGAAACAGGGAGGCAGTCAGACAGACTCCCGCATGCGCCCGACCGGGATCCACCCGGCATGCCCACCAGGGGGCGATGCTCTGCCCCTCTGGGGCATCACTCTGCTGCATCCAGAGCCATTCTAGCGCCTGAGGCAGAGGCCACGGAGCCATCCCCAGCACCCGGGCCATCCTCGCTCCAATGGAGCCTCGGCTGCAGGCTGTGGGAGGGGAAGAGAGAGACAGAGAGGAAGGAGAGGGGGAGGGGTGGAGAAGCAGATGGGCGCGTCTCCTGTGTGCCCTGGCCGGGAATCGAACCTGGGACTCCTGCACGCCAGGCCGACGCTCTACCGCTGAGCCAACCAGCCAGGGCCAATATTAGGTTTTTTGATATTTTTCAGAATATCTAGGGATATTTTTCCATGTTTTAGGTCTTTAATTTCTTTTGACAATATTTTGTAGTATTTAAAACATAAGTTCTGCACATGTTTTATTAAACTTATTCTGAAGTATTTGATTTCTATTGGTACTTTTGAAATGGAATTGTTTTCTTAATTTTCTTTGATTCTTCATTGCTAGTGTTTAGAAATACAGTTGACTTTTGTATATTGATCTTGTATTGCGCAACCTTTTGAAACTTATTTATTAGTTCTACTAGGTTTTAAGGTGGATTTCTTAGGATTTTCTACATGCAAAGTCATCATCTGCAAAGAGATAGTTTCACTTCTCCCTTTCTTGATTTGGATGCCTTTTACTTACATTTCTTACCTAATTTCCCAGTTAGAACCTACAATACAACATTGAGTGAAAGTAGTGAGAGCAGACTTGTCATGGTCCTAATCTGAGGGGTAAAGCTTCCAGTCTTGTACGGAGTATGATTTTAGCTATGGGTTTTTCATAGACGTTCTCTGTTAGGTTGAGGGAATTCCCTTTGAGGCCTACTTTATTGAAAGTTTATTTATCATGAATGGTATTGAATTTTGGCAAATTCTCATTTATTAAAAATTCATGTGATTTCCACCCCTTAGTCTATTGATGCTGTGTAATACATTATTATTTTCAAATATCAAATGAATCTTACATTCCTAGGGTTAATCATATTTGATCATGTTGTATAACCTTCTATATACGCTGCTGGATTTAATTTGGTAGTATTTTGTTAAGGATTTGTTTATATATTCAAAAGAGATAGTTGTCTATAGTTTTGACGTTTTTGGTTCAGGTTTCAGAGTAACACTGGCCTTGCATAATGAATTGGGAAGTGTTTCTTCCCCTTATATTTTTTGGATAAATTGTAAAGAATTGGTATCAATTCTTCTCCAAATGTTTGGTAAAAGTTACCACTAAATTTGGGCCTGGGCTTTTCTTCATGGGTTGTTTTTAAAATACTAATATTCAATGTCTTTATCTGTTACAGGTCTGTTCAGATTTTCTATTCCTTCTTGAATCAGTTTCAGTAGTTTGTGTCTTTCTAGAAATGTGATCGTTTCATATAAGCTATCTAATTTGTTGTCACACAGTTGTTTTCTGTAAGGTAATAGTAATGTGCCCTCTTTCATTACTAATTTTTGTAATTGAAGTCTCTCTCTCTCTCTCTCTCTCCTTTTTTCCTTCCTCCATATATTATACTTTTTGTTGTCTATATGTTTCATGGGTTTTTTTTTATTCCTCCTATACTTTCTTTACTGCATTCCTTTGCATTGAAGGAATGTTTTCTACTGTAACATTTTATTTCATTTAATGATTCTTTACACTATATTTCTTTGCATTATTTTTTAGTAGCTGTTCAAGGGCTTACCTTACATATCATAACTTTTCAGAATCTACTTCAGATTTTAAAGTTTTTTTAATGTTTATTTTATTGATTTTTAGAGAGGAAAGGAGAGAAGGGGTGAGAGAGAGAGAGAGAGAGAGGAAGAGAGAGAGAGAGGAGAGAGAGTTAGGAGGAACATTGATCTGTTCATGTATGTGCCCTGACCTGACTGGGTATTGAACCAGCAACTTCTGTGCTTTGGGACAATGCTCTAACCAACTGATCTATCCGGCCAGGGCTACTTCAGATTTATATTAATGCTAACAAGATGTAAAATGTTACTCCTATATAATTCTATTCACTCTTCCTACTTTTTGTGCTATTATTGTTATACATATTATATCCATACATATTTAAAACCCAACAATACATTGTAATAATGAATACTTTCTATAATTTTGTCTATTAGAGCTAAAAAAAAAAGCAAGTAAAGTATGTATTTATATACTTACAGAGTGATAGTAACCTTCTTGTTTATCATTTTCAGTTCTCTTTGTTTCTGTGTATTCCATTACCATCTGGTATTGTTTTCCTTTCTCCTAAACAACTCTTGTTCTATCTACCTCCTTTGTACTGTTATTGTCACATATGTTACATTTCTGTATGTTACAAGTCCAACAAAACCATTCTATACATATTATTTTATACAAATTGAGTGGATGGCCGGTCATAAGACTTACTATGACTCATTCATGGCAGAGAGTCTGGCACAGATGTAAGCAGTTGTTTCGACAGCATGGACATAGACTTACTTACTGTCTTACTCCTCTACTTTCTCAATAAAGTATGAGGCAAGGCCCCAAGTGATGACAGAGCTTGGGGCCAAAAGGGAGGGGCAGCTAAATATTGATGCTGTAGATAATAGGCCAACTTACTGGGCAGCCATCTCTACAGCTGCCTGTCAGGAATGATGTTTGTTGGGTGAAGTCCCAAGATACTACACTGACTTAAACAATCAAACATAATACTATGTCTACATACACATACAATGGTTACTTTGGCCAGAGATAAGCCCTCAGCTATGCATAAAATCTGTGTGTACAGTAGCCCTTACCAGTGCCTGACACAGAGCAGGAGCTCTAGGAATGTGATTAAATTGATTTAAATACAGAACATACATTTCTTTGCCTACAAAGAGAATATTTCGAAATGTATTTCTGGGGTTCAGGATAACTTTCTGATCTGTTCACACATTCTACCCAGAACCCATAATAGTATACCGTAAGAACACAAGCATAAATATCTGTCTACACAAGTATATACAGTATTAAAAATAAGTAAACCTGGACATTAGTTAAAGCAGTAGAAACAGAGTTTACTCAGTAACTACTGACAGTGGTGAAGAGAACTGCGTTCCATTCTGATTTGCACAGATGTGACTTGGCATTTTAAAAAGAGGGAAGAGAATGGGGACTCATGTAAAAAATGACAAAGGAGCCCTGGCCGGTTGGCTCAGTGGTAGAGCGTCGGCCTGGCGTGCAGGAGTCCCGGGTTCGATTCCCGGCCAGGGCACACAGGAGAAGCGTCCATCTGCTTCTCCACCCCTCCCCCTCTCCTTCCTCTCGGTCTCTCTCGTCCCCTCCCACAGCCAGGGCTCCACTGGAGCAAAGTTGGCCTGGGCACTGAGGATGGCTCTGTGGCCTCTGCCTCAGGTGCTAGAATGGCTCTGGTTGCAACAGAGCAATGCCCCAGATGGGCAGAGCATCGCCCCCTGGTGGGCATGCCGGGTGGATCCCGGTCGGGCTCATGCGGGAGTCTGTCTGACTGCCTCCCCGTTTCCAACTTTCCAACTTCAGAAAAATACAAAAAAAAAAAATGACAAAGGATTGGTCAGTGTAAATGCTTATTAGGCCAGCTGTGTCTATTAACTGGCAATTACAAAAGTTAAGATTCTGTCCTTCAGAGACTGGGAGACAGAGGCCCTATCCTTCCTAATAGTAATGGCTTTCCTTGGGAAAGAGACAACTGAGTTGTAGGAGGTAGGTATATATCTCAAGGGGACAGAAGAAGGATTTACAATTGTAAGCCCTTTGTAGTAAATGCTCTAAGAAAGGAATGGTCAAGGAGGGCCTAGAATTAACAGTAACTTTCCTGGCAGCCTTGAGCTTTCTCAGTCAGACATGTCAAGGGGAGGCACACTGGAGTCATCCCAGGGACATGTCTTATGCCGCTAGAAGCCACGTTAGAGTTTGGACAGAGTCCTCACGTGCCAGAGTTCTGCAGTTCTGCACACACATGCACACACACAACTCCTGCGCATATGAACACACACTCACATTCTCATTCAGTACCTTAGTCCACCCCAGCTCTACAAGATCCATATTGAAATTCTTCCTCTCCTTGGGAAACCACATGGGCAAGTGTTGAATGAACCAACGTGTAGTCCTGAGGGCTGAATCCTGGCACAAACCTAGGGCAGAGGCCTGCTGAGGAAGGATATGGGCCACACAGTGAACTTGTGACAAAGCCCTTCCTGTCTGCTACCACACCCATCTTTGCAGCTTCCCTGAACCCGACCATACATGCAAGAACACAGCAAGTGGCTTCCCACCTTCAGCTCAGGCCTTGGAGGCTGCGGGACTGATGCGGACCCGGAGCATAGTGCCTGCGCTCACTGCCCTTCACCACCGAGTGGCAGACTCGCGCTCCCAGCGGGAGAAGCGCAGGGTGAGAGCACCCTGGACCAGGCCACAAGCCTAGCTCCTATCATGGCCCTGCCTATGGACACTTCAGACAGCAAGGCGCCAGGCACGAGGAAGTCAGTCACTTTCCCCTTCAAAACTAAATACAGCCTGGCCTGGCGGTGGCACAGTGGATAGAGCGTCGGACTGGGATGCGAAGGACCCAGGTTCGAGACCCCAAGGTCGCCAGCTTGAGCGCAGGCTCATCTGGTTTGAGCAAAAGCTCACCAGCTTGGACCCAAGCTCTCTAGCTTGAGCAAGAGGTTACTCGGTCTGCTGAAGGCCCATGGTCAAGGAGAAAGCAATCAATGAACAACTAAGGTGTCGCAATGATAAACTAATGATTGATGCTTCTCATCTCTCTCTGTTCCTGTCTGTCTATCCCTCTCTCTGACCCTCTCTCTGTCTCTGTAAAACAACAACAACAAAATCTAAATCCAGAACACCAGGAAATGAACATGAACCCCCCCCCTTTTTTTAACATGTCCCTTTTACCAAAGATTCTTTACCTTTTTTTATGCATAGACGCTGTTGGAAGCCTGGTGATTTCAAGTGCATAAAATATACAGGAATAAATAACAAGGTATAGTAATTTGGAAAAAAAAATGATGGGCACAAGTGACTCCTCTGGCTCTCTGCAAACTGTAATATGACATGCAAATGTCTTCAATTTCTATTGATACTGTTAATACCACCATACTCTGTTGCCTATATCCATCATTTTAAAAATCCTAAATATCACTTGGGATATTTAGTAAGAACAAAGACTTAATTATTTTCCCACATGAGTTCAATGACTTTATGAATTCTATCTGTGAACTCAAGGTTAAGAAACCCTTAGCAAAAGCAGAGGTAGTGAAAATGAGAGAAATTTAAACTAAATGCCTTAAATCCCACACAGGGTAGCCTCAGCCCCCATGTGACAGGACTTGTAGGCAATTTCCTGTGCTGCCCCAGCTTCAGTGCCCAGTGAGTGCTTTCTCAGCCTTGACCCTAAGAAGCTGTCGATGAATGCTGGACAAAGGCCACCAGGAGTGTGGGAGTCATTCCTAGAATAAGTGGAGATTGGCAAGAGCCTAACACATCCTCTAGGTACACCCATTTGGGTTCCAGACACTGAGACACAGGAAGAAGTAAGTGTCCAGCATCCCACCACTCACGGGGGGCAGAGCCAAAGGTCCACCTTCTATATCCATCTCCCCATTTGAGCCTAGAGAACAAACGGGAGGAACATGATAAGGGAGACCTGCACAAAGCAGGTCAGGGCATCCTCCAGAGCCTCGCTAAGTCACCAGATGCGGGCAGGGGGCAGGGTTGAAGTGCCGAGGTGCTCACGGTGGACCTCCCCAAGAAAATGACATTTGAGCCAAAAACAGAAAAGGGAGGAGCTATGCCAGCAGGGTAGCAGAGGGAGGAGTGTGTCAGAAAGTACAGAGGCAGCCGCAATCTACCTGGTGTGTTTCTAAAAGGAAGCCATGCAGCTGAAGCAGACAGAGCACAGGATGAGCAAGGGAGAGAACAATAGGAAACGAGGTCAGAGAGGACACCAGAGGCCATTTCTCATTGCACAGCTTTTATGTGATAAGCCTTTGGTTCCTGTGCCCTGTCCTTGTGCCCTGTACTGCCTGGCCCACAGAGACTTCTAGGAGAGGCAGTTGGATCTAGAGAAGGGATGATGCTACAGTCTGGGAATGGTGGGGACAGCCCTGGCTGTCCCTGCATAGAGCCTGGAAGGGAACCTCTTACATCCAGCAGTGGGCCAGCTGTAGGGGCTGCACCCTGCCAGTGTCTTCCTGCTCCAGGCAGGAACTCAGAGTTTACAGGGCACTTCATTCATTGCTGCAACGTTACAATGTTCATTGCTACAACGTTACTAACTGGCCCTTCAGCCTGTGACTTCTTTTGGTGTGTCCCTGGGCTCCTGCTAAGAACTGTTTCCAGTCAGCAGTCTTTCCATATCCATCCCCCAGGGTTTCTGTAGGTGTTTTATCAGAGAAGATCACTTGGCACAAAATTTGCATTTTTATTTTGCACTGGGCCCCAATGCAAAATGCAGGGCCCCATGTTAATGGAAATTATTAGGAATTTAAAGATGAGGACTGTTGGGCAAATGAGTTGTAAAATCTGTATTTTCTGGTTTTGCTCACTCTTATTGTTAAAAATGGCCGCTGCTCACCTGCTGATCCTCTCACGTGATACAGCTAATTGTCTTTCTGCTTGGGAAGGGGCTTGGTAATGCTGATGTGTGCTGGAGGAGGGGGTTGTTCTGGGGAAAAGTTTTAAAAAGAGGAGCCCTGGCCGGTTGGCTCAGCAGTAGAGCGTCGGCCTAGCGTGCGGAGGACCCGGGTTCGATTCCCGGCCAGGGCACACAGGAGAAGCGCCCATTTGCTTCTCCACCCCTCCGCCGCGCTTTCCTCTCTGTCTCTCTCTTCCCCTTCTGCAGCCAAGGCTCCATTGGAGCAAAGATGGCCCGGGCGCTGGGGATGGCTCTGTGGCCTCTGCCTCAGGCGCTAGAGTGGCTCTGGTCGCAACATGGCGACGCCCAGGATGGGCAGAGCATCGCCCCTGGTGGGCAGAGCATTGCCCCATGGTGGGCGTGCCGGGTGGATCCGGGTCGGGCGCATGAGGGAGTCTGTCTGACTGTCTCTCCCTGTTTCCAGCTTCAGAAAAATGAAAAAAATAAAAAAAATAAAAAAATAAAAAGAGGAGCTAGGAGGCCATCTGGAGAGAGACCACGTTGTTGTAGAGAGGGGAGGAGACCATGTTGGAGCAGGGCAGAGGAGACCACATGGTTGCAGAGAGAGGAGCCAGCAAGGTGGAGGTGTGCAGATGGGGAAAAGGAGGTGGCAGAGACTAGTGGGCCTTTGATTCTAGGAAAAAAATGGAAAGAGTCTCCTGGTTGTGGAACAGGAGGACATGTGAATGGGTTTTGGTGCCCGTGTGTATTTCCTGCCCGCAGGGTGCAAGCTAGGATCAAAGGTAATGGCCCACCAGTTCTTGGCTCTGTTGTTTCATTACCGTCTGTCTGAATCAAATGCAAACCTGCATGGGCCAAGCGGCTCTGATGGTGGGCGTGGCTACTGGACTTACAGGGACATTATAGCATTAAACCAAGTACAAGGCCCTGTGCAATGACACAGGTCACACACCCATGAAGCTGGTCCTACCCATAACTGAAAGGTGTGCCACAGGTACTCTGGACCCCAGAAGTGAAGAAGAGGAGGTAAGCCTAGGTTAACAGAACCCTGGATTTCTTTTCTTTTTTTAAACAAGTTTTATTTTATTTTATTTTTTTACAGAGACAGAGAGAGAGTCAGAGAGAGGGACAGACAGAGACAAATAGATGAGAAGCATCAATCATTAGTTTTTCGTTGCGCGTTGCGACTTCTTAGTTGTTCATTGATTGCTTTCACACACGTGCCTTGACTGCAGGCCTTCAGCAGACCGAGTAACCCCTTGCTCGAGCCAGTGACCTTGGGTCCAAGCTGGTGAGCTTTTGCTCAAACCAGATGAGCCCATGCTCAAGCTGGCGACCTCGGGGTCTCAAGCCTGGGTCCTCTGCATCCCACTCTGACACTCTATCCACTGTGCCACCGCCTGGTCAGGCAGAACCCTGGATTTCAATTTCCACCTCTACTAGGAATGCAGCTGCAAATATTTATTTTCTGATGGCCTTCCTGTTGAAAGTGAGCATGCCAGAGCCAGTACGTGTCTCTTTTAAGCTGTTGGGTGAACTAAAAATTGGGGTCAAGCAATCTTCTTTGATAAGACACCTACAGAAATCCTGGGGGATGGACATGGAAAGACTGCTGACAGGAAATGGTTCTTGATGGGAGCACAGGGACACATCAAGAGAAATTGCAAATGAAGTGGCAGTTGGTAATGTTGCAGCAGTGAATAAAGTGCCAGAAACATCCTCCTCCCCACACTAATTCAATCTGTAGGGCAACCTTAAGTCTGGTAACCTAAGGAAGGCAATGCACAGTGACACAGGTATGCAGAAATGAGGACAAGACAGGTCCTGCCATAGGACAAAGGTTGCAGGAATCTGTCTAGAAAGGGGCTGGGGAGACAAAATGAGCTTGGGGATTTCCTAGGGCAGTGGTCCCCAACCAACCTTTTTTGGGCCACGGACCCATTTAATGTCAGAAAATATTTTCACAGACCGGCCTTTAGGGTGGATGGATAAATGCACAAAATAAAATTATGCGACCGGCGTAAGAACTGGGGTATTTTTAAATATAATTGTCGAACTTACGAGACAAGCGTCAAGAGTGAGTCTTAGACAGATGTCACAGAGGGAATCTGGTCATTTTTTTTTTTTTTTTTCATTTTTTCTGAAGCTGGAAACAGGGAGAGACAGTCAGACAGACTCCCGCATGCGCCCGACCGGGATCCACCCGGCACGCCCACCAGGGGCGACGCTCTGCCCATCCTGGGCGTCGCCATGTTGCGACCAGAGCCACTCTAGCGCCTGAGGCAGAGGCCACAGAGCCATCCCCAGCGCCCGGGCCATCTTTGCTCCAATGGAGCCTTGGCTGCGGGAGGGGAAGAGAGAGACAGAGAGGAAAGCGCGGCGGAGGGGTGGAGAAGCAAATGGGCGCTTCTCCTGTGTGCCCTGGCCGGAAATCGAACCCGGGTCCTCCGCACGCTAGGCCGACGCTCTACCGCTGAGCCAACCGGCCAGGGCCAATCTGGTCATTTTTTAAAAATAAAACATTGTGGCCCTGGCCGGTTGGCTAACTGGTAGAGCGTCAGCCTGGTGTGCAGGAGTCCTGGGTTCGATTCCCAGCCAGGGCACACAGGAGAGGCGCCCATCTGCTTCTCTACCCCTCCCCCTCTCCTTCCTCTCTGTCTCTCTCTTCCCCTCCCGCAGCCAAGGCTCCATTGGAGCAAGGTTGGCCCGGGCGCTGAGGATGGCTTCATGGCCTCTGCCTCAGGTGCTAGAATGGCTCTGGTTGCGACAGAGCAATGCCCCAGATGGGCAGAGCATCGCCCCCTGGTAGGCATGCTTGGTGGATCCTGGTCAGGTGTATGCAGGAGTCTGTCTGACTGCCTCCCTGTTTCCAACTTCAGAAAAATACAAAATAAATAAATAAATAAATAAATAAAATAAAACATCATTCAGACTTAAATATAAATAAAACGGAAATAATGTAAGTTATTCTTTCTCTGCAGACTGGTACCAAATGGCCCATGGACTGGTACCAGTCCATGGCCCGGGGGTTGGGGAACACTGTTCTAGGGTGTTTGCTGATAAAATCATGATGGTAACTAGACAGTGGTAGTAATTCTTCCAGATGTTCCCCATGATCCATGTGCAGATTCTCTCTCCCAGACAATCAAGCCTGGCCTGATTCACTCTTTTTTTTTTTTTTTTTAATTTTTTTTTTTTTACAGAGGCAGAGATAGACAGGGACAGACACAGGAATGGAGACAGATGAGAAGCATCAATCATCAGTTTCTTGTTGCATGTTGCGACTTTTTAGTTGTTCCTTGATTGCTTTCTCATATGTGCCTTGACCATGGGCCTTCAGCAGACCGAGTAACCCCCTGCTGGAGCCAGCGACCTTGGGTCCAAGCTGGTGAGTTCTTTGCTCAAGTCAGATGAGCCCGCGCTCAAGCTGGCGACCTCGGGGTCTCGAACCTGGGTCCTTCCGCATCCCAGTCCGACGCTCTATCCACTGCACCACCACCTGGTCAGGCTGATTCACTTTCTTTCTTTCTTTCTTTCTTTCTTTCTTTGTTTCTTTTTTTTTTTTTGCTTATGACCTTTGCTCCAATCTATCTCATTTGCTCTGAACTCTAAGAAGCATTGCAATCTTTAGCAAGGGTAGCAGTCAGGGTCCATTCAGGATAAGAGTAACCACAGTAGTTATTTTAACAGAGAGAATTCAAGATAGAGAATTCAACAGGTTCTGGAGGAATAAAAAGGGAATTCTGACATAACACAGAGGCAACTCCCATTCCAAGGGCTGGAAGGACAAAGGGGAGAGGTTGGGTTCATTGGAACCTCAAAGCTTATGGGAATGGCTCTGAGGAGCTGCGACCCAGACATCTGAGGAGAAGGCACAGTCAGGCTAATGCTGCTACCTCAACCAATTCCCTTGGCCAGGATTGAGCAGGAAATCTCCCTCTTCTACTCTCCAAATTCCTACAAGAAACAAACATGTTGAAGCCTAACAGTAGCTGCCTAAGATTCTGCAAAAACATCTACATGACAATAGCAAAAGCTTATATATACCGTCTAAGTTTGGAAGGTGCAAACACCATCCATGCCCTGAAATGGCTCAGGCCTCAGGATTCCCCAGAGGTCTTGGGCCTGGGCCCCTAACATGAGCTGGAAACACAGAGGGTCCTAGTGAGCTTGTTTTGTGGAAGCAGAGGGGGGTGGGCAATGACCATGGTCCGGTGCTGTCTTTAAGGAAAGCCAGACAAGGGCTAAATATTACAAACCGGGATCTCGTCCTTGATCTGGACATCCCCTCAATGACTGTGCCCCCTCTGGTCCTTTCTGACATTGGGGCCACACCACCAGCAGCCTCCCAGTGCACACACTGAGAACTGCAAACAGCACAGCCACTTCTGTGGCCAGTAGAGCCACCCCGGGAAATCAGGCCGAGAGCTCCCAGCACCACCAGACCCCGCACTGTTCTGAAGAGGACTGGGGGCATGGGAAGTTTTCTGTCCTCCAACTTCTTCCTTCTAAACCAAGAAAGCACATTCTTTTGGTTAAAAACCCATTTGCCTAAGAAATCTCCCTTACTCTATATATGTATTCACACAGATGAAGACCATTCATCCTGACTTCACAATCTTATGTCTTCTTTTTTTTTTTTAAGCGAGAGGAGGGGAGATATAGGGACTCTCGCATGTGCCCTGACTGATCCACCTGGCAACCAACCCCCCTCTGGGGCCGATGCTCAAATTAATCAAGCTATTTTTTTAAAGACTTTATTTATTTCATTTTTAGAGAGGAGAGAGAGAAAAAAAAAGAGAGAGAGAGAGAGAGGGGAGGAGGAGCAGGAAGGATCAACTCCCATATGTGCCTTGACCAGGCAAGGCCAGGGTTTCGAACCGGCAACCTCAGCGTTCCACGTTGACACTTTATCCCATTGTGCCACCACAGGTCAGGCTAATCAAGCTATTTTTTGTGCCTGAAACTGACGTACTCGGACCAACTGAGCTATCCTCAGCTAATGCTTGAACCAACTGAGCCACTGGCTGCAGGAAGGGAAGAGAGAGAGAAGGGGGAGAGGGAAGGGAGAGAGAAGCAGATGGTCACTTCTCATGTGTGCCCTGACTAGGAATCGAACCCAGGATGTCCATACCCTAGTCTGATGCTCAATCCACTGAGCCAACCGGCCAGGGCCAGTTTTCTGTCTTTAAGATGAAATTTCTCCTTTATTCTGATACATTATCTCTAAAACAATTCATCTCTACCTTAGAGAGAATGGTGATGTAGAGTGGGAATGGCCAGCTGAATAATGTTCCGTGCTCCGAAATCTAGTCTGATTCTCATGTAGCCTTGGGGAGAAGTGACGGACAGGACTGAGGCTCGGTGCAGTGTGACTGCAGCAGATCTCCTAACTGGGCCAGGGCACCTGTCTTCCAGCTCCAGATGTTGGTCACTAACTGCTCACACCTACCTTCTCTCGCCTTTGGGTGATCACGACTGCTTTGCCTGGAGATGCCTGGGAAGTGATGCACTGTTCTCAGAAGGCAGCTGACTTCCTAATTCCCTTGCCTCTGGGTGTGTGTAGGGGACAACCTCTGTGATACATTTCATGCTTCGAGCTACCCTGGGATCAGGCTGAGACTAGTTCTAATCTGAATCCACATCTTAGCTTGGCTCATCCCCTTCCCTCTCTGCCTTAGAATTTAACAAGGATCAACCATTGCAGGCCCTACTTCTGGAAAAAACATTCCTATAATAGTGTCCCGCCCAATACCTGTCCTGTAAAGTAATCAATGAGAAACATTTTATGGTCAAATAGTTCTAGCAACTACAAATTTTGCTTCCCTCCTAAAGAGTCAAAATGTATATTCAAAGTTCTGAGAAATATGGCAATAAAGAAACCTGTTTAACTGTGCTTACTCCTGTTAGCACCTATTAATAACACATACTTTAGGAAAACTCATCTAGGCAATGTACCCCAAGGAGCCAGTCACATTCAGGACGAGTAGGAAAGAGATGGGAAAGGATTATTGGGAAGAATCATTCATCTAGACCAGGGGTCGGGAAACTTTTTGGCTGAGAGAGCCATGAACGCCACATATTTTAAAATGTAGTTCCATGAGAGCCATACAACGACCTGTGTACCTTACGCATTATCTAATAAAAATTTGGTGTTGTCTGGGAGGACAGCTGTGATTGGCTCCAGCCACCTGCAACCGTGAACATGAGCGGTAGGAAATGAATGGATTGTAATACATGAGAATGTTTTCTATTTTTTTTTTTTGTATTTTTCTGAAGTTGGAAACAGGGAGGCAGTCAGACTCCTGCATGCGCCCAACTGGGGTCCACCCGGCATGCCCACCAGGGGGCGATGCTCTGCCCATCTGGGGCGTCGCTCTGCCGAAACCAGAGCCATTCTAGCACCTGAGGCAGAGGCCATAGAGCCATCCCCAGCGCCCGGACCAACTTTGCTCCAATGGAGGTTTGGCTGTGAGAGGGGAAGAGAGAGACAGAGAGGAAGGAGAGGGGGAGGGGTGGAGAAGCAGATGGGTGCCTCTCCTGTGTGCCCTGGCCGGAAATTGAACCCGAGACTCTTGCATGCCAGGCCGATGCTCTACCACTGAGCCAACTGGCCAGGGCCTGTTTTCTATTTTTAACGTTATTATTATTTTTATTAAAGATTTGTCTGTGAGCCAGATGAAGCCATCAAAAGAGCCACATCCAGCTCACGAGCCATAGGTTCCCGACCCCTGCTCTAGACTATTCTGAGACTTAGTCTATTCTAAGGCTGGCTTAAATTTGGTTGGAGATTAGAGAGAGGATTTATTCTGTGACTGATTTATAACCATGGGGAAGCTTCCAGACCACTAGTTACCTGATTCCAACCCTGAACACAAATGACAAGGCTCGAACCAGCTTGATGGTGTGAAGCATCCTTCCTCTCACCCTGCCGGCTCCTCTGCCAACCCACAATCATGCCTCCTTGTACTTTGCTGTCCTCACGGACCACACAGGATGACCACCTATCCTCCTTTCACTGACAAACAGGAGGAGCATCATTTAACTATAGAAAACTTCTGGCTTTCTTGGCACTGGAGAAATTCCAAAGCCAAATTCAGTCTAGGAAACCAATTCATTGTAATCCATGTTCTCTTTTCCCTGTTCCAAGATGGTGTGTGTGTGGGGGTGTGTGCTCTATTAACAAAATGGGTTGGCAGATCCATGGTGATGGGGAAACATGACAGCATGAACAGGGCAGTGCTGGGAGATCAATCAGAAGGTGATAAAGGGAGCAGGGCAGGCAAGACAAAACCAACCTCCTCTAGTTGACCTTCTCCTGGCCCTCCATTCAGGAGATGCTGAAATGTGTGGGAGCCAGGGCCTGATCCTCTGAAAGTCTTCCCTAACCCTCCTTCTTGGGCCTTGCCACCCACCATTCCATCGGATCAGAGAACACACATCTCTGGCTGCTCCTCACAGAGAATGAATGTGCAGCCTAACTGGATGAGTGGTGACCCCAAGTGCCTAAGATCCTACTTCTGGGGACTTCAAGGCTTTAAAGGGCATCCAAGTGAGGCAGCTGGCTTCCTTGCCCAACCTTCAAGGCTACCCTGAAAACCCTGAGCCCCCAAACCTCCAAACTGCAAATGAAAAGCCAAAGCACATGGAAGAGTGAAACTTGAAATGTCTGAATATCTGATTCTACAATTCCACTTAAGATCATAATAGCGCCTGACCTGTGGTGGCGCAGTGGATAAAGTGTCGACCTGGAAACGCTGAGGTCGCCGGTTCAAAACCCTGGGCTTGCCTGGTCAAGGCACATATGGGAGTTGATGCTTCCAGCTCCTCCCCCCTTCTCTCTGTCTCTCCTCTCTCTCTCTCTCTGTCTGTCTCTCCCTCTCCTCTCTAAAATAAATAAATAAAAAATAAAAATAAATAAATAAATAAATAAAAAAGTGGCCCCTGAGAAGAAAAAAAAAAAAAAAAAAAAAAAAGATCATAATAGCACATACAAAACCTACTTGACCAAGGCAGCTTATACTTAACCAATAACTGAATTGTCCCCAGATGTCAAAAGGCCATGGAAACCAGTGGCTTGAATGTAGGTCTGGAAAGAAAATAAACATGGACTTGATCACAAGATCAGCCCATGTTGACTGGAAGTGAGACAGGTCTGATGAAAAAGACATAATAACAAACACTGGTGAGAACGAGGAGAGGCTGGAACCCTCGCACACTGCTGGGGAATGTAAAATGGTGTAGCTACTTTGGAAAACAGCCTGGCAGTTCCTTAAAGTGTTAAGCATAGAGTCACCATATGACTCAACAATTCCGCTCCTCGGTGTATAGTCAAGAGAATGAAAACATATGTCCACAGAAAAACTTGTACACAAATGTTCATAGCAGCATTATGCATAATAACCAAAACATAGAAACACCCAATTGTCCATCAACTGATGAATGAATAAACAACTGTGTTGTATTCCCAAAATGGAATGTTATTCAGCCATAAAAAGAAATGAGATTTGATACATCCTACAACATGAATAAATTTTGAAAACATTATGTTAAGTGAAGAAAGTCAGTCCCAAAAGACTACGTATTGTACAATATAATTCCATTTGTATGAAATGTCTAAAACAGGCTAATCTAGCCTGACCAGGTGGTGGCGCAGTTGATAGAGCGTCAAACTGGGATGCGGATGACCCAGGTTCGAGACCCTGAGGTCGCCAGCTTGAGTGTGGGCTCATCTGGTTTGAGCAAAGTTCACCAGCTTGGTTGGACTCAAGGTCACTGGCTTGAGCAAGGGGTTACTCGGTCTGCTGTAGCCCCATGGTCAAGGCACATATGAGAAAGCAACCAATGAACAACTAAAGTGCCACAATGAAAAATGGATGCTTCTCATCTCTCCCCCTTCCTGTCTGTCCCTATCTCTCTCTCTGACTCTCTGTCTCTGTCAAAAAAATAAAAAAATAAATAAAACAGGCTAGTCTATAAAGACAGAAAGTAGACTGGTGGTTACCAGAGGCCGGGCGAAGATTGGGAAGTTGGATCATATTAATTTTCTAGGGCTGCCAGACAGATTCTCACAAACTTGGCAGCTTCAAACAGACATTTATTCTCTCACAGCTCAGGGAGCCAGAAGTCCAAAGTGAAGGCGCTGGCAGATCAGTTCCCCTGGAGGCTCTGAGGGAGAAGCTGTTCTGTGCATCTCCCCTGGCTGGTTGCCGGCAGTCCTTTGGTGCCCTTGGGCTTGGGGCCTTCCTTGCTCCAATCTCTGCCTCCCTCTTCACACTATCTCTCTCAGTGTCTCTGTGGGTTCTCCTTGTCTGTCTCATAAACACTCATCGTTGGATTTAATGGCCCTAATCTAGAATGATCTCATTTCAAGATCTTTACCTTAATGACATCTGCAAAGACTCTTATTCCAAATAAGGTCATATTTTGAGATTCCAGGTGGACATATCTTTGGGGGCCACAATTCAACCCACTCCAGGGGATGATGGCTATAGGATATAGGGTTTTGTGGGGTTTTTTTAATGTTTATTTTGATTTTTAGAGAGAGGAAGGGAGAGAAGAGAAAGAGAGACAGGAACATCTGTTCTTGTATGTGCCCTGACCTGGGATCAAACCGGTGACCTCCATGCTTCGGGACGATGTTCTAACCAGTGCCACCCAGTCAGGGACAATACAGGGTTTCTTTTTGCTGTGTGCTAAAAGTGATGGAAATGGTTGTCCATCTTGATAAATATACTGTAAGCCATTGAACTGTGCAGTATGTGAATTCTATCTCAATAACACTGTTATTTTTTTTAAAAAAAATTTAGGGGGGATATTTTTATATTTTTTATTTATTTTTATTTATTGATTTTTAGGGGGGGGAGAGAGAGAGAGAGAGAGAGAAAGGGGAGGAGCAGGAAGCATCAACTCCCATATGTGCCTTGACCGGGCAAGCCCAAGGTTTCAAACCGGCAACCTCAGTGTTCCAGGTCGACGCTTTATCCCACTGTGCCACCACAGGTCAGGCAACACTGTTATTTTTTTAAAAGACAGCACCTTACTTCACCCTCTACTACTCTGAGTAATAGACCTGGAGCTATGGAGGATCAAAAACAAACAAAGCACTGCCTGTCTCCCTGAGTCTCCACCATAGTAAGTCTCCCTAAAAATAGAGCTATGGACTCTCTCACCCATGAAGTGGTTTTTGACAGAGAAACAGAAAATTGGCTGGTTAGCAATGTCTTTTCAAAGTCTCTTAGAACTTTTTAAAATTTTTATTTTATTTATTTTTTTATTTATTCATTTTAGAGAGTGAGAGAGAGACAGAGAGAGAGAAAGGGGGGAGGAGCAGGAAGCATCAACTCCCCTATGTGCCTTGACCAGACAAGTGCAGGGTTTTCAACCAGCGACCTCAGCATTCCAGATCGACGCTTTATCCACTGCGCCACCACAGGCCAGGCCTCAAAGTCTCTTAGAGCTTAAAGATGATCATAGTAGCAGTTGAGTCCTGACTTCCAAAATCAAACTGAATAAACAATAACAAAAACGCCGGATCCTTCCCTGCATTTTAATAAATTGTTATTTAGATGTCCATAAAAGGAAAACAACTTTTCCATTAATGTTTATTTATTACTCACTATATGACAGAAATACCAAGCACATGAGGCCAAATACTAGGATCAAGGTTCAGAAATCAGCATATTGCTTACCTTGATTTGGTGCTTTACTAGAAAGACCAGGCTTGCCTGGGTGTCAGGTTTTCATAGGGTGGAGATGAATGATGTTGTCTCCATGCTTTTCAAATGTACTGATAGATAAAGGTTCTGAAAGGAGTAAAGGCTACAGCAAGGCAGTACCCTTGAGTCTCCTGTTGATGTCTGGAAAGAGATATTAGCTCAGATGCCACCTACTCCATGAAGGCCTCCTGATGCTTTGGGTATGGCTCTCCTCCATGTGTTCTCCTGTGGTGGTAGGCACATTCCTCTCCAAATACCCTGGTTCAGAGTAAATATTCAATAAACTAGTTAAATGTAAACTGAATAAAGTATGTTTTATAGGAAATTATGTGGAAGCCACTAATGCAGGCCACCTATGGAAACTTAAATTCTCTAGAAGCCCCATTTAAGATGATAAAAAGAAACAGGTGAAATTAATTTTAATAATATATTTTACTTAACCCAATATATATACCCAAAATACCATCGGGACAACATTCCATCACTATAGAAACCTTTAATGAGATATTTTATTCCTTTTTCTTTTAATGCATTAATAGTTTGAAATACAGTGTGTGTTTTACACTCTCAGCACAACTTAATTTGGACTAGCCACATTTCTAGTGCTCAGTAGTCACATGTGGCCAGCAGCCATTGTGCAACACAGATTTAGAGCATCTGCTACACAGTAGCCACTAAGCTGAGTACTTTGTATCCATATCATCATAATGAAAACAACTATAATCAGCCCTTACTGCATGCTCCATACTTATGTCATGCCAGACATAATACTAAGAGCTCCACTTGGGTTATCCCATCGCATTGAACTGCACAGCAGCCCTGTGATTACACATCATTGTTAAAGTCACTTTCCACATGAGGCAACCAAGCATTAGAAATGTTAACAATAGCCTGACCAGGCAGTGGCGCAGTGGATAGAGCGTTGGACTGGGATGCAGAGGACCTGGGTTCGAGACCCCGAGGTCGCCAGCTTGAGTACGGGCTCATCTGGTTTGAGGAAAAGCCCACCAGCTTGAACCCAAGGTCGCTGGCTCCAGCATGGGGTTACTCGGTTTGCTGAAGGCCTGCGGTCAGGGCACATGTGGGAAGGCAATCAATGAACAACTAAGGTGTTACAACGTGCAATGAAAAACTAATGATTGATGCTTCTCATCTCTCTCCGTTCCTGTCTGTCTTTCCCTGTTTATCCCTCTCTCTGACTCACTCTCTGTCTCTGTAAAAAAGAAAGAAAGAAAGAAAGAAAGAAAGAAAGAAAGAGAAAGAAAGAAAGAAAGAAAGAAAGAAAGAAAGAAAGAAAGAAAGAAAGAAAGAGAAAGAAATGTTAACAATCTAGCCCAAAGCTGCACAGTTACTGAGCAAAGGAGCCAGGCTAGGAAGCCTCAGGTAGACGCTGCACTCACAAAAAGCTTCCACATGGTCGCCCCAAATCCCCATTCCCACCTTGCAAAGCAGGTTCTTCGTATGAGTCTTTTTGAAAAATATGTCTGAGCTCTAAATACGCATTCATTGTGGCCACCTGTAACCTCACCACCATGACCCCACTGACTGCTTCATTTATTTTTAAGAAATAGGGTGTGAGATCGATTGCATCCACCTAGTCGCCTTTAGTTCAGAAGTGAAAGACCATAAAATTAATTTGATTTATGATTTCCAGTTATGCAGGTTGTTAATTTTCAGGCAGAGATCAGAATGGGTAATGGCTGTTTTTACTTCTACCCACGTTTTGCAATGTGATTTAAATGGTTCTCACAAAGGCTAAAATCCTTTAACCACATCGCCTTCAATCTTCTCCAGTAGCACTAAGGGCATTGTAAAAATAGCTATCTTATGGTTAAGCTTTTACAGCAAACCTGCCCTGCAAGACATACTAAATAGAGTTCTTCAGGCTGAAATGAAAAGACACTATTAAGTAACTTAAATCTACATGAAAAAATAAAGAAAGTAAAGGCAACTACATAGGTTAACATAAAAAATATTATTAATGTCTTTTCTGGTTGGAAGTCTCTATTTCCCCCATCTGATTTAAAAGACAACTGCGTAAAGCAATTACTATAAATCTGTGTTATGAGCACAATTAATAAAGATGTAATCTGTATGGCAATAATAGCACAAGGGAAGAGGAGACAATGAAGCTATATGGAAGCAAAGATTTGTATATTTAAAAATTTTTTTTTTAATTTATTTATTCATTTTTTTAGAGAGGAGAGGGAGAGACAGAGAGAGAGAGAGAGAGAGAGAGAGAGGAGAGACAGAGAGAGAGAAGGGGGGGAGAAGCTAGAAGCATCAACTCCCATATGTGCCTTGACCAGGCAAGCCCAGGGTTTCAAACCGGCGACCTCAGCATTTCCAGGTCAACGCTTTATCCACTGCGCCACCACAGGTCAGGCAGATTTGTATATTTTTGAGATTAAGTTGTCTTAATCAGAGCTAGATTCTTTAGGGTAAGATGTTAAGTGTAGTTCCTAGGACAAACACTAAAAAACAAAACTCAAAAATGCAGTACAAGTGACAACAAAGGTATTAAAAGGCATGTTACAGCCTGACCAGGCGGTGGCGCAGTGGATAGAGCGTCGGACTGGGATGCGGAAGTACCCAGGTTCGAGACTCCGAGGTCGCGCGCGGGCTCATCTGGCTTGAGCAAAGAGCTCGCCAGCTTGGACCCAAGGTCGCTGGCTCCAGCAAGGGGTTACTCGGTCTGCTGAAGGCCCACGGTCAAGGCACATGTGAGAAAGCAATCAATGAACAACTAAGAAGTCGCAACGCGCAACGAGAAACTGATGATTGATGCTTCTCATCTCTCTCTGTTCCTGTCTGTCTGTCCCTGTCTATCTCTGCCTCTGTAAAAAAAAAAAAAAAAAAAAAAAAAAGGCATGCTACAGAATGCTATTTAACACAAACAAAGGCAGTAATGAGGGTGTGTTTGCCCAGGAAGATTGGGGAAGAGAAGCTTGGGAAGGCCTAATTTTTAAATAAAAGTTGGGGCATTTTCAGCCATTATTCTTCAAAGAGTCTCTCTGCTCCTTTCTCTCCTTTTCTTCTGAGACGTCTATTATGCAGTATGAGAAGATAAAATTGAAGATGTGGGTGGGATCTTAATGGTTGTGCAAAGCCCTATAGGCTATGAAGGTATAGCATTTGTTGTTCCACTCAGTCATGCATTTTTTGGTTGCTTCCTGTGTGTGCCCTATCCATGGATTGCTCTTTTGGGATGACGTTCTTAACCAATTGAGCTAACCAACCAAGGCCATGATTCTATTTTTTAATTAATTGCTTAATTAATTGATTGATTTGAGAGAGAGGAAAAGAGAGAGAAACATCAATTTGTTGTTTCACTTATTTATGGATTCACTGGTTGATTCTTGTATGTACTTTGACCGGGGATTGAAAACCCACAACCTCATTGTACTGGGAATATGGTCTAACCCAGTGGTCTTCAACCTTTTTTGGACCACAGACCGGTTTAATGTCAGAAAATATTTTCATGGACCGGGTTTAGGGTGGGACAGATAAATGCACAAAATAAAATTATGTGACTGGTGTAAAAACTGTGGTATTTTTAAAAATTTTATTTATTTATTTATTTATTCATTTTTAGAGAGGAGAGAGAGAGGGAGAGAGAAACAGAGAGGGAGGGAGAGAAAAGAGAGACAGAGAGAGAGAAGGGGGAGGAGCTGGAAGCATCAACTCCATATGTGCCTTGACCAGGCAAGCCCAGGGTTTCGAACCGGCGACCTCAGCATTTCCAGGTCAACACTTTATCCACTGCGCCACCACAGGTCAGGCTAAAACTGTGGTATTTTTAAATATAATTGTCGAACTTACAAGACAAGCGTCGAGAGTGAGTCTTAGACGAATGTAGCAGAGGGAATCTGGTCATTTTTAAAAAATAAAACATCATTCAGACTTAAATATAAATAAAACAGAAATAACGTAAGTTATTTATTCTTTCTCTGCGGACCGGTACCAAATGGCCACGGACCGGTACCAGTCTGTGGCCCGGGGGGGTGGGAACCACTGGTCTAACCAACTGAGCTACCTAGCTAGAGCCTTTCCATGATTTTTATATCCATTCTTATCCTGTTTCTCCCTGTTATTTCATTCTTCTATAAGGTATGTTGACCACATGAGATTTTATTCATTCACTCAACAAACATTTATTAATGCACTGCCTCATTGTCTTAGGTATTCAGAGATGATTTTGTTAGCTTGACCTGTGGTGGCGCAGTGGATAAAGCGTCGACCTGGAATGCTGAGGTTGCCGGTTCAAAACCTCTGGTTTGCCTGCTCAAGGCACATATAGAAGTTGATGCTTCCTACTCCCTTTCCTTCTCTCTCTCTCTCTCCTCTCTAAAATAAATAAATTTAAATAATAATAATAAACAAAGATGACTGTTAGTCATGATTCTTTGTTGCAAGCAGCAGAAACAACAAAAAGAATATTCTAGAAGTAGGTGGGAGGCAAGAGAATTGGGCTTGGAAATGGATAGGAAACAGGACAGCTGTGGAGGACCAATGAGCAGGAAGATAATCATCACTTTTTAGTGGAAACCACTTGGTCAGGATGCTCCCATGACTCCCACCACAGGCCACTGCTGGACACCATCATCGCAAACAACGTCTGACCATCTCATTGTCTTTGTGTTGCTAGTTCGATATTCCGTGCTTGCCTCAGGTGGGAAAAGGAATTGGCTAAACCAGGTCCTATGTCCATGCCCTGGTGGCTCAAGACAGAGGAAGGTAGTTTCTTGCACTTTTATGTTTCCCTGGGGGAATGTAAACTTATACAATGTTAGGGGGAGGAGAGAGCTCAAAAATAGGAAAGGCATTGGCAGCCAAAAACAACTACACATTTCAGTAAGTAAGGCACTGAACTTGTCCTTTAGAAGTTCCCAGTCTTGAAGGGAGACACATAACAAATAGGTCAAACACAACACAGAATAACAAACACGATGCCAGGGGCATGATCAAGAAAGAGGACAATGCCCAGGTTCCGAGCCCAAGCTCTGGAGTCAGCTAAACTGGAGTTAAATCTTGGTTCTGCTAGGTGTAACCTGTAGTTGCCTCCTCGCTTGTAAAGAGAAGTTAATAACAGTAATCTCTTTGGAAGACTATTATTAAATAATGTATACAAAGTAATCATTGATATACAGTAACACCCCAATAAAAGCTAGCAATAATCCTCATCCTAGAGGGCCATGGGATCACTACCAGAATTGGCTGAAAAGTTCATGGTCACTCACACAAAACTCAAACCTAAGGCCTCTATCTACTCAAATTTTTCCAAAAAATGGGTTCATTTGAACTTTGTCTTTGTAAGCAGATTAGTGACTCTGCCTAAGGCAGATCCATAAACTACAATCATATCTTCCAATCTTGTCCCCAGTACTTCACTTAATTCATAGCAAAATTAACTGGGTGGAGTGCAGACAGGTCATAGTACTTGCATCAGATTCTCAGAAGCTTTAGCAACTTCGTAAACAAAACTAGGAGCCTACACACCAGAAGGAAGCTGTACCGGAAGCTTTTGAGAATCACGATGTTGGGGAGGAACTAGAATTGATACACGTATCAAAATATGTCCAGACCCTGGCCAGTTGTCTTAGTGGGTAGAGTGTTGGCCTGGCATGCAGACATTCTGTGTTTGATCCCTGGTCAGGGCACACATGAGAAGTGACCATCTGCTTCTCTTCCCCTCCTCTTCTGTCTTCCCCTTCTCCCTCTCTTCCTTTCTTGCAGGTAGTGGCTCAACTGGTTTGAGCTTTGGTCTGGGCGCTGAGGATAGTTTGGCTGATTTGAGCATTGGCCCTAGACGGGGTTTCTGGGTAGATCCTGGTCAAGGTGCATGCGGGATGCGGGACTCTGTCTCACTATCTCCCCTCCTCTCCCTTAAAAAATAAACACACACACACACACACACACACACACAAGAGGCCAGCTGAAGTTATTTATTTTTTATCTTTTGTATTTTTCTGGAGCTGGAAACGGGGAGAGACAGTCAGACAGACTCCTGCATGCGCCCGACCGGGATCCACCTGGCACACCCACCAGGGGCCACGCTCTGCCCTCCAGGGGGAGATGCTCTGCCCCTCCAGGGTGTCGCTCTGCCGCGACCAGAGCCACTCTAGCGCCTGGGGCAGAGGCCAAGGAGCCATCCCCAGCGCCCGGGCCATCCTTGCTCCAATGGAGCCTCGGCTGCGGGAGGGGAAGAGAGAGACAGAGAGGAAGGAAGGGGGGGTGGAGAAGCAAATGGGCGCTTCTCCTATGTGCCCTGGCCGGGAATTGAACCTGGGTCCCCCACACGCCAGGCCGATGCTCTACCGCTGAGCCAACCAGCCAGGGCCTTTTTTTTTTTTTTTAATCTTTTTCTTTTATTTATTTATTTTAGAGAGGAGAGAGAGAGAGAGAGAAGGGGGGAGGAGCAGGAAGCATCAACTCCCATATGTGCCTTGACCAGGCAAGCCCAGGGTTTTGAACTGGCGACCTCAGTGTTCTAGGTCGATGCTTTATCCACTGCGCCACCACAGGTCAGGTGAGGCCAGCTGAAGTTTTAAAGACATGACTCCCCTTCCCTGGCCCTCTGTCATTTTGCTGTCTAATAATATGACATTAAGAGAAGAGTGTTTCTCCTTATGCTTCCACAGGCTTGTCCTGTGATCTCTGTCAAGTCAGATAATGTTTTCACACTTTGGTTTTATCCTCCAAAGCAACGCTGTCCACTAGAACTTTCTGCGATGGTAGAAACGTTCTATAGCTGCACTGTTTAACACAGTAGCCACTAGCTATATAGCTAGTGTGATTTAGAAACTGAATTTTAAATTTTAATGAATTTAAATTTAAACAGTCACATGTAGCTAATGAGTACCATGTGGGACGGTTAATTTTATATGTCAGTTTATCTGGGCTAAGGAATGACCAGATAGTTGGTAAGACACTATTTATGGGTGTATCTATGAGGATGTTTCTGGAAGAAATTAGCATTTGAATCAGTAGACTGAGTAAAGATTACCCTCACCATTGTGGCTGGGCATCATCCACTCTGTTGAGGGCCCAAATTTAATAAAAAGATAGAGGAAGGGTGAATCACCACACACACACACACACACACACACACACACACACACACACACACACTGCGTGGGAGCAAGACCCTGCCCTCATCCATGGATAACCACTCTTCTTTCAAGGAACAGCTCTTGGCCTGCTACTGGGCCTTAGGAGAGACTGAACATGACCATGGGCCATCAAGTTACCGTGCAACCTGAGCTGCCCATCGTAAACTGGGTGCTATCTGACTCACCATGCCATTATGCTGGGTGTACACAGCAACACTGCTTCACCAGATGGAAGTAGTATATGTGATCAGGCCAGCACAGGCCCTGAAGCCACAAGTGACATGATGAAGTGGCCCAAATGCCCACGGGCCCCACACCTCCTACACGACCTTCTCTCTCCCAAGTGGCATCTATGACTTCATGGAGAGTTCCCTATAACCAGGTGATAGGAAGAAAAGACAGCCTCATATACAGAGGGTTCTGTGTGATATGCAGGCATCACCTGCAAGTGGACAGCTGTGGCCCGACAGTTCCTTTTAGGGACACCCCCAAAGGGTAATGGCGGAGGAAAACTTCCAGGGGTCAGAGCTTCAGGCAGTGCATCTGTCTGTTCATTTTGCCTAGCAGGAGAAACGGCCACATGTGAAATTACATTCTAATTCACAGTCTGTAGCCATGGTTTGGGTGGATAGTTAGAGACTTGGAAGAAACATGATTTGAAAATTAGTAACAAGGAAATCTTGTAACAAAGAAGTACATAGATAGACCTTTCTGAACGAGCAAAAACTGAAGATATTTACATCTCATGTGAATGCTCACCAAGAGGGACCTGAGCGGAGCCTTCCCATCAGGTAGCTAGGATGACCCATTCTGTGATGCCAGTTGGCTGTATCCCATCCATTCCTGCCATTGCCCAGTGGGCTGATGAACAAAGTGGCCGTGGAGGCGGGGATGCAGGTTACGCATGGGCTCAGTGACATGAACTTCTCACAGGCTGACCTGGCTACAGCCACTGGTGAGTGTCCAGTTTGCCAGCTGCAGGGCCAGCACCAGCCCTTGATAGGAAACCACTCTCTGGCTGGGTGCTCAGCCAGCCGCCCGGAGGCAGGTTGATTACGCTGGAACACTTCCATCATGGAAGGGGCAGTATTTTGTCTTTACTGCAATAGATAGTTACTCTGGATACAGATTTGCCCTCCCTGCAAGCAATGGTTCTACCAAAACTACCGTTCATGGACTTAACAGAACGCCTTATCCACCATCATGGTATCCCACTCCGTGTCGCTTCTGGTCAAGGAACTCACTTCACAGCCAAAAAGGTACAGCAGTGGGACCAAGCTCATGAAATCACTGATCATACCAGGTTCTCCACCATTCTGTAGCAGCTAGTTTAGTAGAATGATTGATCATCCTTTTTAAGACTTACTTACAGTGTCAGCCTAGGTAGCACCTTGCAGGGTAGGGGCAATATAAACTCTGAGTCAGTGTCTAATATATGATCCTCTCTCTCTCCAGTAGCCAGGATTCACTGGTCCATGAATCAAGGGGTAGGAATGGGTAGGAGTGACACCATTCACTAATGACACAATAGCAACATCTTTGCTTCCTTATACTCTGATGGCCTAAAAGTCTTAGTTTGAGAAGGAGAAATGCTTCCACCAGGAGACACAACTCCCACCCAGCCACTTTGGCACCCTCATGCCTCTGAAGAGACAGGAAGAGAAGGAGTTACAGTGCTGGGTGCTAGATCCTGACCACCAAGGGGAAACGAGACTGCCATTCCACAGTGAACATAAGGAAGAAAATGTCTGCAATCTGGGAGATCCCGTAGGATGTCTCTCCCTATTACCATGACCCATGATTAAGGTCAATGGAAAACAACAATCAGCCAATCCAGGTGGGTCTCCTGCTGGCCCAAATCCTTCAGGAAGGAAGGTTTGAATCACCCTGCCAGGTAAAGAGCCACAAGCAGCTAAGGAGCTTGCCAAAGGCACAGGGATAGGAGGTGGTTATGACCACCAGCTACTACTCACCCTATGGAGTTCGGGACTCTATTTGCTCTCTTGTCCCTGTCTCAATCTATATCTTCTGGGCCAGGGGAAGAACCTATAACAATCCTTTTTTAAAATTAATGTTTGTTTGTTTAACACTATACAAATTTGTATCTTATAGTTCTGGAGGTCAAAAGTCCAAAGTGGGTCTTTTGGGGACAAAATCAATGTTTTGATAGAACTACGCTTATTCTGGAGGTTCCAGAATCTGTTTCCTTGCCTTTTCCTATGTCTAGAGGCCGCCCATATTTCTTAGCTTGTGGTCCTTTCCTCTATCTTCAGATAAAGATCTCTCTCTCTCTTTCTTTTTTAAGGGACAGAAGGGGAGAAAGACAGACTTCCACATGTGCCCCAACTAGGATCCACCTGGCAACCTCCGCCTGGGACCCATGCTCAAATCAACTGAGCTATCCTCAGTGCCTGAGGCTGATGCTCGGACCAACAGAGCCACTGGCTGTGAGAGGGGAGGAGAGAGAGAGAGGGGAGAGGGAGGGGAAAAGAAGCAGATAGTCGCTTCTTATGTGTGCCCTGACCAGGGATCGAACCTGGGACATCTGCATGCCGGGAAGATACTCTAGCCCCTGAACCAACCGGCAGGGCCAACATATCTCACCTTTTAAAAAATATTTTTTATTATTGATTGATTTCAGAAAGAGCAGGAGAAAGATAGTGATAGAGAGAAAAAGAGAAACATCAAATTCTTGTTCCACTTATTTATGCATTCATTGGTTGAGTCCTGTTGATCTAGCAACCTTGGCCTATTGAGATAACACTCTAACCCACTAAGCAACCCAGCTAGCGCCCTTCCTCCATCTTTAAAGCACAACACTCCAACACCTGATTTCGTCTTCATGTCTCCTCTGCTTCTGACCCTCCTGCTTCCCTCTTATAAGATCCCCTCTTATAATCCCTCCTGTGTTTATACTGGCCCCACACTAGTTAATCCAGGATAATCTCTCCATCTCCAAATCTTTAATTTAATAACATCTGCAGAATCTCTTTTACCATGTTCTACAGGCCAAATGTTTGTGTCCCCCAAGAATTCATATGTTGAAACCTAAGCCCCAGTATGATGGTGTTAGGAGATGGGGCCTTGGAAGATAACTAGGTGGTGAGAGTGGAGCCCTCCTGGAGTAGAGAGTGGAGCCCTCCCGGAGTAGGAGCTCTCACAAAAGCACTCCCTTGCTCCTCACACCTTATGAGAACACAGCAAGAAGCCAGCTGTCTATGAACCAGGAAGCAAGCAGGTTCTCGGAATCTGCTAGCACCTTGATCTTGGCCTTCCCTGCCTCCAGAACAGTGGAAAATAAATTTCTGTTATTTATAAGCTACCTAGTCTATGAAATTTTGTTATAGCAGCTTGAAAAAAAATAAGACACCATAGAAGATAATACACTCACAGGTTCCTGGAATTAGAATATATACATCTTTGGGGGAATCACTATTCAGTCTACCACAATGAGATTTTATACTGTAAGCTGCCTACAATAATGCTTTTGCAAATACATAGAAAATGGAATTTTACTTTCAGTCTTGATTTTCTTAGCTCAGTTCTTGTTGCCCAGTTTGGCCAGAGCTAACCAGCCAGGGGAACCTCTGAGAATTTGTAAAATCCCTCTAGGACTGAGATGTATAAAATCACTTGAAAAGGTTAGACTGGCCTGACCTGTGGTGGAGCAGTGGATAAAGCGTTGACCTGGAAATGCTGAGGTCGCCGGTTCGAAACCCTGGGCTTGCCTGGTCAAGGCACATATGGGAGTTGATGCTTCCAGCTCCTTCCTCCTTCTCTCTCTCTGTCTCTCTCCTCTCTCTCCCTTTCTGTCTCTCTCTCTCTCTCTCCTCTCTAAAAATGAATAAATAAAATAAAAATAAAAAAATTTATAAAAAAAAAAGAAAAGGTTAGACTGGATGCCATGGCCTCTCTGCTCTATGAGCTGAGCAAGGCATGGCTGGCTTCCTCCTTTGGGATATTCCCAACTATACTCTCAAGATCACACATAATGGTCTCAATGACAAAGTTTTTAAAAAATCATCAGTCTATGGGGGGCGGGGAGCTATTATAATCAGAGTCATCTTTTTTATAGTCACCCCTATGAAAATAATAATGCTTCGAACTAGAATGCCATAATGTAGATCCTAGCTGGCAATCTGCTTTTAAAGAGCTATATAAAAAATTTAGGCCCTGGCCAGTTGGCTCAGTGGTAGAGCATCGGCCTGGCGTGCAGCGGTTCCAGGGTTCATAGGAGAGGCACCCATCTGCCTCTCCACCCCTCCCCCTCTCCTTCCTCTCTGTCTCTCTCTTCCCCTCCCGCAGCCGAGGCTCCATTGGAGCAAGGATGGCCCGGGCGCTGGGGATGACTCCTTGGCCTCTGCCCCAGGCGCTAGAGTGGCTCTGTTCAGCAGAGCGACGCCTTGGATGGGCAGAGCATCGCCCCCTGGTGGGCAGAGCGTCACCCCCTGGTGGGCGTGCCGGGTGGATCCCGGTGGGGCGCATGCGGGAGTCTGTCTGTCTCTCCCCGTTTCCAGCTTCAGAAAAATACAAAAAAAAAAAAAAAAATTAAAGCTCCCATATATGTAGTATTAGGCAAGTATTTAAATTTTTTACATTTACTACTTTGCAGACTAGATTATTTCAAATATAACTGAAACTGCAAACATTTCATAAGACAAAGACAAATCAACAATAGAAATAGACTAACCGAATTGAGAGTAATCTCCATTTTTAGACTGGAAATATATTTGTTGCTCAATAGTAAAGGAAATGATACAGTTTACTTTAAACAGTTTACCTGAAAGCCCAAGGCCCATCCCAACAAGTCAGTAAATGTTGGCATTTCATATAACTGAGTGAACAATGACTATAAAGATACTTTTATGTTTAAGGTACACAGATGTCACAATCATTTTGTTGCACCACAGTGTTTATGTAAATGAGCTCTTTTTCCCCCAGTGATCTCTCACCTATGTATATGAAGAAATGGAAGAGTAGAAGGTAGGAAGTTAGAGCAGACAGGACATCCACCTGAGACAACTAAGATGTATACCAAACACTTGCGTCCAGGTCACATGCCTACTTCTGACCTAGTAATAGGGTGGGAAAGTAGTCCTGAATTATAGTCCTGGCTTTTCAACTGAAAATTTATGAGAGACACTTGCTTAATTTCTTGTTGGATAGTTCTTTACCTCAGAAACATCAATAGGATGAGGCTGGGTGAAAAGGGTGAAGGGATTAATGAGATGGCTGATAAGGGGTTAATTTCCAAAATATACAAAGAACTTATATAACTTAATACCAAGAAAACAAATTATCCAATTAAAAAATGGGCAAAGGACCTGAATAGATACTTCGCCAAAGAGGACAAACAGATGGCCAATAGATGGGATGAAAAAATTCTCAACGTCACTAATCATCAGTGATGCAAATAAAAAGCACAATGAAACATCATCTCACACCTGTCAGAATGTCTCTCATCAATAAGTCAACAAACAAGTGCTGATGAGAATGTAGAGAAAAGGGAACCCTCGCGCACTGCTGGTGGGAATGCAGATGGGTGCAGCTAATGGAAAGCAGTATGGAATTTCCTCAAAAAAATTAAAAACAGGCCCTGGCCGGTTGGCTCAGCGGTAGAGCGTCGGCCTGGCGTGCGGGGGACCCGGGTTCGATTCCCGGCCAGGGCACATAGGAGAAGCGCCCATTTGCTTCTCCACCCCCCATCTCCTTCCTCTCTGTCTCTCTCTTCCCCTCCTGCAGCCAAGGCTCTATTGGAGCAAAGATGGCCCAGGTGCTGGGGATGGCTCCTTGGCCTCTGCCCCAGGCGCTAGAGTGGCTCTGGTCGCGGCAGAGCGACGCCCCGGAGGGGCAAAGCATCGCCTCCTGGTGGGCAGAGCGTAGCCCCTGGTGGGCGCGCTGGGTGGATCCTGGTCGGGCGCATGCGGGAGTCTGTCTGACTGTCTCTCCCCGTTTCCAGCTTCAGAAAAATACAAAAAAAAAAAATAAATAAAAACGAACTGCCTTTGACCCAGTAATCCCACTTCTGGAAATATATCTGAAAAAAAAAAACAAAAAAAATAATTAAAAAGAATATATGCACCCCTATGTTCATTGCAGTATTATTCAATATTTACAAAAGCCAAGACCTAGAAATAGCCCAAGCGCCCATCAGTAGATGAATGGATAAGAACTATGATACAAAAACAAAAAACTGTATAGTACATTTGACTCAGCCATAAGAAAAAAAGAAAAAGAAGAAAATCTTACCTTTTGCAACAGCACGGATATGGACCTGAAGATTATTATGCTAAGTGAAACAATGCAATCAGAGAAAGATAAGTACCATATACTTTCACTAATATGTGGAATCTAATGAACAAAATAAACTGATGAACAAAATAGAAACAGAGGAATGGATACATGGAACAGACTCACAGCCGTGGGGGGGGGGGCTGGATAAAAGAAGGTGAAGAGATCATCCAAAAATCACATTTATCATTCATTCATTCATTTATAACACAACACAACACAGACAACAGTGTGGTGACAGCCAGAAGGAAAGGGGAGGAGGGGGAGGTGGGCAAAGGCGGGGAAGTGGAGACAGAGAGACTTTGCTTGGGGAGATGGGCACATGATGCAGTGGGCAGAAGATGTTTTGTTGAGTTGTATACTTGAAACCCGGTGTGGTTTTGCAAACCAATGTCACCCTAATCAATTAAAAAATAAATGAATAAAAATAAATGTCGGTTGCCAATGTTAAAAAAAAATGATGAAGGAATTAGAAAGTACAAATTGGTAGTTACCAAACAGTCATGGGGATGAAAAATACAGCATAGAAAATAGAGTCAATAATATTGTAATAATTATGTCTTGTGCCAGGTGGGTACAGAATTATCAGAGGGATTACTTCATAAATTATATAAATGTCTAATCACTATGCTGTACACTGGAAACTAACATAAAACAATATTGAATGCCAACTGTAATTGAAAAATAAAATGAGAAACTTGACCAGGGAACACTGCTCACATTTTATTTGGAGTTCTAAGTTTGATTTGTCAGAAAACAACTCTGGAACGGGGGCTGATGAGGTGGATACAGAAACAGAATGTAAAGAGAGAACAGAACTCAATGAGCTCTTAACAGGCGGCAGCAAGACCAGCTGCAGTCCCAGGTGAGGATGAGCAAAGAGACGCCAAACTCCATCTTCCTGAATCAGAAAGTAAAGATTGGTAAGGATGAAATCTGAAAGATGGCCAAAACATATGATGCCCTGCGTCAAGAACTTTATAATGAACTCCAGTTCAAAGGCGTGGAGTTGAGAGCCAGCCACGGAGGAAGGCCAGAGTTTCTTATTATGGTTTGGTGGACCCAAATCTCCATGTTCTAACCGGTTGCCCTGAGTCACTCTTGGGTGTGATAAGAAGCTCGAGATGTTTACCCAGCTCCCAATAAACGGATAAATGAGTTTGCAATGCTAGAAAAACATAAATAATAAACATACAGATGATGAGGAAATACAGTTTTAAAAAAAATAATTTCTGTTGATTGATTTTTAAAATTTTATTTAGAAAATTTAATTTAATAGCGTGGCATTGATCAATAAGAGTACATAGGTTTCAGGTTATTGATTTTAGAGAGAGAGGAACGGAGAGAGAGAAACAGGAATATTAGTCTGTTCCTGTATGTGCCCTGACAGGGGATTGAACCGGCAACCTCTGTGCTTCAGAGTGACGCTCGAACCAACCGAGCTAAGAAAATAAAGTTTTGATTAAAAAAAAAGAATTGATTCTTGAAGATAAGAAAAGCTACCAACATGTTAAGGATTTGTTTGCGTAGATACAACCTTGGTCTGTTACTTTGAAAATGGCATTTGTCTGACAAAATCTGTTGTAATTGTGGGTGAGACAGAGGAAAGCAGGCCTGGCACCCTCAGCTAGTGAAAACAGCTTTCCTGTGAAAACAGACAATGTCACAGATCACCAACAGGAAACAGGGCCACTCTGAGACCACAATGGAGCAGGACAGAAATAAGGTCACATGGGAGAGAAAAAAAAGACCACTTGGGAATCATGTCAGAACACAGATAAAACCCAAATACCATGTGAACCACAAAATAACAACCATCCCCCCCAACTGCCAGGTATAAGTGCTGCTTCCTGACCAGTTACAGCTGTGGCCCCACTCTGGTCTCCCTTCCTATAATTCAGTTTTATGAATGTATCCAACCATTGACTTATCATTGCTTTCAACAGAAACAGAACATCCAACCCAGAGCAAACCTCCAATTCCATGAACCCACATCAACATCACAAGTGCCAATCCTGCAATAAGGTCCTTGTAGCACCCTGTCACTGACACGCCCAGGGTTCCACCACGAGCAGTCTTCCTCTCTGTGAGGAGCAACAGCTCAGCTGTTCTCCCACAGATATGTTGTTCCAAGTGACCTTCATCTAGGCCAGCGGTTCTCAACCTGTGGGTCGCGACCCCAGCGGGGTCGCCTAAAGCCATCGGAAAATACATAATGCATATCAGGTATTTACATTCCGAATCATAACTGTAGCAAAATTACAGTTATGAAGTAGCCACCAAAATTATTTTTTGTTTTGGGGTCACCACAACATGAGGAACTATATTGCGGGGTCACGGCATTAGAAAGGTTGAGAACCACTGATCTAGGCCATATTGACAGGGGTTTTCTTAAAAACTTTAAAAGCAATAGATTCTGCCCCCAAATACTCATAGGTCAACCCTCATTAATGATTACTTCCCACAGTGGATTTAGTGATCTCCTTCCCAACATCCATTTCCCATTTCTCTTAGTAACCACTGCTAATTTCATTCTTCTAGGTCAGTGGTAGTCAACCTGGTCCCTACCGCCCACTAGTGGTTGTTCCAGCTTTCATGGTGGGCGGTAGCAGAGCAACCAAAGTATAAATAAAAAGATAGATTTAACTATAGTAAGTTGTTTTATAAAGATTTATTCTGTCAAACTTAGTGAAAATCTGACATAAAGTACTTGGTAAGTAATTATTATTATATGCTTTAACTTGCTGTAACTATGCTTTATAAATTTTATAAAGTAAAGTTACTTCCCTACTTTATAAATCACCATTACTGTGGAACCGGTGGGCAGTTAGAAAATTTTACTACTAACAGAGATACAAAAGTGGGCAGTAGGTATAAAAAGGTTGACTACCCCTGCTCTAGGTAATGGCCCCCCAGTTAGCCTACCTGTTCAACTCCTTGGTTTCCAGGGATCCCACAGACTCAGACCTCTGCAGGGGGCCAGGTAGACCTCCTCTTCCAGGGCACCCAGGAACTTCCTTCAGGGCCCTCTGGGCTGGCTGCCAAGAACTTCCCCCGTGGCAAGGCAGGCCCAAGTCCGCACCAGCCCCAGCAGCCCAAAGCCCGAAGCCGTGGCTCGGTATAGGAGGGGCAGATGACTGCAGTTGGAAACGGTATTTACTGCCTCATCATTAAAAATGTACAGATGCACAGTTTTTTGTTTTACAAAATTGAAATACTAACATAAATATAAGTTCTTTATCATGTCTTTTTTACCTAATATATTATCATTATTCACTTCAAATTGTTCCAGCCTTCTTGAAATGATCTTCAGGCTAGCCTATTTTAGGTAAAATCTCTCTCTTCTTTTACTTTTTATAATTGTCCTTTGAGACTATTTTGAAAGAAAAGTTAAATTTTCTTGGTGGCATTATTATTCCAAGGAGTACATAATACACACACATACACACACATACATAATGCCAAAACTCTTTAGGGGAGAACTTTTAAAATATGATTTATTTATTTATATATTTATTTATTTTTAATTTTCCTTTTTTTATTAATTTTAATGAGGTGACATTAATAAATCAGGGTACATATGTTCAAAGAAAACATCTCCAGGTTATCTTGTCATTCAATTATGTTACACAGAGTACATTTATTAAAGTTGGGAGCAATGAAACAGGAAGGGCTTAGAATAGAAGAAACAATAGAAGAGCCTAGGAGGGACTGCTTTCTCTCTCTCTCTTTCTCTCTCTCTCTCTCTCTCTCTCTCTCTCTCTCTCTCTCTCTCTCAGTGTTATAGGGAAGAAAGGGGCTTAGGCAGAGCTGCTTTGGCTCACTGGGAAGTCAGAGAAAAGGGGGCCTTGGAGACAGGCTCAGGGGGTCAGCCTGGGACAAGCTGCCGCTGCCTACTGCTCCCCTGGTTGCAAGTCTTGTGGGGTTGCTTAAAATTTAGGAAATACACACCTGTGTTGGTGGGGGGGGGGAGGAGAAGGGGTGGGGGAAGGGAAAGGCATGGTTCTACTCCCAGGATGGGGAGCGCCTAATGCATGATTTTAATTGTCAGTATCTATTAACTGAGCTGTTAACCTTAAAGACGGGTTGATTACTTTATCTGAAATGCAAAACACATCCCTACAATTTACCTAGTAATAAATCTGTTCAAAACTCTCATATATTCTTTGGGTATGTGTTTTTTGTTTGTTTGGTTGGGGTTTTTTTGGGTTTTTTTTGCATTTTTCTGAAGCTAGAAACTGGGAGAGACAGACAGACAGACTCCCGCATGCGCCCGGGCCGGGATCCATCTGGCCCGCCCACCAGGGGGCGATGCTCTGCCCACCAGGGGGCAATGCTCTGCCACGACCAGAGCCACTCTAGCGCCTGGGGCAGAGGCCAAGGAGCCATCCCCAGCGCTGGGGCCATCTTGGCTCCAATGGAGCCTCGGCTGCAGGAGGGGAAGAGAGAGACAGAGAGGAAGGAGAGGGGGAGGGGTGGAAGAAGCAGATCAGCGCTTCTCCTGTGTGCCCTGGCCGGGAATCGAACCCAGGACTCCCGCACGCCAGGCCGATGCTCTACCACTGAGCCAACCGGCCAGGGCCTGGGTATGTTTTTTTGACCCATATAAACATTTTGCGCCTGTCCAGGTGGTGGCGCAGTGGATAGAGCATCAGACTGGGATGCGGAAGGACCCAGGTTCGAGACCCCGAGGTCGCCAGCTTGAGCGCGGGCTCATCTGCTTTGAGCAAAACTCACCAGCTTGGACCCAAGGTCGCTGGCTCGAGCACGGGGTTGCTCGGTCGGCTGAAGGCCCATGGTCAAGGCACATATGAGAAAGCAATCAATGAACAACGAAGGTCTCGCAACAAAAAACTGATGATTGATGCTTCTCATCTCTCTTTGTTCCTGTCTTTCTGTTCCTATCTATCCCTCTCTCTGACTCTCTCTCTGTCCCTGTAAAAACAAAAAAACATTTTGCGCCAGGTACAATATTAAGGTAAATACTCTTTTTAAAATTATTTTATTTTATTTTATTACTTTATTTTTCTTAAATGAGAAGCAGGGAGGCAGAGAGACTCCCAGAGGCGCCCGACTGGGATCCACCTGGCAAATCCCCCTATGGGGTGATGCTCTGCCCATCTGGGAAATTGCTCTGTTGCTTGGCAACTGAGCTATTTTAGTGCCCGAGGCAAGGCCATGGAGCCATCCTCAGTGCCAGTGCCCCAGGCCAACTTGCTCTAACTGAGCCATGGCTAAAGGAGAGAAAGAAAGAGCTAGAAAGAGAGAGAAGGGAGAAGGGGAGCGGTGGAGAAGCTGATGGTCACTTCTCCTGTGTACCCTGACTAGGAATCAAATCCAGGACATCCACATGCCAGGCCAATGCTCTACTGCTGAGCCAACCAGACAGGGCAGGTCAATATTTTTGAACAAACAATTCTGTGCATTTGTGTAAGCGCATCTGGGGAATAAATTTCTACAAATGAAATTGAGTCAAGGGTTAAGAATTGAACAGTTTGAGAGCTATTGCCAAATTGTCATCTAAGAAGTCTGTGCTGCCTGACCAGGCAGTGGCGCAGTGGATAGAGCATCAGACTGGGATGCGGAGGACCCAGGTTCAAGACCCTGAGGTCGCCAGCTTAAGCGCGGGCTCATCTGGTTTGAGCAAAGCTCACCAGCTTGATCCCAAGGTTGCTGGCTCAAGCAAGGAAGGTTGCTGGCTCGAGCAAGGGGTTACTCGGTCTGCTGTAGCCCCACGGTCAAGGCACATATGAGAAAGCAATCAATGAACAACGAAGGTGTCAAAACAAGAAACACATGATTGATGCTTCTCATCTCTCTCCGTTCCTGTCTCTCCCTGTCTATTCCTCTCTGACTCTCTCTCTTCTGTCTCTGTAAAAAAAAAAAAAAAAAAAAAAAGAAGTCTGTACCAACAATGTGTTTCTTTAACTTTTTATCTTTGCCAGTGTAAGTGGAAAGTGGTATTTCCCCTATGTGTGTCTGTGTGTGCCTGTGCTCTTAGCCAGTATCCCAGGAGTGCAAGGTTGCTGCCGTTTCTGAGTATGGTAAGCCCCTGGATTAAAATGAAGGTAGTAACAGGGATGGATACTATTTCAAAAATTTATACTATTTCTTTTCAGTCTAATTTGGAAAGATTAATTATCTACTGAGTGGTGCTTTGGTGTCACTTTCTGATTACTCCTTGATCTTAAAATGTCAAGCTAAGAATTAAGGGATCTCTCCAGAAAACAAAAGGAATAATTACAATTTTGATTTAATTATTTAGAAATGTCAGTACATATCATTTAAAATCTCGATAATGAGGACAATTCATATTGTATGTTTATATAAAACAGGCAGTATCAAGAATGTATTAAATGGAGAAGTATAGTAAACCTTCAACCTTATTCTATCTATTATAAATAGCTTTGGAAGTTATTACTGCCACTAAGAGAAATCTTAAATCCCTTACTGAAATACATTTAAACAATCTTTGTATTTTAGACTGAAAGAAAACTTACAGAGAGAATACAGACAGTTCCCGTATACTCCACACCCAGTTTCCCTTTGTATGAACATCTTACATTATATGTACTTGTCACAATTAACGAACTGATATTGATACATCATCATTAACTAAAGCCCATACTTTATTCAGATCTCTTTACCTGTTCCCTACTGTATGTACATTTGTTCCAGGATCCCACTCAGGATGCCACACTATATTTAGTTGTAACTTGGGCTCCTCTCAGTCGTGACAGTTTTCTAGACTTTCTTTGCTTTTGATGACCTTAACAGTTTTGAGGAGTACTAATCAAGTATTTTGTAGAATGTTTGTAGGTGTGGCTTTGGGAGAGGATGACCCTAGAGGTAAAATGCCCTAGTCATCACATTATATCAACTATCATATCACAGTGTCAACATGACTAATTACTGTTGCTGTTGACCTTGATCACCTAGCTGAGTGAAATACGTTTATGAAATTCCTGTTCTAACACAAGCAAGGATATAGGACATGATGAGTTGAATCTTGAGGGTGGTAATTAGGGGGCAGGAGACTCCCAATTCTCCAGCAGACCCTGCTAAGGGAACAGTGAGAATTCTATGCCATAGTGTAACAAACTTGGAAGCAATATTGGAAATTTAGAAATACATTGTTCAGGGGATGTAAAGTACAGCACAGGGAATATAGTTAATATAATTTAATAACTATGTATGGTGCCAGGTGGGTACTAGACTTATTGGGGAATCACTTCATAAATTATATAAATGTCGATTCTTGGGAGTGACGTCACGGAAATGGCGCCGTGAGCAGCGCGTCCGACAGCTCTCCCCTAAATCACAACAAATTTATCAACTAGAAACAGAAAAATTTATCCTCGGAGCATTCCGGAGTTCCACACAAACTGAAAGCGAAAGGACTGTTATCACTTGAATCTGAGAGACGAGGGTGTGGAGGAAGCTACCACAGGGACGTTCTTTCAAACCGCAAGGAAGTGCGCCTGTGGTGAGTCAGCCCATATACTTGGGAACCGCGAGCCGCCGCGAGCGGCCACCGCGAGCCGCCGCGAGCCCCCGCGAGCCGCCACCGTGAGTGGCCGCCACGAGCCGCCGCTGCGAGCTGCCGCGAGCAACCGCGTGCGCGCCCGGTCCGGTTGAGCACCGCTGACGTTCCCAGCGGCCCGCACACTGCGAGTGGGGGTCGCCGGCCACCGGTGCCCGGAGCGCCCCATTCGCGCGCGTGCCTTGGGCATTCCACGTGCCCAGGGCGCCCTGCTGGCCCGCACACCCAGGGGGCTCCATTATCCTGCGCCTGGTGCGGTCCAGCCGCCAGCGGCTGGACGAGCAGGAGAGGCTTGGGAGATTCTCTCCGTGGGCGGGGCACCTCACCCAGCCATTCAAGCTAACAATCAAGCGTTGGGGGAGGGGCGCGCGCAGGCAGCCTAAAATACCTTCTACCTTCAGAAGCACAGCTGCGACCCAATCACTGAAATTAGCTTAACCCAAAAAATCTGCGCACCCTCGGTTCTAATTGATAAGATCTCTCTCAGTTCAGCGATCCAAGACAAGAGGCGTGCCTCTCGCTAAAGGGGCGGGGGCAACTTCTGATTGATAGAGCCTCCATATTCAGAGATAAACACTAACAAGAAGGACTTGGCAGATAATAAGGTCTATACTACACTAGTTGTAAGCAGAGACTAGTGCCTCTTCTTCCCTGCAAAAACAGGCTACAAAGTGTGGAAAGCCTGGGTTGAGAGGTCCAACTAAATGATAGGCGCTGATCAGTCACCTTGACAACAATTGACTCCCACCCCCGCCTGATTACACTGGAGGCCCTGACTGTCAGAGCCTTTCCCAAAGCCTTGCACTGAGTGGGGATAGAGTGGGGATTTCCCAGCTCTTTGAGCCTCTTACTCCCCAGGCAGAAGCAGTTGCAGCCTTATAGCTGGATCACCAGGCTGCTAATTCAGAAAGGGGGGCTAGGAGAGAGAATCCAGGAAAGCAAACTCTCTCATCGTTGAACCTTGCAAACGCCAACAAGCCTTTACTTCCAGCAAGACTAAAGCCAATTATATGACATTGCCATAGAATCCCATCAACTGCAAATCCCTACCTAAGAGTGACACAGGGGCAGAGCCTGGGGTACAGAGTCACTGACCAGGAAGAGGGAGAGAAAAGAAAAAGGAAGAAGTTAACCTCTCAAAATCAAGAAAAACCCACAGATTTTACAACTTGATCCACTAATTTTTTGTTGTTGTTGTTGTTGTTTGTTTCTTCTATCTTTTTGCCTTTATTTCCTCCACCTCGGTCCTTCTATTCTCTGCCCATCTTATACTTCCCCTTTCTTGAACTACACTACTCATGAGTGTTGCATTTTATTTTTCTTCTTCATCCTCATCCTCCTTTAAGGTTATACTCCAAAACACTTAACTCTCACTCTCTCCTCTTTTGTTTTTTTTTTGTCTTGCTTTATTTTGTTTTTTTCTCTTCCTATTTTATTTCTTCCTTCGTTTTTCTCTTTTTCTTATTTTTTCCTTTCTATTCGTTTTTTCTTTTCTCATTTTACTTTCCTCCCATATAATCCTCAATCACAAACAAATTAGTTAATTTGGGACTCAAGGCTTTTTTTTGGCTTTATTTCTCTTTTTTGCTTTTGTTTTTATTTTTTTTTCTTGTTTGTTTATTTTTGTGGCATTTTGGGTCTTCCCAACCCAAGGTCTCCATTGTATTTAGTCTTCGCTCCACTTAATACAACAGATTTTTACTTATTATTTTTATTTTTTCTTCTTTATTATTCTTTTTTGGTCCTTTTTTCTGGTTCCCTCTTATCCCTCTCATTATATCTCTTAGTTGACCATCACTTACAAGAAAATCATCTTATGCTTGTCTAAGATTTTCTTCCTTTTTTTTTTTTTTTTTTTTTTTTTTTTTTTGCATTTAGTAGGTCCCTACTCCCTTTTTTTTTGCCCCTTGAACTCTTCACCCCAAATCAGGCCCTCCATTATAGGCATGATATTTCCCTGAGGAGGGGAGAGGAGGGAAAGAGAAGAGAGAAAAAAAGGGGGAAATAATAAATTATTACTGTTTTTTTTTGTGGGGTGTTTTACCTTTTTTTTTTTTTTACTTTTTACTCTTTATTAATTCTAATTAGTGCTATCAATAAGACCACCCTCAGATGCCGATAAGAAAGAGGAAATCGAATATTATGGATACAAAAGAAAGAGAGGCAACACAAATAGATGTGGAAAAATCTATGGAGAAAAGACTTAACATATTGGAAGCCTTGGAGCTAAATGACAGAGAATTTAAAATAGAAATCTTAAAAATACTCAGAGATATACAAGAAAACACAGAAAGGCAATATAGGGAGATCAGAAAACAACTCAATGAACACAAAGAATATATTACCAAGGAAATTGAAACTATAAAAACAAATCAAACAGAAATGAAAAACTCAATTCACGAGCTGAAAAACGAGGTAACAAGCTTAGCTAACAGAACAGCCCAGATTGAAGATAGGATTAGTGAAATAGAAGACAAACAACTTGAGGCACAACAGAGAGAAGAAGAAAGAGACTCAAAAATAATAAAAAACGAGAAAGCCCTACAGGAATTGTCTGACTCCATCAGAAAGAATAACATAAGAATAATAGGTATATCAGAGGGAGAAGAGAAAGAAAATGGAATGGAGAATATACTCAAACAAATAATAGACGAGAACTTCCCAAGCCTGTGGAAGGAACTAAAGCCTCAAATTCAAGAAGCAAACAGAACACCAAGTTTTCTTAACCCCAACAAACCCACTCCAAGGCACATCATAATAAAGATGACACAAACCAATGACAAAGAAAAAATTCTCAAGGCAGCCAGGGAAAAGAAGAGTACAACATATAAAGGAAGGCCTATTAGATTATCATCAGATTTCTCAGCAGAAACTCTACAAGCTAGAAGAGAGTGGACCCCAATATTTAAAGCCCTGAAAGAGAGGAACTTTCAGCCAAGAATACTATACCCATCAAAGCTATCCTTCAAGTATGAAGGAGATATAAAAACATTCACAAATACAGAAAAGATGAGAGAATTTATCAACAGAAAGCCCCCCACTCCAGGAAATATTAAAGGGGGTTTTCCAACCAGATTCAAAGAACAAAAGAAAACAACACCACAAGTAACAGCTCCACCAAGAACACAATAAAACCAAACTTAAACTGTGACAACAAAGGAAAAAAAAGGGGGGAGAGGATGGAGATTAACAGTAGCAAAGGATGATGAAGTGCAGAAATACTTATAAGATAGGGTACTACAATGAATATGGTAGGTACCCTTTTCATTACTTAATGGTAACCACCCTTAAAAAAACCACCACAAAAACACTTGACTTAAAAAAGGTAGCAACAGAGGAAAGAAGTATGGAACACAAACAAACAAAAACAAATGATAGAAAAACAAAAGAGAAGAATCAAACTAGATACAAAACTAACAGAAAGCAATTTATAAAATGGCAGTAGGGAACCCACAAGTGTCAATAATTACACTAAATGTAAATGGATTAAACTTACCAATAAAAAGACACAGAGTAGCAGAATGGATTAAAAAATAAAATCCAACTATATGCTGCCTACAAGAAACACATCTAAGCAACAAGGATAAAAACAAATTCAAAGTGAAAGGCTGGAAAACAATACTCCAAGCAAACAACACCCAAAAAAAAGCAGGCGTAGCAATACTCATATCTAATAATGCTGACTACAAGACAGAAAAAGTACTCAGAGACAAAAATGGTCATTTCATAATGATTAAGGGGAAGTTGAATCAAGAAGACATAACAATCCTTAATATATATGCACCAAACCAAGGAGCACCAAAATATATAAGACAGCTACTTATTGACCTTAAAACAAAAACTAACAAAAATACAATCATACTTGGAGACCTCAATACACCGCTGACGGCTCTAGATCGGTCATCCAAACAGAGAATCAATAAAGATATAGTGGCCTTAAACGAAATACTAGAACACCTGGATATGATAGACATCTACAGGACACTTCATCCCAAAGCGACAGAGTATACATTTTTCTCTAGTGTACATGGAACATTCTCAAGAATTGACCATATGTTGGGCCACAAAGACAATATCAGCAAATTTAGAAAAATTGAAATTGTACCAAGCATATTTTCTGATCATAAAGCCTTGAAACTAGAATTCAACTGCAAAAAAGAGGGGGAAAAACCCACAAAAATGTGGAAACTAAACAACATACTTCTAAAAAATGAATGGGTCAAAGAAGAAATAAGCGCAGAGATCAAAAGATATATACAGACAAATGAAAATGAAAATACGACATATCAGAATCTCTGGGATGCAGCAAAAGCAGTAATAAGAGGAACGTTCATATCACTTCAGGCCTATATGAACAAACAAGAGAGAGCCGAAGTAAACCACTTAACTTCACACCTTAAGGAACTAGAAAAAGAAGAACAAAGACAACCCAAAACCAGCCGAAGAAAGGAGATAATAAAAATCATAGCAGAAATAAATGAAATAGAGAACAGAAAAACTATAGAAAAAATCAATAAAACAAGGAGCTGGTTCTTTGAAAAGATCAACAAAATTGACAAACCCTTGGCAAGACTCACCAAGGAAAAAAGACACAGGACTCAAATAAATAAAATCCAAAATGAAAGAGGAGAGATCACCACAGACATCATAGATATACAAAGAATTATTGTAGAATACTATGAAAAATTATATGCCACCAAATACAACAATCTAGAAGAAATGGATAAATTCCTAGAACAATACAACCTTCCTAGACTGAGTCATGAAGAAGCAGAAAGCCTAAACAGACCAATCAGCAGGGAGGAAATAGAAAAAACTATTAAAAATCTCCCCAAAAATAAAAGTCCAGGCCCAGACGGTTATACTAGTGAATTCTATCAAACATTCAAAGAAGACTTGGTTCCTATTCTACTCAAAGTCTTCCAAAAAATTGAAGAAGAAGCAATACTTCCAAACACATTTTATGAGGCCAACATAACCCTCATACCAAAACCAGGCAAGGATGGCACAAAGAAAGAAAACTACAGACCAATATCTCTAATGAATACAGATGCTAAAATACTAAACAAAATACTGGCAAACCGAATACAACAACATATTAAAAAAATAATACATCATGATCAAGTGGGATTCATCCCAGAATCTCAAGGATGGTTCAACATACGCAAAACGGTTAACGTAATACACCATATCAACAAAACAAAGAACAAAAACCACATGATCTTATCAATAGATGCAGAAAAGGCTTTTGATAAAATACAACACAATTTTATGTTTAAGACTCTCAACAAAATGGGTATAGAAGGAAAATATCTCAACATGATAAAGGCCATATATGATAAACCATCAGCCAACATCCTATTAAACGGCATAAAACTGAGGACTTTCTACCTTAAATCAGGAACAAGACAGGGTTGTCCACTCTCTCCACTCTTATTCAACGTGGTGCTAGAAGTTCTGGCCAGAGCAATCAGACAAGACAAAGAAATAAAAGGCATCCATATTGGAAAAGAAGAAGTAAAGCTATCACTTTTTGCTGATGATATGATCCTATACATCGAAAATCCGAAGGACTCCACAAAAAGATTATTAGAAACAATAAACCAATACAGTAAGGTCGCAGGATACAAAATTAACATACAAAAGTCCATAGCCTTTCTATATGCCAACAATGAAATATTAGAAAACGAACTCAAAAAAATAATCCCCTTCACGATTGCAACAAAAAAAATAAAATACCTAGGAATAAACATAACAAAGAACGTAAAGGACCTATATAATGAAAATTACAAAGCATTGTTAAGGGAAATCGAAAAAGATACAATGAGATGGAAAAATATTCCTTGTTCTTGGATAGGAAGAATAAATATAATCAAAATGGCCATATTACCCAAAGCAATATACAAATTTAATGCAATTCCCATCAAAATCCCTATGAGATTTTTTAAAGAAATGGAACAAAAAATCATCAGATTTATATGGAACTATAAAAAACCCCGAATAGCCAAAACAATCCTAAGGAAAAAGAATGAAGCTGGGGGCATTACAATACCTGACTTTAAACTATATTATAGGGCCACGATAATCAAAACAGCATGGTATTGGCAGAAAAATAGACACTCAGACCAATGGAACAGAATAGAAAGCCCAGAAATAAAACCACATATATATGGTCAAATAATCTTTGATAAAGGGGCCAACAACACACAATGGAGAAAAGAAAGCCTCTTCAACAAATGGTGTTGGGAAAACTGGAAAGCCACATGCAAAAGAATGAAACTCGACTACAGCCTGTCCCCGTGTACTAAAATTAATTCAAAATGGATCAAAGACCTAAATATAAGACCTGAAACAATAAAGTACATAGAAGAAGACATAGGTACTAAAATCATGGACCTGGGTTTTAAAGAACATTTTATGAACTTGACTCCAATGGCAAGAGAAGTGAAGGCAAAGATAAATGAATGGGACTACATCAGAATTAAAAGTTTTTGCTCAGCAAGAGAAACTGATATCAAAATAAACAGACAGCCAACTATATGGGAACTGATATTTTCAAACGACAGCTCAGATAAGGGCCTAATATCCAAAATTTACAAAGAACTCATAAAACTCAACAACAAACAAACAAACAATCCAATAAAAAAATGGGAAGAGGACATGAACAGACACTTCTCCCAGGAAGAGATACAAATGGCCAACAGATATATGAAAAGATGCTCAGCTTCATTAGTTATTAGAGAAATGCAAATCAAAACTACAATGAGATACCACCTCACTCCTGTTAGATTAGCTATTATCAACAAGACGGGTAATAGCAAATGTTGGAGAGGCTGTGGAGAAAAAGGAACCCTCATTCACTGTTGGTGGGACTGTAAAGTAGTACAACCATTATGGAGGAAAGTATGGTGGTTCCTCAAAAAACTGCAAATAGAACTACCTTATGACCCAGCAATCCCTCTACTGGGTATATACCCCAAAACCTCAGAAACATTGATACGTGAAGACACATGTAGCCCCATGTTCATTGCAGCACTGTTCACAGTGGCCAAGACATGGAAACAACCAAAAAGCCCTTCAATAGAAGACTGGATAAAGAAGATGTGGCACATATACACTATGGAATACTACTCAGCCATAAGAAATGATGACATCAGATCATTTACAGCAAAATGGTGGGATCTTGATAACATTATAAGGAGTGAAATAAGTAAATCAGAAAAAAACAAGAACTACATGATTCCATACATTGGTGGAACATAAAAATGAGACTAAGAGACATGGACAAGAGTGTGGTGGTTACCAAGGGTGGGGGGGGAGGGAGGACATGGGAGGGAGGGAGGGAGAGAGTTAGGGGGAGGGGGAGGGGCACAGAGAACTAGATAGAGGGTGACGGAGGACAATCTGACTTTGGGCGAGGGGTTTGCAACATAATTTGATGACAAAATAACCTAGACATGTTTTCTTTGAATATATGTACCCTGATTTATTAATGTCATCCCATTACCATTAATAAAAATTTATTAAAAAAAATTATATAAATGTCTAATCACTATGCTTAACTAATATAAAGTAATACTGAATGTCAACTGTAATTGTAGAAATAAAAATCAATTAAAAAAATTTTAAAATACACTGTTCAAAATAACCCCATTGGGGTAAGCGTTGGTGCTCAGACTTTTGTGAGGACACTGAGGTGCAGCACCAGGGACGCAGCAAGGTGAGCTGCAGTCCACAGGGTCTGACCTCTGCGCATGTTCCTCACCAGCGCTATCTTTCCTCTCAACTTGCGCTTCCCTAGTGAGACTGGGCATCTATCCCTTGGTTTATTGGGTAGTCAACTTCAGACCACAGTTTGGATAAGTGATGCAAAGGAGGAGCCGTGAGAAACAGATTCAGAGTGAGACCCCAGAATCGGAGCTGGGAGACACCTGGGTGGGGACCGGGAACCCATGCTCAGAGTCGGGTTGAACAGCACCGCCAGTGCCAGCAGTAAGAATCATTTCAGGGCGTAACGCAGGCAAGACCCACAGCCGGGTTGCCAGGTTTAGTAAATAAAAATGCAAGCTCCCCACTTCAATTTGAACTTCAGATTAATAACAGATAAGTATGTTCCACTGAAATTCAAATTTGCCTGGGCATCCTGTATTTTAACTCATAACCCTCCTCCTGGCTGCACTGGCCCTCAAGCCTGATCTTCCAGCTCTCCTAGAGTTTCTGTGAGTTACTTCTCTTTCATAAATCTCTTTCATGCTTAAAATAGTTATGGTGGAGTCTGTTGTGTGCCACTACAACCCCTTACCAGGCGTACCCAAACTACAGCCCTGGGGGCCGCATGCGGCCCCCTGAGGCCATTTATCCGGCCCCTGCCTCACTTCTGGAAGGGGCACCTCTTTCACTGGTGGTCAGTGAGAGGAGCACTGTATGTGGTGGCCCTCCAACAGTCTGAGGGACAGTGAACTGGCCCCCTGTGTAAAAAGTTTGGGGACCCCAGCTACACCATGGCTATCAGTGTGGTAAAATGAACCAGAGAGCTAGAAGGCTGTGTTTCAAGAAAAAAAATGGTAGTGAACACAATTCTATATGTAAGAGAACAGTGCAATGTGCTTAATATGCAAAGTGTCTGCCTAGAGATTCCACCTAAGGTGTCTTAACATCTGCCTGCTTCGTGTCTTTATGTCACGTGCCTAAACTTTATAGGCCTTGGAGTTTGCAACACGAAAGAGTTGTGCACCTTTACTTTACAGATGAGTAATTAGAGATTTACAGAGGTTCTGTGCCTTCTCTAGAGTCACATGGCAAAGTGGGGGTGAGATCAAAGGTCTCCCAGATTCACAGATGGATGCTATTCCCACTACTCCAAATTCCTAACCCAGAAAGCCCTTGTTATAATAAGCATAGTGCATACTAAAATGTAAGGTCATAAAATGGCAGGAATCATGTCTAATTAACAAGTGTGCTCCTACAAAGGGTAGCACAATGCCTGAAACGAAACAGATGCTTGTTAAATGGATGGATGGAAAAGCAGAATCAGACCTATAAAAAGTAAGCTGTTATTTAAGTATTAATGTATTAAGCCACATTAAGTTCTTGACAACCCGAAGCTGATCTTGGAATAAAAGGACACAGCGAGGTAGGCAGAGGGAGAGGCAAGTGAGTTTCATTCCTCAGGATCCTTATAGCTCATCTGGTGCAGCCCCCTAACCAATGCAAGAATTCTCTCTACAACACCTTTAACAGATGCTACCAAGAGAACTCTTCTAGTGATGGGGAGAGCTCACTACCTTTTGATGGACAATTTTAAGTCTTCCCTAGTGTAGTCCAGACATCCCCAATCCTTCCATCCTGCTAAGTCACTTTTATCTTTAATATCTACATAAGGCAGGTCTGGGCTGCCATCCCAACAATCTCATAGATTTCCCAGACACCAATTTAATCCGGGCAGTCCAGGCTAGAGTCTGTTTGCTCACACCTCAGCGCCACATTCACTGCCTTCTCTTACTGGTTACTCCACTCCATCCTCAACCTAATTTCTCTTTTGCCATTCCCCCAAACCCTGGGACACAAAGTCCCTGAGTATGGCAGACTTTTACTGGTTAGTAGGCGCTGAGGGCAATTGTGCATGGAGTAGAAAATAAAATCAAACTGAATGTTAAGGAATACTGCTCTGATATATTGTTCAGCCATTCCCCAGCTCAGCAAATTCCTCACTCAGGGTGCCCCGCCAGGGGCCAGATCTTCTCGCAGCCCTCCTCACCCTTCTCTCTTCTTCCCATAGCTCCCAGGGAACATAAAAATTCCTCTCATCTTATTGGAGAGGAAAAAACTGAGCTCTATTTTTTGTATCTTATCCTCTCTGACCACACTGGAGGCAGCCCACCTTTCACACCCAAAGAGGCTCATTAAGGTTATTTCCCTACATAAAAATACTCTTAAGATGAGTTATGTAATAATAGTAATGTTATGACAATCAACTACTTTAATTTTTTTTCCTGCTACTACTGATACGGAGCTGAAATTTATTCCCTAGTAACCTGTTCCCCCTAACCCTACCTTTGACCTCTGGAACTACAGAATAAATCTAAACTACTTTTCAGCTATTTTAAGTGAGGGTTTCATGTCTTCTCTATATCTTCTCTTTACCAGGTCAAAACTTTCCAATTTTTATAACAATTCTTCATTTTATATAGTTTCCAAACTCTTCACCACTTTTCTTTTTCTTTGACCACTGTTCCTGTAAAAGTGCCCCAGAACTGAACAGAACGGTCCACACAGGGGCTAACACAGTGTCATGAGGAAGACTTTTAGATCTCTCCATCCAAACAATGACATCTGAGATTTCATTGACTTTTTGGTTATAAATGCACATTGTTGGCCCATGCTGAGCACACCGTTAGCTAAAGTTTCTAGGTCTTTTTCATGACTCCCTCATCTGTCTATAGTATACTGTTTCTAACTACAGACCTTGCATTCATCCTTCATAAAACTTTTTTTTATAAGTGAGAGGAGGGGAGATAGACTCCTGCATGTGCCCCTACTGGGATCTACCCAGCAACCTGTTTGGGGCCAATGCTCAAATCAACCCAGCTATTCTCAGTGCCTGAGGCTAATGCTCAAACCAATTGAGCCACTGGCTGCAAGAGGGAAAGAAAGAGAGAAGTGGAAAAGGGAGGGGGGAAAGAAGCAGTTGGTCACTTCTCATGTGTGCCCTGAATGCGGATCAAACCCAGGATGTCCGTATGCTGGGCCAACGCTCTATCCACTGAACCAACTGGCCAGGGCCAAAATTTATCTTTTAAGTCTGAATCCATGACCATAATTTGTTGAGTGTTTTAAATCTTGATTTGATGCAATTATCTAACAAATTACCCATCTCAGACCTGTTTCATCAGCCAATCTTATACAAACATGTTTCCTAGTGAGCCATCCACCTGGGATTTACTCTACATTCTTCTTGGTAAAGCAACATGAGAGGGTGAACATCAAGCTAAACTACTGGAAATCCAGGTTCTAATCCCAGTTTTGTTATTCTTTCTGTCACCTTAAGCATAATGTCTCTGAGACTCGGTCTCACCAACTGTAAAATGGGCTGTTTCCCTGGTAGGGCAATGGTGAAAATAGTGCAAGTACATAAAAAAGACATCTACCTGACTTAAGCTTCACATTTTTACTTTATTTTTTTCTCCTTAGCTCAGCTTCTATCTTTCTCATTCGCTTTTAGAATCAATATTGGTGCAATCCTCTGAACCACCTCACTGACCAGACTCCTAGATCTGATGTGACCACATGCACCTTCCTTATTAATAACTGTATTTTAACTAGTTTTCTCTTTTTAAAATGCAATTTTAAATTAATGTTAAAAGCTCAGATTTTAGCAATAATGTGTGAGAAATGTTCATACACAACTTTCATTTCACAACGAGAGAAACGGGTGGAGACTACTCTGGATTAACCTTCATCTTCAACCTGCTTTCAGACTGTAAAAGCAATTGAGTTCACCAAATCTAGATCTCTGCTGCCACCTAGTGTACATAATTTCTCAGCTTTACGGACGGAAATGTTGAGGAAACTCTGCTCTAAAAACTCTGCTTGGAGCTCCTTTGGCCAATCTCTATTTCAGGATTTTCAACTCTGTCAAAGCCTTTCGGGAGGAAAACAAGGAAGAGCATACCCTCTATTTGTATTGTACAAATGTTTAAGATCTGTTGTATCAGATGTGTATAAAATGTTTACAAAAGGAAAAAGTTCTGATTCCTTTAAGATACAGATTGGCCAGAGCCTTCTAAAGTCACCAAGAACATTAGTTTTTGGGACATCCTCCTGATAGGAAAGAAAATCCGCCTTTTTCAGACACCAGCATCGATCCTTTCTCTATTTCTTCCATTCTTTATTTCTATTAGGGAAAAAAAGGAATAAACAGAGACAGTCTTGGGGGTGCTTGCTCTCCATTAATGATTCTCCCTAAATTAAGAAAATGACAGAAGGAAATAATGTTTGCACTAGCCCCAGTCCTTTTAAACCAGATTTATTCCCCATTTGGACAAAAAGTTGCCAAAATGTCTAGCAGCCTGGGCCAGTTTAAAACCTGCAATCTGCTGAAAGCCCCGCAGATGAGAGAGGGAACTTTCTTGGGTAGCAGTCTAGAACTGTGATGGCAAAAAGTTGAGCTCACTGAGAAAAGATATATCATTTCTATCTAACCATTTTCTCATCCTTTCTATTACATCTTGGCTTAATACAGCAAAATAGAGGTAGTAATTAGAGATTGTTTGAGACTTATACCACTGTAAGAGGAATATTTCTGTGATACTCACGTCTGTCCTTGTCTGTCAGTCCAATCTGAGAGAGTTGATTTATGGGCTCTCCTTCCCTGTGGCAGCACCGGGGCTTCTGCTACCTGGTCTGGGAGGTAATGACCAGTCTCACAGAATTCGTTGTGTATTTTCAAAGTGATGGCAGGTATCACATGTGTCATCTATTCCTGAAAGTTTTAACTGCTTCCCAACCATGAATATTGCTGGAAAATAATTCCAACCACCAAAGGGGGACTAGAGTCAAAAGATTAAAACTGGAGTGAGAAACTAGATATGCTTATTAAACATCAGCCACCTCCTCTGATCAGCAAACCCAGGCTGAGATTAATCCTGCTGCAGCTGTCACCTAAATATCTGACCCTCCCACCCTCCTCTCCATTCCTGTGATTTTAATTAAAGTTCAATGAGTGCTACTGAGGCAGACAGCTGGGCTCCATATCTGATTCCGCTCACCTATAGAAAGCCTTGGTCAATTCACTATCGTTAAAGCAAAGACAAAATTCACTACAGCAACCCACTTGTGAGGCCCTAGTTTCTTTGCCTGCTAGGCAAGGGAGCACACACCCTTGTGGGTGACTCTTGCGGAGGAAGGAGAAGTCACCCACTGGTCTTGATATACATGTTAGGGGCTGACTGTGCTAATTAAGGATTGACTCTTGTGCCCTGGTGAAGAGAACCAGCGTATGTCACTCCAAAATATCCTTCTTTCACAAAACAATTATTTTGAGCTAATGGCAATTAAACAGCCTGGCGTGCAGGAGTCCCGGGTTCGATTTCCGGCCAGGGCACACAGGAGAAGTGCCCATCCGCTTCTCCACCCCTCCCCCTCTCTTTCCTCTCTGTGTCTCTCTTCCCCTCCTGCAGCCAAGGCTCCATTGGAGCAAAGTTGGCCTGGGCACTGAGGACGGCTCCATGGCCTCTGCCTCAGGTGCTAGAATGGCTTTGGTTGCAACAGAGCAATGCTCCATATGGGCAGAGCATCGCCCCCTGGTGGGCATGCCAGGTGGATCCTGGTCAGGCGCATGCAGGAGTCTGTCTGACTGCCTCCCTATTTCCAACTTCAGAAAAATACAAAACAAAACAAAACACCAGCAGCAAACATAGGGAAAGTTCTCTGCCCTCCCCTTATTTGCCTAACTTCAGGACATAAACTTACAAAGGTGTCCTTCTTCTCCTTGACACCAGGAAAGACAAAAGTTAATCACTAGAGACAGCTTTTGACCCTTGTCAGTCTGGAGAGGGCACCAGAGGAATCTACATAACAAACTTTATGAACTAACTTTTACCTACCATTAGATTCTCATATATTTGCCTTCCCAAATATGCTGCCCCTAGAGACTCAAGGTCCCTCTCCTGTGTCTTGTTGTATTTCTAAAAACGTACTGCTCTTTGCTGAAAATCCTGTATATAAAAAGCCTGAGTTCTAAGCCACATCTCTGAGTTACTCATCTCCGGGTTCTCAATGCACAAGTTAATAAACTTCCATTTATTTTCTCCTGTTAATCTGTCCACCTGTTCTCCAGCTTAATCATTTTGTCATTTCAAGAATGCTATATAATGAAAATCATACAGAACGTCACCTTGTGGGACTTTTTTCAATCAGTACAATTCCCACAGAAGTTGTCCAGGTGGTTAGGTATATGCCGAGCTCTGCAGTTTATTTTACTGGTATGAACATTTCACCCCTTTGAGTGAAGTGTGGAAAACTTTCTCTCACTTGGTCCCTTTACCTTCTCCACTTTTAAATATAATTTTCTGAGTACCAAATGCTGTTATAATTTGTACTTCAATCATCAAATATAGTATGACATATATAACTCATGAGGATGATTATTATCTGTACCCATATTTCTGCTCTTTCCATTTTTGTTCTTTCCTGATGTTCCAACATCCCTTCTTTTATCGTTCATTTCTGTTTAAAGAACTTCCTTTAGCCGTTCTTCTAGGGTAAGTCTTCTTAGTAACAAAATTCCTTTCATTTCCTGAAGGATAATTTTGCCAGATACATAATTCTAGGTTGACAGTTTCCTTTCAACTTTTGAAAAATGTCCACTTCTTTCAAATCTCCACAGTTTAAGGTGAAGAACTCATTGTCATTTGAGTTGGTGCATTCAAGACATTGTCTTTGCCTTTAGTTTTCAGAAGTTTAATTATGATGTGTCTTGATATGGATTTCTTTGGGTTTACCCTATTTTAATAAATTAATGTTTTAAATTATCAAATAAATCTGAACTGGTTGAATTGGTAGATTTATGCTTTTCACTAAATTTGGGGAGTTTCTGGCCATTATTTCTTTGAATGCTCTCTTCAGTCCCCTTCTGGAACTCTGATGGTACAAATGTTGTGTATTCTGTTATTGTCCCTAAGGTTCTGATCTCTCTCTCTCTCTTTTTCCCCAGTTGATTTTTTCTGTTCTGATTGGGTAAATTCTGTCCTTAATTTCATTGATTCTATTCCCTGTCATTTCCACTCTACTCTTGACTTCATCTAGCAAGTTTTAAAATTTGTTATTTTCAGTTCTATATTTTGCATTTGGTTATTTTTTATAGCTTGTTTCTTTGCTGAGATTTTCTATTTTTCATTTGTTTCAAGTGAGTTTGTAACTGGTTGTGGAAGCTTTTTTATGAAGACTGCTTTAAAATCCTTGTCAGGTAACTCTAACATCTATTCATCTCAGTGTTAGCAACAGTTAATTGTTTTTCTCATTCAGGTTGTGATCATCTTGGTTCCTGGTTTAAAAGGTGATTTTCAATTGTATCCTCAACATTTTAGCTATTATGTTAGAACACTCTGGGCCCTATTTAAATCTTGTGTTTCAGCAGGCTTAACTTTGATAAGTGGGCCTATTTTTGTGGGCTGGGGTTCCAATGACAATTTAATTTTCAGAGCTTTTGTAGTGTTACTCTGGTACCTTATTTTATCTAGTGCCACTGGGGCTTCCACTGGTTCTATTGCTGCTGCCTGAAGGGGCCACAGGAGTTTTGCAGGCCAGCTGCTTGGTGTCTCCAGGCACATGGGGACAAAGGAGCTTTCTGAGTCAGGGACCGGCTCTGATGCGAGTTGACTCACACAACTTGGCTGGATCTCAAGGTTATTATTGATACAATGAATGAGAATCCAATCTCTGCCCTAGTCAGATAGCTCAGTTGGTTGGACAGTAGTTATGATACACCAAGGTTGTGGGTTCAATCCCCGGTCAGGGCACATATGGGGGCCAACTAGTTAATGTATAAGTAAGCGGAGCAACAAAATTAATGTTTCTCTCTCTAAAATAATCAACAAATAAATACCAAAAAAAGAACACCGAATACCCCAATATAAAAAATGTACATACTGTATGGTTACACTACAAAACATTCTTTTTTTTTTTCTTTTTTTTTTTTCATTTTTCTGAAGCTGGAAACAGGGAGAGACAGTCAGACAGACTCCCGCATGCGCCCGACCGGGATCCACCCGGCACGCTCTGCCCACCAGGGGGCGATGCTCTGCCCCTCCGGGGCGTCGCCATGTTGGCGACCAGAGCCACTCTAGCGCCTGAGGCAGAGGCCACAGAGCCATCCCCAGCGCCCGGGCCATCTTTGCTCCAATGGAGCCTTGGCTGCGGGAGGGGAAGAGAGAGACAGAGAGGAAAGCGCGGCGGAGGGGTGGAGAAGCAAATGGGCGCTTCTCCTGTGTGCCCTGGCCGGGAATCGAACCCGGGTCCTCCGCACGCTAGGCCGACGCTCTACCGCTGAGCCAACCGGCCAGGGCCAAAACATTCTTGAAGTGACACAATCATAGATCTAGAAAGCATAGTAGTTGCCAGGAGTGGGGGCTATAACACAGCATCACATGGGATCCTTGTTCTGTACCTTTTTTTAAAAAAAATTTATTAAAAGTCTATATCTATCACCATTTTCCCCCTCCCCCCGCATGTCCTTCCCACCCCAGGGAATCACCACACTGTCGTCTGTGTCCACGAGTTCTTGCTCTGTGTCTTGATGGTGGTGGATTCACAAATCTACACACACACACAACCAAGTACATGGAAAACGGGTGAATAAGGTCAATGGAAGTACCCAAGTCAACTTCCTGGTTATAATATTTACTTCAATTATGCAAGATGTTACCATAGGGAGAAAGTGGGTGAAGAGTATACAGTGCCACTCTTATTATTTCTCACAACTGAATGTAAATCTATCATATAATGACCTAAACATTAAAAGTGAGCAGGAACAAATTCTGGCCCAATAAATGGTGGTGCAGAGAAAGCTCCCTGTGCTTTTTAACTTAGCTGCTCTCACTCTGGGTAGTAGCCCCAAGGCACAACATACATCTTTATTATATGCGGCTTAAGTGTCTGTTTGTCGCTGATAGCTTATTGGTTGCTTGCGTAACTGTACTAGCCAATGGGGTGAAGTTGCCACGGCATTCAAATAGTCCCACCTTCTGGCATGCCACCTCACAAATTGAGGTTAAAGATTGGAGCAATTATTATGCTGTTAAGAAATCTTAACACCAGAAGGGGTCTTTGCAATGGTACAAGACTAGAGGTTCTCCAATTGAAAAATAATGTCATAATAGCTAAGTCTTTGACTGGCTCCTCTAAAGGTGAAATACATGTCGTTCCAAGAATTGATTTGGCTCCATCTCAAACAGGGTTGCCGTTTCAATTGAGACGTAGACAATTTCCTGTAAAACTTGCCTTTTCTATGACCATCAATAAGTCTCAGGGCCAAATGCTTAAGCGTGTTGGCATTTTTTTACCTGAGCCTGCATTTGGACATGGTCAACTTTATGTTGCCTGTTCAAGAGTTTGTGAAAGAATGGATGTAAAATTAAAAATAATTGATGGTCCTCTGCAAGGTGGGCTTAAAAATGATGGAAAGATCTACACAAGAAATGTTGTGTACAAAGAGATCTTTGACATGTGAATTAACGTTTTATTATTTAAATCACCTTTATTTATTGGCTCTTAAGAAATGTACCGCTAGTGGTTTCCTTCATTGCACTCTACTTTAAGCAATTAAGCAAGTAGAAGGGGGAAACCCCGTGGAGCAGTAAGCAAAGGGGTGTCCTCTCTGCCTGCCCTGGGTAATTAAGTTTGAATTAGCAGACACCTTTGCACAAATCATTTTAATTACAATTTATAATATCTAGAACAGCGGTCATTTTGTATGACCGCTGGGCTTTCTAGTTCTTCATAAGGAGATGATTTTCATCTTTTTGCCTGTGTGTCTGCATTTTTCTGATTTGTGAAAATAAAATGAAAATCTAGAAAATCATATGAGGACAGGGTGAAGAGGACAAAATAGTAATGAAATTTAAAATGTTTCTATACTTAAAAAAGTAAAGATTATAAACATCTCTTAAAAATGTGTTGGTTAGGCCCTGGCCGTTTGGCTCAGTGGTAGAGTGTCGGCCTGGCGTGCGGAAGTCCAGGGTTCGATTCCCGGCCAGGGCACACAGGAGAGGCGCCCATCTGCTTCTCCACCCCTCCCCCTCTCCTTCCTCTCTGTCTCTCTCTTCCCCTCCCGCAGCCAAGGCTCCACTGGAGCAAAAAGATGGCCCGGGCGCTGGGGATGGCTCCTTGGCCTCTGCCCCAGGTGCTGGAGTGGCTCTGGTTGCAACAGAGCCATGCCCCGGATGGGCAGAGCATCACCCCCTGGTGGGCGTGCCAGGTGGATCCTGGTCGGGCGCATGCGGGAGTCTGTCTGACTGTCTCCCCGTTTCCAGCTTCAGAAAAATACAAAACAAACGAACAAACAAAAATGTGTTGGTTAGAGCATCATCCCAAAGCACAGAGGTGGCCAGTTTGATTACCAGTTGGGACACATGCAAGAACAAATTGATGTTCCTCTCTTTCTCCCTCTCTCACTAAAATCAATAAAAGAAAAAAAATTTTAATGCATAGGTCAAATAGACTCACCTGTGAGTTGAGACATTACTTTCTTTCTCTGTGCCTTCCTTCCTTCTGTGCAGTGAAGGGCTGAAGGGGTGGCAGTGATGGGGGGTACTGTATTTTAACAGCCCCAGGGAGTTGGAGGGGCTCCAGCAAGTGTGGGTAGATCCTCCTGGCCTAAGTAAGCAAGGAATGGTTAGGAAGGAGTCAGGAACCCAACAGTGGCTTAGAGCCCAGGAAAAGACCCCTTCAGGGGCTCCTTGCCCCCAAAACAGCCTCATTTCAACTGGCTGTTAACAACCCTCAACTGTATCAGATGCAAAACAGCACACTGGCAAGGTGGAGACGGAGCCTGGGAGTCCGTGGACAAGAGAAAAGCAAGTGAGGCCTCCCAGATGTGAGGCCAGCAAGCAGGTCTGCCCTCACGGTTGATGTGTGGGTGAGGGGCAGCAGGGAAAGGCGTGCTCAGGGCAGCCATCAGCTACTCCTTGTGCAGCCTCGAACCCAGGGCTGTGCTCAGGCTTGCTGATGTTACTCCTGAGAGATCTTTAGGCTCTTTTACCCTCCCCTCCATTCCCACTGTTGCTGTTTTAATTGAGGCACAGAAATACACTGCTAACCAGTGTCCCTTTACACAGTTTCTGCACCTCTAATCTGCAGATACATTAAAACCTGACCTGTCATTCTCCCATTTAACACTCTTCAACAGCTCCTTATCAGCTTTTTCTCAAGTGAGATCCTCAAACCACTGGTCTTCCCAAGTGTTCTGCACAAGCCAAGCCTTCTAGTGGAAATAGATAAAATAATTTGATGTATTTTTTCCCTCAAATTTGACATAATATTAATTATAATTATAACAAACATCTCATTTCTGTATTAGCAAGTTCTTAATCACATCCTCAAAGATTGCACATGGGATATAAAGATCACATTGGCCATTTCATCAAATGAGTATGTTGTCTATTAAGTTGGCATTTTCATTATTACTAGAGTGCAGTATATATCTCCAGTTCACAAAAATGGATCAAGAACCTGACCAGGCAGTGGTACAGTGGATAGAGTAACGAACTGGGATGCAGAGGACCCGGGTTCGAGACCCCAAGGTCGCCAGCTTGAGCACGGGCTCATCTGGTTTGAGAAAAGCTCATTAGCTTGGACCCAAGGTCACTGGCTTGAGCAAGGGGTTACTCGGTCTGCTGAAGGCCCACAGTCAAGGCACATATGAGAAAGCAATCAGTGAACAACTAAGGTGTTGCAATGAAAAACTGATGATCGATGCTTCTCATCTCTCTGTTCCTATCTGTCTGTCCCTGTCTATCCTTCTCTCTGACTCTCTGTCTCTGTAAAAAAAAAAAAAAAAAAAAAAAAGGATCAAGAGCTTTCAAAGGTGAATTGAAAAATAAAAATAATGGTCAAAGTAGTAACCAACACTTGGAAAGCAGCCTAAAGGTAAATAAGGACCCAAACTTAGGAGGAAACATAGATTTTGGCTCTGTGTGTGGAGACAACTGAATCTGTCAGTATTTCATGTGGCACCTGTAGCTGAAAAGAAGATTCTGAGTAGGAGGTGTGATGATAAACAGCTGAAATCAGGTGTTACTGGACTGGTATCCACTTGCACCTACTCACCAGTGTGTAATTTACAAAATTTCACCAAATTGTATCATTTATATAATACATGGCCTCTCTGAAAACCAATCAAGTGCTTTTAGGATCAAGTGCAAAATAATAGCAGTACAAAACAGTTTAAAGATGAAGAAGAAACAGTATTTGATGTTGATGTTATTAGTTCTTAAGAATGAACTGTGTTGTAAGTGGCTGGGTTGATGAGTATTTAAGTCTTCCCACAACCTGATGATTTTCTTTATTTGTCAGAAAAAGGAACAGGTGACATTATTGCTGGACATACCTTTGAAAGCACAAATGCTGCAACAGAAAAAAAGGGGGCTGAGAATATAATTACTGTTCTTTCAGCAGTAGTATATTTTTGAAGAATATGCTCATTTTTTACCTATTTGACTAAATGCTGAATGAGTTTTTTTTTTTGGGGGGGGGAATCTCTCCATAATTTATTATCCAGGTTTAAATAAAAAACATCTAGAATATTATCTTATCAAAATAACAAGAATATCAAGAGACTGTAGACAGGAACACTGATTAGTGTTCAATAACCACCAAACACCCGTTTGTATTCTCAATTGACTTATAATAATTAGTTTGGGATTTTCCTATTTGACAGAAAAGAGAGTAAACATTAAAATAGACTAGACATGGAATCTCACCTACCCTTTGTGTTATACATCACCAAGTCAAATATAAAGAAACCAGTAAAAGATATGGTCTTTGATGATGACTGATATGATTAATGGAAACACTCCTATTAGCGATTTAAAAGAAAATTAAAATTGGTGCTAATTGTGCAGAATATTCATTATACAGTTGGTAGATAACAAAATACTGAGGACACCTGGCTTATAGGTAAAGCTGAGACTCCTTGGCACACCGTTCAGGACCCACTCCTGCCCTATGCTCAATTTTTAGCCCCAGCCAAAGCTCCACCAGTAAGAAACCCGGTTCAGTGGCCCCAAGTGTCATGCTTACTTGTCCACCCTGGCTTAGCTTTTCCCATCTGCCTTCCCACTCTCCCCCACCTGAAGAACACGCACCCCTAAACTTACCCGAACCTCCTCAATACAATCTCCCCCCCCCCAGGGGAGTGAGTCCTTCCTTCCCTGGGAGGCCAACAGACACGGCAGCATAAGCACACTCACATCCACCCTGAAATCCCTACAGGAGTTGGTGCTCCAGCAGGGCAGAGACCATGTTTTCCATATTCACTTTCGTCCAAGTGCTCACCTCACCTTAAATACTCGATGAATTAAACGAGCCCTTCTTAGATTTAAGGAAAAATATCAAATCCATGATATTGCAGTGAAAGAAATGTGCCAGTACTGTGGAATGGCAACAGGACAGGTGTATTCTGATTCTGATAAGGACGGTAAGTTGCAAGGACAATGAGGAAACTCAGGCGTGTGTTTTCTCCCCTGGGATCTGTCCTTTGAGTACATGCGTCTAGGACCCTGCTGCCAGCTCCACTCCGAAGAAGGTATGAAACGGTAAGCCTCAAAGTAGAAGGTGTTATTTATAACCCTGTTTCCTGAACTGTCTTCCCCCTGCTAGCAAAATCAATCTCCTAAGAAACTGTTCTGTTGCACAGATCCCAGAGCGCTCCCCCACCCTTTTAGCATCAGTCTTCTGACAGAATGAACCACTCCCGTCCTTCCTTCAAGCTCCCGCTGCATTAAGCCACTGAAAAGGAACCAGCTTTCTCCTAAATCCTGCCGGCCACCCAGGGGATCACTGGATAAGGACAGGAGCTCCCAGCATGTGATCTCGGCATCTTCAGACTGACTGTGTTTTTTATACTAGATGAAATACAAAAAAGAAAAGAAATTACAGCAACACTGATTCTATCTATGAGGCAACACCAAGGAAAGCATTACACCTTACACTTGTGTTTTATGGGGGTTTGGGGACAAGGAAATAAAGCCAAGCCGGAGGCTACCCAGAAGGCTCACCTCTCCCCTCATTCTTCTCCGGTCACCTAAGCAACTTTCTGTTTCTGGAGGCTGCTAGCCCCATTTTCTTTGCCAAGCTCAAGGGTACTTTGGAATACAGCTTGTATAATTTCTTTTTAGAATAAACAAAAAAAGGACTTAGATGATTATAAAAATCTATTCTGAGATAGAGAGGATATTGAAAATGACCAGCATCCAGACCATCATGTTTCTAATAGTGGATATTTTTAAAATATTAAACTTTTGTTCTGGAAACTCAGAACTTCAACAGGAATATATGTATGGAAAGAAAACTTTATGTAATAATGTTTTGGTTTTTTTTTGTATTTTTCTGAAGTTGGAAACGGGGAGGCAGTCAGACAGACTCCCGCATGTGCCCAACTGGGATCCACCAGGCATGCCCACCAGGGGGCGATGCTCTGCCCATCTGGGGTGTCACTCTGTTGCAACCAGGGCCATTCTAGTGCCTGAGGCAGAGGCCATGGAGTTTAGAAGACGAAGTTCCTGTAACAATAAACTAAGACAATAAACACATCTAATTCTTGATAGGAAGAGACAGGTACAGATTTTTACATGAGCTGGAACATTGGAGAACAGGCAATTGTGTGATTTCACTGAGGAACACAAAAGACCCTTTACTTCAGTGAAATCAGTCAACCTATTTCGTGATCATCCAACAGCAGTGTCCACACAAATAAGTAAAAGGCAAAGCGTGAACAAATTCATGTTTCCCTGGCTGCCTCCTTTATCAGCTGCCCACGCCCCGCCATGCGCCTGCTGGACCTCATTATTCAGCTTACTCTAGGCAGACACTGGCCCCTGACCTCAGATAAGAGCCCAGGGTTATGTTCCTGCTCTCACTGCATAGAACCTAGGCTTTTCTAATGTTATATTGTTTTGTGCCCAGTAACACCAGGGACTCAGTACAGACATCATCCAAAGCGGTGCCTTAAAAATGTTTTGAGCCTGACCAGAGTGGGTGCAGTGGATAGAACACTGATCTAGGACACTGACATCCCGAGCTGGAAACCCCGAGGTTGCTGGCTTGAATGAGGGCTCATCCAACTGCAACTACAATATGATGCTTCTAATCTCTCTCCCTTCCTGTCTCTCTCTCTCTCTCTCTTTCTTTCTCTCTCGCTAAAAAACCCTAAAAACAAAACAAAAGTTTTGACCACAAACATCAATAAGAAATGAACTCACACTGTGATTCACTACACATACATGTAACTGTGCACGCATACTTGTAAACAAGTTACACGGAACAGTATTCACCCTGACTGTGCACGGGAATTCTGACCCTTTTTCTTCCACTCTGTTTCACTTTATTTTTTAATATTTTATTTATTTACTTTAGATAGGAGAGAAAGAGAGAAAGAAAGGGCAGGGGCAGGGAGGAGTGGGAAGCATCAACTTGTAGTAGTTGCTTCTCAGGTATGTGCCTTGATGAGGCAAGCCCAGGGTTTGAACTAGCGACCTCAGCGTTCAAGATCGACGCCCTTATCCACTGAGCCACCACAGGCCAGGCTCTATTCATTTTTTTAAATGCTCGCTTTTATGCCCTAAATTGACTTCACAATCCATTAGTGAGTCCAGACCCGCAGTTTGAAATACAATGACGTACAACACATTGTGAGGCACGTAACTATATTTAAGTTCGTCAATTTGAAATGGTAAAATTCTAAGAAACAAATATAAATTTCAGTAGCAATAGCAAAAAGATTTCTTTTTCCTGGAACACACAAAATGAGAAATGTTGAAAATGATTCTGAAGATTTGGTGGATATCTGAGTGATGACCAGGGGGAGCACAGATACACATGGGGTATCTGTGTGTGTCAGAGGCCCATACGCGGAGTGAGGGAACTTACCAGAGCTCAGCCAACCTGCACAGCGGCAATGGGGACTGTGACATCAACGCTGTCATGCTACCTCATATTCCTTTCGCTGAAAGAAATGATTAAAAGACTCTTGGGGTTGGGAAGAACTGTAATGTCAAAGTCTATTTTCTCCTGCCAGATAACAAGTCAATCAGCATTTCCTTCGAAAATCTGAGCACTGACTTTGTCCCTATCCAAGAGTTAACTTTAATTAGAAGTAGGTTTAAAAAAAAAAGACTCACTAAATCATTGCTGTTTCCTTTGTCTTTTTAAAAAAACAATTATTAGAATTTTATTGGCCAAGGGAGAACAACTGGAAGAGAAATAACGAACAAAAAATACATCTTAAGAATCCTTAAGTACATCAACTATTTATAATTTAAGTTTCATATTTTAAAAGACCACTATCCATCAATTCATGAAATGGACCAACTTGTGTCACAGGCCCACTTGTCAACTAAATTAATGTCCACTGTCCTTTGGCTCAGAAGACTGTCCTTTGCATCTGACGATGGTTTCTGTAATAGCATCAGGAAGGATGCTGTTCTGTCGTTCAAGGTTAACCCCTTAAAAGTTAACACAGCTCTGGAGGCAGGTGCTTTTTTCCAAGAAAACTTCCACTTGGCTACACAGCTCTGCACACCTGCCCTCATCCACCTCCAGTGATATCATCACACCAACCGCCAAACTGCAGGGAGGGCCAAGGCTCACGCAGCTGCTGCTGTGCAGTCTGTGCGGGGACATCCTCAGTCTGGGGAGGAACGGGCTCTGCAGCCTCTCCCCGGCAGGCAGTGTTGCCCGGCACTTGTGGGGTCCTCTGGGATCTCTGACGATTCCCATGGTCTGTACGTTCAGAAAGTACTCTCGAGCAAGCAGTGACACCCACACCCGGTGGGGCACACCTCCTGGGTCCGAAACCACTCCATCATGTGGCTGGTGTGTCCCCCATGCCCGCAGGTCAGGCAGAAATTGGACGATCCTCGAACTGCCACGTGACAGATGGCACACTGGAACGTGAAGCCTTTGCAGAGGGTGCACTGCGTGCCTCGGACCTCGCTCCGGCAGTGGCTGCAGTACACGCCAAACTCTGAAAACGTCGGAGACAGCCAAACAAGAGACATCATGAGTGTGGTTCTGCAGAAGCAAACTGGGCACTGTGAGCTAAGGGAGATGAACACATCTTAGGGCTCTGTAGGATCCTATTATACCAATGGTTTTCAATTTTCTTTTTTTAAACAGCAGAACCCCTTCTTTTACCATCTCAGTGAGCATTATAAAGAGGAGCTGCTGTCACTGCCATGGCCAGGTGTGGGCAGGGGGTACGGCAGGCGCCGGCTCTCATAGGTCCTGGTCAAACCCTCAGCACCTGCAACAGTGGTGGCTGCCGCGTCTCACTCCTCTTCCCACCCCCAACAGCAGCAGGGCCCGACACACAGAAGTGATAAACAAATGTGCTGAGAGAACTGAAGGGCTCAGTAAATACTCAGGTGATGGCTGACTGGTCTTATGATCAGCAGCAGGTCAGGACACTGCAGTGCTGCCCGGCTGTGTCACCACCCCACTGCTGAGGGGATGTCAGGACTGCTCTGCTATGACTCGTCCCCAGTCTCCTGGAAGAGACCCAAGCGCTAATCCCACCATCCACCCATCCCAGTCTGCCTGAGCCAGGACCCTGAGTCCAGACGGCCTGTGTTCACTGCCCCTGTGCCTGCTCAGTCCCTGCTGGTCTGGAGAGCCTTCCTCCTCCCTGCCGGGCCTTCCACTGGGCCACCTCCAGCGCACCAACCTTCCCACGTGCTCTACAGACTCTTCTCAGAAGGAGTGGGGGAGGGAGACTGCTGCCCCCATACTGTCTGTCACCTTTCCTCCTGAGGCCAATGCCATCTGGCTTCTCCAGCCTCCCCTCTTTTTCTTGTCTGTCATCTACTGACAGTCTGGACACACATCCAAACACTGAAGACGCTGCTCTCGGGTCCCAATCTCTCCACCCCAATTTTTGGCATGATCCTTAGTGTCTTCAAAATCCACGCCACCAACCCTCCGCATACCTGACCTCTCAGGACACTGTCCTCTCCTCTCCCATCTACCACCTCCACTTTCCCTTGCGTCCCACCAGCTCCCTCAGCTGCAGTTTCCCCTTAGGTCAGTCTGAATTACATGGCCCAACTTCATAATCACTTTTTGGCAAATATTCTCAACTCCTTTGTCCTTCTCTCCTTCCACAGTACAGCCTCGAATCTGGCTGACCCCCAGCCCTGCCCAGGCCGTGTCTGCCCCTGAGCGGCCCTGGGAGAAGGCCCACTGTCGTGAGTCTCACAGCGCCGGGCAGCGGTCTGACTCTGCTTCTCTTCCACTCCCCAGACAGCTACTTCGTACCTCGGCCACCTCCCAAAAATGCTTCCCTCACGCCTTTGCTCTCCTCTTTCACCTGACGGCCTCTTCTCTCACTTCCCTGAGAAAACAAAACCCTTCCGAGAGAGGCCCCTTCAGCCCTCTGTCACCAAACCTTCAAGACTCCCTAGGTTCGTTCTCTTGTCCTACTTCTTATAACAGAGGAAGGGTCCTTTCTTCTATCACAGATAGTTCCTCTGCTTCCTGACAATTGGCAGGCATTTAAAAAGTACCAATAAATACTTTTTAAATATACAGTAACTTCAGGAAAATTTTTATGGCAGTTCTATTTAAAACAAATCGTGAGCCAAATTAGAGTGGTTTGATAATTTTGGTTTAAAAAATAGTTATGCCATCTCTTTATAAGCAGAACTTTCTCTCTATATATACTTTATAATTTTTTTATTTATTGAGTTGAAAGAGAGAAACATCAATCTATTACTGTATGTGCCCTGACCAAGGACTGAACCTACAACCTTTGTGTATTGTGACGATGCTCCAATCAACTGAGCTATCCGGCCAGGGCAGCTGAACTTTTTATATTGTGCAAGACTTCAGTTTATATTCTCATGAAAAGCCTAATTAGTTTAAATTTTTTACCTTTCTTTCTTGGTTTTGTTTGATAAGAGTCAACATTTAAAATTATGAAGATATAAAAACTGTGTATTCAAGCAAATGGAATTACAATAACAATAATTTAAAAGGGTTGTTCTTCGGCACTTGACATAACTGTAAATGTAAACTTAATTATTTTCTATCTCTATCTGAGTAAAATCATCAAGATGTCAGTTCGCTGAAAAGTACAACCTTTCATTAGTAATTGTGTTTCTCTCTAGTGTGTCAGCTTAAACATAACTTCTAACATCCTTATTAACTTTAAGACCTTGAACTAATATTTCACTTAGTTAATTAATGAATAATCTTTGGGGGAATAAACACTTTCTAAGTGGATATAAATTCACAAAGGTAGAAAATTTAAAAACACTAAGTCACTGAGCATAATTGTAATATTTGTATCTTGCCTCTTAGTGTTACATGTAACGGAATGGCCACTAGCCAACAGCTGAGAAGGGTGTGTGGACTTTGGGCCATGCCACTGTACATGTTAACCTTCTCCAGTTTAGGAGACACAAAGGGTCATGGAGAGTACTCAAAAATCACAAAGCGCCCTGCTGGTTGGCTCAGTGGTGGAGCGTTGGCCTGGCGTGCAAGGGGTCCCGGGTTCGATTCCCGGCCAGGGCACACAGGAGAAGCGCCCATCTGCTTCTCCACCCCTCCCCCTCTCCTTCCTCTCTGTCTCTCTCTTCCCCTCCCGCAGCCGAGGCTCCATTGGAGCAAAGATGGCCCGGGCGCTGGGGATGGCTCCTTGGCCTCTGCCCCAGGCGCTAGAGTGGCCCTGGTGGGCAGAGCGTCGCCCCCCGGTGGGCGTGCCGGGTGGATCCCGGGCGGACGCATGCGGAGTCTGTCTGACTGTCTCTCCCTGTTTCCAGCTTCGGAAAAATACAAAAAATACAAAAAAAAAAAAAAATCACAAAGCTGTCATGGTATCTTTAAAAGCACACTGACGACCTGTGGTGGCGCAGTGGATAAAGCGTTGACCTGGAAATGCTGAGGTCGCCGGTTCGAAACCCTGGGCTTGCCTGGTCAAGGCACATATGGGAGTTGATACTTCCAGCTCCTCCCCCTTCTCTCTCTCTCTCTCTCTCTCTCTCTCTCTCTCTCTCCCCCTCTCTCTCCTCTCTAAAAAATGAATAAATAAATAAATTAAAAAAAATTAAAAAAAAAAAAAGCTTCTTTCTCTTAGCATAACATTTAAAAAAAAAAAAAAAAAGCACACTGACGAGCTTGAGGATCTGAGGGAAGAAGGCATAAAACCACAGGTACAGGTGAAACAGATCACCCTAGGCTCATAACAGACAGAACTAGAGGGCAGTAAAAACGTTCTGGCACAGAGAACAAGCACAGGATGGTTCCTGAGGCCTTAGGAAACCTCCAGGAGGAAGCCAACTCCAAAGGTTTAGTGTCATGTAATTCCATTTTGTTAATTATACAGAAGAGTTGTGTGTATTCAAAAAGGGGAAAGATTTATACGATATGAAGAGAAACAAAAGTATGTGTGTGTATTCATTAACATCGCCTGTTATACAAATGTAAATAAAACCACCTAAATAAACAAGACAATTAATTAATCAATCCCCTGCTCAGCCATCACAACTGAGCCACATACCACAATGGAGAAACAAGGACAAAAATCACCTGATTTCCAGAGAGTTTGAGAATACTGTCTAGCATTATCCCCTCAAGATAAATGAAGATTTGGATCCTTTCTATAAGTATTTAACCTCCTAAATGAAAACAACTTTGCCCCTCAAATTTGCTGCCTATACAAGATGACCCTACAGATGTGATAACCACGAGAGGAAATTGCCAGCTTCCCATCCCAAGGAGACCAAAAGGACGCTGGTGACCTTGTCTTTTCCTTCAATAAGTGCTATTTCCTGTGTTTGGGCAGTCCGACTCTTCCAAAGAGTAAAAACTTTAAGGATGAAATATTTTTCTTAACGCTTTTATCTGCGAATCTATCTTTCACAGACCCCTCCCCATTTCTGAAATCTTATAATAATGTTTGTTATAGTATTAGGGCATATTATTCATTTCTGAATAACATTTAAGTCTCCACAAGCTTATGTTTCATCCCTCTGACTGGGTTATAGGCACCCATTCCCCAAAAACCTGCCTCCTAGTTCTCTGTACAGCCCACAGAACGCAGCATGATGCTTTATAATAGCAGATGCCACTAAGAGTTTAGCTGATTGATGCATCAGTTACATATCTCTGTGATTCATATATTTTCCTGAAAACTAATTTTAAAAGACAAAATTTCTCTGGGCCATCATTAATCTCTCCCTGATATACTTTCATGCATTTGGATGCTCTGAAAAATATACTGCCTACATAGCCATTTCTTCAAGTACACACACCAGAATAATCCATGTTAAAATAATCCCTGCTATTCAATACTACATCTATGTATTACTCTTTTTTCACTTGTTTTTAAGTTGAAACTATATACATTTGTACAACATTAAGAGTCAAATATTCTGTCTATGGCCATACCACCCTGAACGCGCCCGATCTCGTCTGATCTCAGAAGCTAAGCAGGGTCGGGCCTGGTTAGTACTTGGATGGGAAAAAAAAGAGTCAATTATTCTATACTGTTGTCTTACCAGAAAAAGCATTCCCTTCTACCCCCATCACCCCCAAGGAAAATCCTTCCAACCCATTTAACTGTTTCTTTTGTTTTTACCTCCTTACCTTTGAACAGTATGTGTATAAAGCTATTTAACTTTCATGTTTAAGCATTATCTACTGACTTTCCGCAGTGGAAGCTCTCTCACTCCCCAACCACACACATACACCGCCTGTTCCTCATCTTCCCCAGACAGTTCTATCACCATGCGGTTGGATCATTATTCTGTTTTTGCATTATTCATCTAGGTAAACATCAGTCAAGCCACATACCATGACAACATTTCCTTTCTTGCACATTTTGTTTTTCAAAAACTGTCTTGTTTTATTCATTTGCTTAGTTTGCTATTATGTACTTATCAATAATTCATCTCTAAACTCTCCCTTAAATATCTGATCTTCTATAAATACACTGAACACTGAACTACACTAGATATTTTTTCACTTTTCTTGGCGACAACACCCCGGAAGCTCCAACCTGGACGGGTCTACCTCCAGGTCTGCCATGTAGATTTCCCTTCTCTGCATTCCGACTCCCTGGTCTCTTGGATTGAATCTATTCCTCCTCCTTTAATAGGCTGAGCATTCACCTTCACACTGATGGATAATTTAGGTGCAGAATCTTAGGTTAGAAATCATTTTGTTGAGAATTCTGAAGGTACTGCTGCATTGTGGCCTAGTTTCCAGTACCTAGTTCACTGCCCCCGAGAAGTGTCACTTGTATGTCACCTGTTCTCTCTCTCTGGAAGCTCCCGGGGTCTCCTCTTTATTCTCTGCCTTTCTTCGTTCATTATGCCGGGTACTTGGCATAACGGGGTAGAGCAAGGGTAGGAACTCGCTCTGAACACTAGCAGCAGGGACCTGGGACCCTACAGAGGCCATCAGACGATACTACAGCTTTTAGCCTCACCTCTGTGCCACTTCCAGACGTACCGGGCACCACGAATTCCTGAGCCATGTGGAGGTCCTGCCATGAATCTTACTGCGTCTCTGCTGCCAGTATGAGGTTCAGCTTTCTCGGGCTCTATAAACTCAACTACCACTAACCTTCTAACCTCCCAGGCCCCAAGTTCTAGTGCCAACATTACTTCTCCTTGCATGGTTATGCCTTTTCATAAAAGCTCTACATAGACACTTTAAGGAGAGAAGAAACTGATGTGTGTGCAGTCCACTCTCTCTGGCAGTCTTCCATTTCCCCCTGTAAAATACATCTCTCTCTCAGCTTCTTTCACATCACAGTCTTGCTCACTGGTGTCTCATTCTATGTCCCTGTTCTTCCTTCAAGACTCAAACTCCAAGTACTAGTTTCCTTTCAAGACCCAGAGAGGGTGGGCCCGCTTATTTGCTCTCCCACACTCTTCCCCCGACCCCTAGCTCCCAGGTAAACGCACCCATTCTCACAGCTTGAACACCATTTCTACACTGAAGATTCCCAAATACCCAATTCTAGCTCCGAGCTCTTCTTTAAGCTCTAGACTCACATCCCACTTCCTCCATGACTTCTACAGTCTGATCTCTCACACGCCATCTCTGACTGCCCCAAACCAAGTCTCAATTATCTTCCAGTCTTTTCTGTCTTAGAATAAGGCACCACTATCTACCCAGCTGCTTAAGTTGAACACCTAGGAGTCATCCAAGCTTTGTCTCTTTTCCTCCATCCCACATCCAATTTGTCACAATGAGTCTCCCTCTAACATTTATTTTCAATTCCTCCATCTCTCCCCACTGCCACTGACCTCCCCTTGCCCAGGCCGTCAGTCTCTCTTTGACCACTGACAGCCTTCAAAGAGCCCTCCCATCTCTGTCTCTGCTCCACCAACCCTTTCGTCCTGTAACAGCCAACATGATCCTCTTATAATGCAAACAAGAGCAAGTAACTTACTTCTTAATGCCCTTTGAAGCTTACCATTGGACTTAGAATACAATCCAAATTCTTCATGTATAAGTTCATAGTTCTGCCACTCATCTTATTTTGTATGTAAATATAATATAGATTATAATACAGTGGTACCTTGAGATACGAACAGACCAACGTACGAATTTTTTTTTAAGATAAGAGCTGTGACTCAGTTTGTATTTTTGTTCGAGATTCGAGCGAAATTCCGAGATACAAGTCGTGATTTGGGAAGCTGCTGCTAACTGGCGCACGGGTCCAGTATCGGCAGTTTGATATATGAGTTGACTGACTTACGAGCTCGGTTACAGAACGAATTAAATTCGTATCTCAAGGTACCACTGTATTATCAAATTATCTTATCTATTTGAATTTTTTTTTTTTTGTATTTTTCTGAGGCTGGAAACGGGGAGAGACAGTCAGACAGACTCCCGCATGTGCCCAACCAGGATCCACCTGGCACGCCCACCAGGGGCGACACTCTGGCCACCAGGGGGCGATGCTCTGCCCCTCTGGGGTGTCGCTCTGTTGCAACCAGAGCCACTCTAGCGCCTGGGGCAGAGGCCAAGAAGCCATCCCCAGCGCCCGGGCCATCCTTGCTCCAATGGAGCCTCAGCTGCAGGAGGGGAAGAGAGAGACAGAGAGGAAGGAGAGGGGAAGGGGTGGAGAAGCAGATGGGCGCTTCTCCTGTGTGCCCTGGCCGGGAATCGAACCGGGGACTTTTGCACGCCAGGCCGACGCTCTACCACTGAGCCAACCGGCCAGGGCCATTCTATTTGAATTTTATACCACTCTTCTCAATTGTTATGGTCTAGCCACACTGGGCTTCCTTCACTTATGCAAAATGAGCAGTCATCTCCCCACAGGCATGCTCCATCTGTGCGGGAGCTCCTCCTGCTGCCCTCAGCACAGCGGCTCCTGACCTCAGACCTCAGACAGGCCTCATAACCCACCTCCACACAGCTGCTAAAACCCCCCTCCCTGGCTCTCCCAGCCCCATCATCCCTTTTGTTTGCTATTAATACTGATCACAGTTTTTAATTACTTAATTTTTCTTCCCCACTTGTCTGTGAGTTTCATGAGGAGAAGAAATGTATTAGCTCTGTGCCTAAGAGTTTCATAGATAACTAGCTGAATAAATGAATAAACATTCCAACTTCCATTCAATATCTGAGTATTGTGTATAAAACTACTTCAATTACAATAAATATGTACTGTTGTCATGAAATGTAAGGGTTTTCAGAAGTTTAAAAGAAACTCGGAATACCTCAGAAATTTCTGCTTAAGAATGAGACACCAAAACTTCATCCCAAGTCTTACGTGATGGGTAAGTTAAATGAAGCGGCTTTCAGACAAGGACAGTAAAGAAACAAACGCATGCTCACCAATCCCTTTGTGGGGATCAGGGGGACAGGACACAAACTTCAGCACTTCGGCTCGCTTCTCTCTCAGACCCCAGCGATAGAGGATTTCCCCATAGCACTTCTTAAAGTCATCAAACTGCTGGGTATTGGCGGGATCCAGAAGCCTGGACAAAATTCAAAAGATTCCCTGTCAGTTCCTTTAAGAAAAAACCAGCTTAACAGCAAATGGCACTTTACATACTTTTGTGAATGCAAGAGTCCTGGTTTGGGAGAATCTAAGCACTATGAAACTACAGCTCTCACCTGGGAAGGTCGTTACCTTTTATTTTTATCATGCTGGTCACGTTCCCGCTCACGAGGATCGCTGTAGGTCAGACTCCCAAAGCGGATTTCTTCTGGTGAAGACTCTCCCCAGGGTGAAGATATGTGTTCTATCTCTCTCCCTGCTAGAGAAAATCAAAAGGGAAGGGAAGATGGAAATCAGGAAGGCAGGGAAAATATCTAAAAGCTCTCATAAAGTCGTGTGTGTCCAGCTTATTCACCAAGAGAAAAGTAAGCTAAAGTGAAGATACATAAGGTGAGACATATAACACAACAGAATTCTTTCCTAGCCTTGGCTTTTTTCCCCTTTTTTTAAAGGGTGGGGGGAGGCAGACAGGGACAGACAGGAAGAGAAATGAGAAGCTTCAATTCTTTGTTTTGGCACCTTAGTTGCTCATTGATTGCTTTCTCTTATATGCCTTGACCAGGGGGCTCCAGCAGAGTGAGTAACCCCTTGTTCAAGCCAGCGACCCTGTACTCAAGCCAGTGACTTTGGGCTTCAAGCCAGTGACCTTTGGGCTCAAGCCAGCAACCTTGGGGTTTCGAACCTGGGTCCTCAGTGTCCCAGGACGACACTCTATCCACTGTGCCACCTCCTGGTCAGACTAGCCTTACCTTTTTGTCTAGGTATTTATTATTAAAATAACCTGATAATTAAGTACACATATGTATAATGATTAAGCAAGTATAGTGATATAGTAACAGACAGTCATTATTTAAAGATTTTTCTAAATGATATGAGAAAACACTCATGATAATGAAAGCAGAACACAAAAATCTCATATCCAGAATGAACCCACCTACACTTTACATACATGAAGATTGGAAGAAAATGCTCTGGAACATTAACAGATGTTATTTCCAGGTAAGGCAATCAATGATTACTATTTATTCTCTTTTTTTTTTTCCTCTGAAGTTAGAAGCAGGGAGGCAATCAGACTCCAGCATGCACCCGACCGGAATCTACCCGGCACGCCCACCGGGCAACGCTCTGCCCATTTGGGGGGTTGCTCTGTTGTGGCCGGAGCCTAATTCTAGAGCCTGAGGCAAAGGCCATGGAGCCATCCTCAGTACCCTGGCCAGCTTTGCTCTAGTGGACCCTTGGCTGTGGGAGGGGAAGAGATAGAGAGGGAAGAGAGAGATAGAGAGGAAAGAGGGATTAGGGTGGAGAAGCAGATGGGTGCTTCTCCTGTGTGCCCTGACCAGAAATCGAACCTGGGACTTCCACATGCCAGGCCAATGCTGTACCACTGAGCCAACCAGCCAGGGCCTATTTATTCTCTTAATATTTCTTGCTGTATTTTTTCCTTCTTTGTACATATATTACTTTTATAATCAAGAAAATTAAGATCATCTTTAAAAAAGAAACTGTAAAAATCCAGAAAACACAGATACTCATTATAGAGATCTTTCTGGCCAGCCAGAACTGGGTCAGCTTTTTTTCTCTATATTCAAAGAGGTGCGTGTAGGAAGTGGCAGGTGACCGTGGAAGGGGCATGTGTGATGGAAGAAGGGCAGGGTTAGGTCCTTCTTTGGGGGTGAACACTGGGAAGTCTGTCAGTTTCTCAGGGTCACAGAATGTGAAGCAACCCAAAAAGGCACAAAGACTTTCCAAAAACTGACCTGCTCAAACGTGAAAGTCATGACTTGCTGACTACAGTATCACACCATCATACTAAATTTAAAGAAAAATTAGAAACAAAGAAAAATATGGGGACTATTCATCAACTAAAGATTACATATTATTAACAATTCAGAAGTATGCTTTTAGAGAACCAAACACACAGCGGAGCCAAGTCGGTTCTGTACCAACCTATGTTCCAGCCACCAGTGTTGAGTCCCGGGTCCGACATGCTTGAGCAGGAACCAGAGGAGGTAAAGCTGGGCTGCAGAACAAATAGAAGCAGCGTAGGAATACCATGCCTCATGAAAATTTACCCTTAGGAAAAGTCAGATACAAACCAGAAAACCACAAGCTTACGTATCGACTATGGGACACCACAAGATTAGATGAACGACTGGGAAAAGGTCCGAAAGGGTTTGGTATTCCTTGAGGCCGAGACTGGGCTTCAAACACACTGCAGAGCATAGCCAATGTCTGGACATCCCGGAGTTGGCAGTAATGAGCCAACCTGGAGAAAAAAGTGAGAGGAGAGAAAACAAGTCAAAAGAAAAGATAAAGGAAGGATACCATCACAATCATGGTGGGTAGAGTGGGAAGAAAGGATGCTTAATTCTTCCTAAAAACCTCTGTCAGGTACCCGGGCTGTCTACAGATTCAGAGGCTTGATCTACTTTGAGTCTGGCTACATTTGCTTTGGAATACAATATATCAAAGCATTACAAATGACCTAGAAAACTAATCTGAAAGCTTCTGGTTGGCATTAGGAATGGGCTCAGGCTTGAACAAGGCTTCTCTAAAACTAAGCAGACTAACATCTGAGTGAGGCCATATACACTCCTAACCCCAAGGCAAAATCACACTACTTTCTGGAAGGTTCCTCTAAACTTCATTCATGTAACCTAATGCTATAGGAAGGTGCTCAGAGAACACTGTCCGGCAATAGTATGGTGTGCAGGCAACAGACTCTGGAGGTAGAATCAGAATATAAGCTATTAAATAAGAACAATAAGTTTTACCCTCTAGGTACTCATATCCCCGTTGCTCCTTTTATGATCATTATGCTAGAATGTGAGCTAGGGACATGAGGGACTTGGTCTTTGAGATGGAATAATATTGATACTTTCCTACCAAGCAATGTCTAACATCGTTTAAGGTGCTTTTACGCTCGCTATCTTATGCGAGCCTTACATGAAGCGTGTAGAATGGTAATCATCATCCCTGCGCTGCTCTGAGGCAACAGAAGTGTGAGCACATGTCCCATGTCTGGCTTCAACCAGGAAGTAAGGCAGAGCTTTCTACTTCTCTGTCAGGACCTGGGCCTCACCGTTAGGGAGATTCACGTGGCTTACCTGGTCATAAATCATTCTGCACATTACATTTCCAGTGTGCCATAGTTCAGGGCAATAAATCAAATACAAATTCAATGTTTTCATAAATTGTCTAATAGGGTGAAAGCTTCATGGCCTTTGGAAAACAGGAAAGCCAAAACACAATTCCCTAATCTGCTCTCTGGGGTAAAACTCTACAGCACCCAAGAAATTTACCATCTTAAGAGTCAGACTCTTCTGTTCAGACTGATGTGACTTATAGGATAAACTATAAAAAGGACACATGAGTCTCAAATCCTTGTTATAGATGACAAACACATAGTTCCTTCACTACGAAAGGTTGGATGGCACAGAAATTAAGTTATTGCAGCACAAAAAGGAAGGCTCTCACTTCCACCTCTCATTTTTCAGGCCTCTGCACTTTTCTCTTCAGACAATAACCTTGAAAGTGTTGACAGACCGAAAATTCATATCACTCATTTTCCGCACTTTTAGCTCTCAAAACCTACAGTGACTCCAGCAGCTGCCGCCCAAATGGATGTCGAGCCCAGGGTATTTCCAAATCTGGATCGGACTTCGGACCAAGGCAAAGATCTGTAGCTACTGTAGCCAGCGACCAAACCTGGACAAATCAAACAGGAACACCCAAACTCAGACAGGTGAGGTCAAGAGCAGGAAGCACAAGAGAACCCCTCCTCTACTCCACATACATCCTGCCCTTGCTGCTCTGAGAGCTGCAAAGCTGAGAGCTTACTGAAATGCAGAATCTTAGGCCCTGGCTGGTTAGCTCATTTGGTTAGAGTGCTGTCCAGATATGCAGAGTTTGCCAGGTGGATCCTAGTCCGGACACAAGTGGGAGTCTATCTCACTATCTCTCCTCCTCTCACTTAAAAAATAATAATAGCCTGACCTGTGGTGGCGCAGTGGATAAAGTGTCGACCTGGAAATGCTGAGGTTGCCGGTTCGAAACCCTGGGCTTGCCTGGTCAAGGCACATATGGGAGTTGATGCTTCCAGCTCCTCCCCACCTTCTCTCTCTGTTTCTCTCTCTCTCCTTTCTCTCTCCCTCTCTGTCTCTCTCTCTCTATTTCTCTCTCCTCTCTAAAATGAATAAAAAAAAAGCCTGACCAGGCAGTGGCGCAATGGATAGAGTGTCGGACTGGGATGCAGAGGACCCAGGTTCGAGACCCCAAGGTCGCCAGCTTGAGCGCGGGCTCATCTGGTTTGAGCAAAAGCCCACCAGCTTGAACCCAAGGTTGCTGGCCCCAGCAAGGGGTTACTCGGTCTGTTGATGGCCCGCGGTCAAGGCACATATGAGAAAGCAATCAATGAACAACTAAGGTGTTGCAACGCGCAATGAAAAACTAATGATTGATGCTTCACATCTCTCTCCATTCCTGTCTGTCTGTCCCTGTCTATCCCTCTCTCTGACTCACTCTCTGTCTCTGAAAAAAGAAAAAAATAATAATAATGTCCATTAAGTGTCTATGAAACCCAAGATCTAGCACATGCTAAATATATCATTGTACCATCAACAGAGCCCATTCCCTCCATACCTTAAAAATGGAATATGCTTTCTTAGTAGCATCACATCAGTGCAAACTACAAACTGGAATACACTATACTAGACTCTAAGAAACTCAAAAAGAAGTAAAGACTTTAAATCAAGAAGTTTAAAATATAAGAAAAAAGAACAAGCAAATAAAAATACTGAAAAACAGGCAGAGAAACACATCAAATATGTAAAAACTCAATTTAATTATTTGTCACCAATATAGTTAAGTAATGCATAGAGTATTAGTTCAAATGAGAACCTTGAAGTTACTTTCATCTCTACTATCAATGACCTGCTGCATGGTTGCTGAAAGGGGCAAGACAGGACGTTTACTATCCTGGCTGACAACTTAGGCATGTTATTTCCTCACTTATAATACACATTTCCTAATAGTTTCAACAGAAACAGTTGACACTTAGGCTTATTTCTGTAACTCTTTTTTTTTTTTTTTTTTAAGTGAGAGGAGGGGTGATAGAGACAGACTCCCACCTGCGCCCAAATGGGATCCACCCGGCAACCCTGTGTAAGGCCGATGCTCAAATCAACTGAGCTATCCTCAGTGCCTGAGGCC